>NC_136493.1:33086352-33686352 GCF_053919585.1 Euprymna scolopes | reverse complement strand
TTGAAAAATTGGCAAATTTTCATGACCGCGGACCTTACAGAATGTGCGGATTCTGGTATCTTCTTTTATCGTCTGTTTTCAATGTTTCCTATCTAATCGAAGGCTTTTAATGTTATTCTTAGGTATTTCTGGCTGACTTTCTTTTATTTAGACATAAAATAAAGACAAAATTAATACCTTGAAAAATGGGCAAATTTTCATGACCGCGGACCTTACAGAATGTGCGTATTGTGGTATCTTCTTTTATTGTCTATTTTCAATGTTTCCTATTAAATCAAAGGCTTTTAATCTTATTCTTAGGTATTTTTGGCTGACTTTCTTTGATTAAGACATAAAACAAGACAAAATTAATACCTTGAAAAATTGGCAAATTTTCATGACCGTGAACCTTACAGAATGTGCGGATTCTGGTATCTTCCTTTATGGTCTATTTTCAATGTTCCCTATCAAATCAAAGGCTTTTAATGTTATTCTTAGGTATTTTTGGCTGACTTTCTTTGATTAAGACATAAAATAAGACAAAATTAATACCTTGAAAAATTGGCAAATTTTCATGACCGCGGACCTTACAGAATGTGCGGATTCTGGTATCTTCTTTTATCGTCTGTTTTCAATGTTTCCTATCAAATCAAAGGCTTTTAATGTTATTCTTAGGTATTTCTGGCTTACTTTCTTTGATTTAGACACAAAATAAAGACAAAATTAATACCTTGAAAAATTGGCACATTTTCATGACCGTGGACCTTACAGAATGTGCGTATTGTGGTATCTTCTTTTATTGTCTATTTTCAATGTTTCCTATCAAATCAAAGGCTTTTAATGTTATTCTAAGGTATTTTTGAAGGACTTTCTTTGATTTAGACATAAAATAAAGACAAAATTAATACCTTGAAAAATTGGCAAATTTTCATGACCGCGGATCTTACAGAATGTGCGGATTCTGGTATCTTCTTTTATCGTCTATTTTCAATGTTTCCTATCAAATCAAAGGCTTTTAATGTTATTCTAAGGTATTTTTGAAGGACTTTCTTTGATTTAGACATAAAATAAAGACAAAATTAATACCTTGAAAAATTGGCACATTTTCATGACCGCGGACCTTACAGAATGTGCGGATTCTGGTATCTTCCTTTATCGTCTATTTTCAATGTTTCCTATCTAATCGAAGGCTTTTAATGTTATTCTTAGGTATTTTTGGCTGACTTTCTTTTATGTAGACATAAAATATAGACAAAATTAATACCTTGAAAAATTGGCAAATTTTCATGACCGCGGACCTTACAGAATGTGCGGGTTCTGGTATCTTCTTTTATCGTCTATTTTCAATGTTTCCTATCAAATCAAAGGCTTTTAATGTTATTCTTGGGTATTTTTGGCTGAATTTCTTTGATTTAGACATAAAATAAAGGCAAAATATATACATTGAAAAATTGGCCAATTTTCATGACCGCGGACCTTACAGAATGTGCGGATTCTGGTATCTTCTTTTATCGTCTGTTTTCAAAGTTTCCTATCTAATCGAAGGCTTTTAATGTTATTCTTAGGTATTTCTGGCTGACTTTCTTTTATTTAGACATAAAATAAAGACAAAATTAATACCTTGAAAAATTGGAAAATTTTCATGACCGCGGACCTTACAGAATGTGCGGATTCTGGTATCTTCTTTTATCGTCTGTTTTCAATGTTTCCTATCAAATCAAAGGCTTTTAATGTTATTCTTAGGTATTTCTGGCTTACTTTCTTTTATTTAGACACAAAATAAAGACAAAATAATTACCTTGAAAAATTGGCAAATTTTCATGACCGTGGACCTTACAGAATGTGCGTATTGTGGTATCTTCTTTTATTGTCTATTTTCAATGTTTCCTATCAAATCAAAGGCTTTTAATGTTATTCTTAGGTATTTTTGGCTGACATTCTTTGATTAAGACATCAAATAAAGACAAAATTAATACCTTGAAAAATTGGCAAATTTTCATGACCGCGGATCTTACAGAATGTGCGGATTCTGGTATCTTCTTTTATCGTCTATTTTCAATGTTTCCTATCAAATCAAAGGCTTTTAATGTTATTCTAAGGTATTTTTGAAGGACTTTCTTTGATTTAGACATAAAATAAAGACAAAATTAATACCTTGAAAAATTGGCACATTTTCATGACCGCGGACCTTACAGAATGTGCGGATTCTTGTATCTTCTTTTATCGTCTGTTTTCAATGTTTCCTATCAAATCAAAGGCTTTTAATGTTATTCTTAGGTATTTTTGGCTGACTTTCTTTGATTAAGACATAAAATAAGACAAAATTAATACCTTGAAAAATTGGCAAATTTTCATGACCGCGGACCTTACAGAATGTGCGGATTCTGGTATCTTCTTTTATCGTCTGTTTTCAATGTTTCCTATCAAATCAAAGGCTTTTAATGTTATTCTTAGGTATTTCTGGCTTACTTTCTTTGATTTAGACACAAAATAAAGACAAAATTAATACCTTGAAAAATTGGCACATTTTCATGACCGTGGACCTTACAGAATGTGCGTATTGTGGTATCTTCTTTTATTGTCTATTTTCAATGTTTCCTATCAAATCAAAGGCTTTTAATGTTATTCTAAGGTATTTTTGAAGGACTTTTTTGATTTAGACATAAAATAAAGACAAAATTAATACCTTGAAAAATTGGCAAATTTTCATGACCGCGGATCTTACAGAATGTGCGGATTCTGGTATCTTCTTTTATCGTCTATTTTCAATGTTTCCTATCAAATCAAAGGCTTTTAATGTTATTCTAAGGTATTTTTGAAGGACTTTCTTTGATTTAGACATAAAATAAAGACAAAATTAATACCTTGAAAAATTGGCACATTTTCATGACCGCGGACCTTACAGAATGTGCGGATTCTGGTATCTTCTTTTATCGTCTGTTTTCAATGTTTCCTATCAAATAAAAGGCTTTTAATGTTATTCTTAGGTATTTTTGGCTGACTTTCTTTGATTAAGACATAAAATAAGACAAAATTAATACCTTGAAAAATTGGCAAATTTTCATGACCGCGGACCTTACAGAATGTGCGGATTCTGGTACCTTCTTTTATCGTCTATTTTCAATGTTTCCTATCTAATCGAAGTCTTTTAATGTTATTCTTAGGTATTTTTGGCTGACTTTCTTTTATGTAGACATAAAATAAAGACAAAATTAATACCTTGAAAAATTGGCAAATTTTCATGACCGCGGACCTTACAGAATGTGCGGGTTCTGGTATCTTCTTTTATCGTCTATTTTCAATGTTTCCTATCAAATCAAAGGCTTTTAATGTTATTCTTGGGTATTTTTGGCTGATTTTCTTTGATTTAGACATAAAATAAAGACAAAATTAATACCTTGAAAAATTGGCCAATTTTCATGACCGCGGACCTTACAGAATGTGCGGATTCTGGTATCTTCTTTTATCGTCTGTTTTCAATGTTTCCTATCTAATCGAAGGCTTTTAATGTTATTCTTAGGTATTTCTGGCTGACTTTCTTTTATTTAGACATAAAATAAAGACAAAATTAATACCTTGAAAAATTGGCAAATTTTCATGACCGCGGACCTTACAGAATGTGTGGATTCTGGTATCTTCTTTTATCGTCTGTTTTCAATGTTTCCTATCAAATCAAAGGCTTTTAATGTTATTCTTAGGTATTTCTGGCTTACTTTCTTTTATTTAGACACAAAATAAAGACAAAATTAATACCTTGAAAAATTGGCACATTTTCATGACCGTGGACCTTACAGAATGTGCGTATTGTGGTATCTTCTTTTATTGTCTATTTTCAATGTTTCCTATCAAATCAAAGGCTTTTAATGTTATTCTTAGGTATTTTTTGCTGACATTCTTTGATTAAGACATCAAATAAAGACAAAATTAATACCTTGAAAAATTGGCAAATTTTCATGACCGCGGATCTTACAGGATGTGCGGATTCTGGTATCTTCTTTTATCGTCTATTTTCAATGTTTCCTTTAAAATCGAAGGCTTTTAATGTTATTCTAAGGTATTTTTGAAGGACTTTCTTTGATTTTGACATAAAATAAAGACAAAATTAATACCTTGAAAAATTGGCACATTTTCATGACCGCGGACCTTACAGAATGTGCGGATTCTGGTATCTTCTTTTATCGTCTGTTTTCAATGTTTCCTATCAAATCAAAGGCTTTTAATGTTATTCTTAGGTATTTTTGGCTGACTTTCTTTGATTAAGACATAAAATAAGACAAAATTAATACCTTGAAAAATTGGCAAATTTTCATGACCGCGGACCTTACAGAATGTGCGGATTCAGGTATCTTCCTTTATCGTCTATTTTCAATGTTTCCTATCTAATCGAAGGCTTTTAATGTTATTCTCAGGTATTTTTGGCTGACTTTCTTTTATGTAGACATAAAATATAGACAAAATTAATACCTTGAAAAATTGGCAAATTTTCATGACCGCGGACCTTACAGAATGTGCGGATTCTGGTATCTTCTTTTATCGTCTATTTTCAATGTTTCCTATCAAATCAAAGGCTTTTAATGTTATTCTTGGGTATTTTTGGCTGACTTTCTTTGATTAAGGCATAAAATAAGACAAAATTATTACCTTGAAATATTGACAAATTTTCATGACCGCGGACCTTACAGAATGTGCGGATTCTGGTATCTTCTTTTATCGTCTATTTTCAATGTTTCCTATCGAATCAAAGGCTTTCAATGTAATTCTGTAGTACTTTTGGCTGACTTTCTTTGATTTAGACATAAAAAAAAAAAAAAAATTAATACCTTGAAAAATTGGCAAAGTTTCATGACCACGGACCTTACAGAATGTGCGTATTGTGGTATCTTCTTTTATTGTCTATTTTCAATGTTTCCTATCAAATCAAAGGCTTTTAATGTTATTCTTAGGTGTTTTTGGCTGTCTTTCTTTGATGTAGACATAAAATAAAGACAAAATTAATACCTTGAAAAATTGGCCAATTTTCATGACCGCGGACCTTACAGAATGTGCTTATTGTGGTATCTTCTTTTATTGTCTATTTTCAATGTTTCCTATCAAATCAATGGCTTTTAATGTTATTCTTAGGTATTTTTGGCTGACTTTCTTTGATAAAGACATAAAAGAAGACAAAATTAATACCTTGAAAAATTGGCAAATTTGCATGACCGTGGACATTACAGAATGTGCGGATTCTGGTATCTTCTTTTATCGTCTGTTTTCAATGTTTCCTATCGAATCAAAGGCTTTTAATGTTATTCTTAGGTACTTTTAGCTGACATTCTTTGATTAAGACATCAAATAAAGACAAAATTAATACCTTGAAAAATTGGCAAATTTTCATGACCGCGGACCTTACAGAATGTGCGGATTCTGGTATCTTCTTTTATCGTCTGTTTTCAATGTTTCCTATCAAATCAAAGGCCTTCATTGTTATTCTTAGGTATTTTTGGTTGACTTTATTTGATTTAGACATAAAATAAAGACAAAATTATTACCTTGAAATATTAGCAAATTTTAATGACCGCGGACCTTACAGAATGTGCGGATTCTGGTATCTTCTTTTATCGTCTATTTTAAATGTTTCCTATCTAATCGAAGGCTTTTAATGTTATTCTTAGGTATTTTTGGCTGACTTTCTTTGATAAAGACATAAAATAAAGACAAGATTAATACCTTGAAAAATTGGCAAATTTTCATGACCGCGGACCTTACAGAATGTGCGGATTCTGGTATCTTCTTTTATCGTCTATTTTCAATGTTTCCTATCAAATCAAAGGCTTTTAATGTTATTCTTAGGTATTTTTGGCTGACTTTCTTTGATTAAGACATAAAATAAGACAAAATTAATACCTTGAAAAATTGGCAAATTTTCATGACCGCGGACCTTACAGAATGTGCGGATTCTGGTATCTTCCTTTATCGTCTATTTTCAATGTTTCCTATCTTATCAAAGGCTTTTAATGTTATTCTTAGGTGTTTTTGGCTGACTTTCTTTTATTTAGACATAAAATAAAGACACAATTAATACCTTGAAAAATTGGCCAATTTTCATGACCGCGGACCTTACAGAATGTGCTTATTGTAGTATCTTCTTTTATTGTCTATTTTCAATGTTTCCTATCAAATCAATGGCTTTTAATGTTATTCTTAGGTATTTTTGACTGACCTTCTTTGATTAAGACATAAAAGAAGACAAAATAATACCTTGAAAAATTGGCAAATTTGCATGACCGTGGACCTTACAGAATGTGCGGATTCTGGTATCTTCTTTTATCGTCTATTTTCAATGTTTCCTATCGAATCAAAGGCTTTTAATGTTATTCTTAGGTACTTTTGGCTGACTTTCTTTGATTTAGACATAAAATAAAGACAAAATTAATACCTTGAAAAATTGGCAAATTTTCATGACCGCGGACCTTACAGAATGTCTGGAGTCTGGTATCTTCCTTTATCGTCTATTTTCAATGTTTCCTATCTAATCGAAGGCTTTTAATGTTATTCTCAGGTATTTTTGGCTGACTTTCTTTTATGTAGACATAAAATATAGACAAAATTAATACCTTGAAAAATTGGCAAATTTTCATGACCGCGGACCTTACAGAATGTGCGGATTCTGGTATCTTCTTTTATCGTCTATTTTCAATGTTTCCTATCAAATCAAAGGCTTTTAATGTTATTCTTGGGTATTTTTGGCTGACTTTCTTTGATTAAGGCATAAAATAAGACAAAATTATTACCTTGAAATATTGACAAATTTTCATGACCGCGGACCTTACAGAATGTGCGGATTCTGGTATCTTCTTTTATCGTCTATTTTCAATGTTTCCTATCGAATCAAAGGCTTTCAATGTAATTCTGTAGTACTTTTGGCTGACTTTCTTTGATTTAGACATAAAAAAAAAAAAAAAATTAATACCTTGAAAAATTGGCAAAGTTTCATGACCACGGACCTTACAGAATGTGCGTATTGTGGTATCTTCTTTTATTGTCTATTTTCAATGTTTCCTATCAAATCAAAGGCTTTTAATGTTATTCTTAGGTGTTTTTGGCTGTCTTTCTTTGATGTAGACATAAAATAAAGACAAAATTAATACCTTGAAAAATTGGCCAATTTTCATGACCGCGGACCTTACAGAATGTGCTTATTGTGGTATCTTCTTTTATTGTCTATTTTCAATGTTTCCTATCAAATCAATGGCTTTTAATGTTATTCTTAGGTATTTTTGGCTGACTTTCTTTGATAAAGACATAAAAGAAGACAAAATTAATACCTTGAAAAATTGGCAAATTTGCATGACCGTGGACATTACAGAATGTGCGGATTCTGGTATCTTCTTTTATCGTCTGTTTTCAATGTTTCCTATCGAATCAAAGGCTTTTAATGTTATTCTTAGGTACTTTTAGCTGACATTCTTTGATTAAGACATCAAATAAAGACAAAATTAATACCTTGAAAAATTGGCAAATTTTCATGACCGCGGACCTTACAGAATGTGCGGATTCTGGTATCTTCTTTTATCGTCTGTTTTCAATGTTTCCTATCAAATCAAAGGCCTTCATTGTTATTCTTAGGTATTTTTGGTTGACTTTATTTGATTTAGACATAAAATAAAGACAAAATTATTACCTTGAAATATTAGCAAATTTTCATGACCGCGGACCTTACAGAATGTGCGGATTCTGGTATCTTCTTTTATCGTCTATTTTAAATGTTTCCTATCTAATCGAAGGCTTTTAATGTTATTCTTAGGTATTTTTGGCTGACTTTCTTTGATAAAGACATAAAATAAAGACAAGATTAATACCTTGAAAAATTGGCAAATTTTCATGACCGCGGACCTTACAGAATGTGCGGATTCTGGTATCTTCTTTTATCGTCTATTTTCAATGTTTCCTATCAAATCAAAGGCTTTTAATGTTATTCTTAGGTATTTTTGGCTGACTTTCTTTGATTAAGACATAAAATAAGACAAAATTAATACCTTGAAAAATTGGCAAATTTTCATGACCGCGGACCTTACAGAATGTGCGGATTCTGGTATCTTCCTTTATCGTCTATTTTCAATGTTTCCTATCTTATCAAAGGCTTTTAATGTTATTCTTAGGTGTTTTTGGCTGACTTTCTTTTATTTAGACATAAAATAAAGACACAATTAATACCTTGAAAAATTGGCCAATTTTCATGACCGCGGACCTTACAGAATGTGCTTATTGTAGTATCTTCTTTTATTGTCTATTTTCAATGTTTCCTATCAAATCAATGGCTTTTAATGTTATTCTTAGGTATTTTTGACTGACCTTCTTTGATTAAGACATAAAAGAAGACAAAATAATACCTTGAAAAATTGGCAAATTTGCATGACCGTGGACCTTACAGAATGTGCGGATTCTGGTATCTTCTTTTATCGTCTATTTTCAATGTTTCCTATCGAATCAAAGGCTTTTAATGTTATTCTTAGGTACTTTTGGCTGACTTTCTTTGATTTAGACATAAAATAAAGACAAAATTAATACCTTGAAAAATTGGCAAATTTTCATGACCGCGGACCTTACAGAATGTTCGGAGTCTGGTATCTTCCTTTATCGTCTATTTTCAATGTTTCCTATCTAATCAAAGATTTTATTGTTATTCTTAGGTATTTTGGGCTGACTTTCTTTGATTAAGACATAAAATAAGACAAAATTAATACCTTGAAAAATTGGCAAATTTCCATGACCGCGGACCTTACAGACTGTGCGTATTCTGGTATCTTCTTTTATCGTCTATTTTCAATGTTTCCTATCAAATCAAAGGCTTTTACTGTTATTCTTAGGTATTTTTGGCTGACTTTCTTTGATTAAGACATAAAATAAGACAAAATTAATACCTTGAAAAATTGGCAAATTTTCATGACCGCGGATCTTACAGAATGTGCGGATTCTGGTATCTTCCTTTATCGTCTATTTTCAATGTTTCCTATCAAATAAAAGGCTTTTAATGTTATTCTTAGGTATTTTTGGATGACTTTCTTTGATTTAGACATAAAATAAAGACAAAATTATTACCTTGAAAAATTGGCAAATTTTCATGACCGCGGACCTTACAGAATGTGCGGATTCTGGTATCTTCTTTTATCGTCTGTTTTCAATGTTTCCTATCAAATCAAAGGCTTTTTATGTTATTCTTAGGTATTTTTGGTTGACTTTATTTGATTTAGACATAAAATAAAGACAAAATTAATACCTTGAAATATTGGAAAATTTTCATGACCGCGGACCTTACAGAATGTGCGTATTGTGGTATCTTCTTTTATTGTCTATTTTCAATGTTTCCTATCAAATCAAAGGCTTTTAATGTGATTCTTAGGTATTTTTGGCTGACTTTCTTTGATTTAGACATAAAATAAAGACAAAATTATTACCTTGAAAAATTGGCAAATTTTCATGACCGCGGACCTTACAGAATGTGCGTATTGTGGTATCTTCTTTTATTGTCTATTTTCAATGTTTCCTATCAAATCAAAGGCTTTTAATGTTATTCTTAGGTATTTTTGGCTGACTTTCTTTGATTAAGACATAAAATAAGACAAAATTAATACCTTGAAAAATTGGCAAATTTTTATGACCGCGGACCTTACAGAATGTGCGGATTCTGGTATCTTCCTTTATCGTCTATTTTCAATGTTTCCTATCTAATCAAAGGCTTTTAATGTTATTCTTAGGTGTTTTTGGCTGACTTTCTTTTATTTAGACATAAAATAAAGACACAATTTATACCTTGAAAAATTGGCCAATTTTCATGACCGCGGACCTTACAGAATGTGCTTATTGTGGTATCTTCTTTTACTGTCTATTTTCAATGTTTCCTATCAACTCAATGGCTTTTAATGTTATTCTTAGGTATTTTTGGCTGACTTTCTTTGATTAAGACATAAAAGAAGACAAAATTATTACCTTGAAAAATTGGCAAATTTGCATGACCGTGGACCTTACAGCATGTGCGGATTCTGGTATCTTCTTTTATCGTCTATTTTCAATGTTTCCTATCGAATCAAAGGCTTTTAATGTTATTCTTAGGTACTTTTGGCTGACTTTCTTTGATTTAGACATTAAATAAAGACAAAATTAATACCTTGAAAAATTGGCAAATTTTCATGACCGCGGACCTTACAGAATGTGCGGAGTCTGGTATCTTCCTTTATCGTCTGTTTTCAATGTTTCCTATCTAATCAAAGATTTTAATGTTATTCTTAGGTATTTTTGGCTGACTTTCTTTTATTTAGACATAAAATAATGACAAATATATACCTTGAAAAATTGGCCAATTTTCATGACCGCGGACCTTACAGAATGTGCGTATTGTGGTATCTTCTTTTATTGTCTATTTTCAATGTTTCCTATCAAATCAAAGGCTTTTAATGTTATTCTTAGGTATTTTTGGATGACTTTCTTTGATTTAGACATAAAATAAAGACAAAATTATTACCTTGAAAAATTGGCAAATTTTGATGACCGCGGACCTTACAGAATGTGCGGATTCTGGTATCTTCTTGTATCGTCTGTTTTCAATGTTTCCTATCAAATCAAAGGCTTTTAATGTTATTCTTAGGTATTTTTGGTTGACTTTATTTGATTTAGACATAAAATAAAGACAAAATTATTACCTTGAAAAATTGGCAAATTTTCATGACCGCGGACCTTACAGAATGTGCGTATTGTGGTATCTTCTTTTATTGTCTATTTTCAATGTTTCCTATCAAATCAAAGGCTTTTAATGTTATTCTTAGGTATTTTTGGCTGACTTTCTTTGATTAAGACATAAAATAAGACAAAATTAATACCTTGAAAAATTGGCAAATTTTCATGACCGCGGACCTTACAGAATGTGCGGATTCTGGTATCTTCCTTTATCGTCTATTTTCAATGTTTCCTATCTAATCAAAGGCTTTTAATGTTATTCTTAGGTGTTTTTGGCTGACTTTCTTTTATTTAGACATAAAATAAAGACACAATTAATACCTTGAAAAATTGGCCAATTTTCATGACCGCGGACCTTACAGAATGTGCTTATTGTGGTATCTTCTTTTATTGTCTATTTTCAATGTTTCCTATCAAATCAATGGCTTTTAATGTTATTCTATGGTATTTTTGGCTGACTTTCTTTGATAAAGACATAAAAGAAGACAAAATTAATACCTTGAAAAATTGGCAAATTTGCATGACCGTGGACCTTACAGAATGTGCGGATTCTGGTATCTTCTTTTATCGTCTGTTTTCAATGTTTCCTATCTAATCGAAGGCTTTTAATGTTATTCTTAGGTACTTTTAGCTGACATTCTTTGATTAAGACATCAAATAAAGACAAAATTAATACCTTGAAAAATTGGCAAATTTTCATGACCGCGGACCTTACAGAATGTGCGGATTCTGGTATCTTCTTTTATCGTCTGTTTTCAATGTTTCCTATCAAATCAAAGGCCTTCATTGTTATTCTTAGGTATTTTTGGTTGACTTTATTTGATTTAGACATAAAATAAAGACAAAATTATTACCTTGAAATATTAGCAAATTTTCATGACCGCGGACCTTACAGAATGTGCGGATTCTGGTATCTTCTTTTATCGTCTATTTTAAATGTTTCCTATCTAATCGAAGGCTTTTAATGTTATTCTTAGGTATTTTTGGCTGACTTTCTTTTATTTAGACATAAAATAAAGACAAGATTAATACCTTGAAAAATTGGCAAATTTTCATGACCGCGGACCTTACAGAATGTGCGGATTCTGGTATCTTCTTTTATCGTCTATTTTCAATGTTTCCTATCAAATCAAAGGCTTTTAATGTTATTCTTAGGTATTTTTGGCTGACTTTCTTTGATTAAGACATAAAATAAGACAAAATTAATACCTTGAAAAATTGGCAAATTTTCATGACCGCGGACCTTACAGAATGTGCGGATTCTGGTATCTTCCTTTATCGTCTATTTTCAATGTTTCCTATCTTATCAAAGGCTTTTAATGTTATTCTTAGGTGTTTTTGGCTGACTTTCTTTTATTTAGACATAAAATAAAGACACAATTAATACCTTGAAAAATTGGCCAATTTTCATGACCGCGGACCTTACAGAATGTGCTTATTGTAGTATCTTCTTTTATTGTCTATTTTCAATGTTTCCTATCAAATCAATGGCTTTTAATGTTATTCTTAGGTATTTTTGACTGACTTTCTTTGATTAAGACATAAAAGAAGACAAAATAATACCTTGAAAAATTGGCAAATTTGCATGACCGTGGACCTTACAGAATGTGCGGATTCTGGTATCTTCTTTTATCGTCTATTTTCAATGTTTCCTATCGAATCAAAGGCTTTTAATGTTATTCTTAGGTACTTTTGGCTGACTTTCTTTGATTTAGACATAAAATAAAGACAAAATTAATACCTTGAAAAATTGGCAAATTTTCATGACCGCGGACCTTACAGAATGTTCGGAGTCTGGTATCTTCCTTTATCGTCTATTTTCAATGTTTCCTATCTAATCAAAGATTTTAATGTTATTCTTAGGTATTTTTGGCTGACTTTCTTTGATTTAGACATAAAATAATGACAAAATTAATACCTTGAAAAATTGGCCAATTTTCATGGCCGCGGACCTTACAGATTGTGCGTATTGTGGTATCTTCTTTTATTGTCTATTTTCAATGTTTCCTATCAAATCAAAGGCTTTTAATGTTATTCTTAGGTATTTTGGGCTGACTTTCTTTGATTAAGACATAAAATAAGACAAAATTAATACCTTGAAAAATTGGCAAATTTCCATGACCGCGGACCTTACAGACTGTGCGTATTCTGGTATCTTCTTTTATCGTCTATTTTCAATGTTTCCTATAGAATCAAAGGCTTTTAATGTTATTCTTAGGTATTTTTGGCTGACTTTCTTTGATTTAGACATACAATAAAGACAAAATTAATACCTTGAAAAATTGGCAAATTTTCATGACCGCGGACCTTACAGAATGTGCGGATTCTGGTATCTTCTTTTATCGTCTGTTTTCAATGTTTCCTATCAAATCAAAGGCTTTTAATGTTATTCTTAGGTATTTTTGGTTGACTTTATTTGATTTAGACATAAAATAAAGACAAAATTATTACCTTGAAAAATTGGCAAATTTTCATGACCGCGGACCTTACAGAATGTGCGGATTCTGGTATCTTCTTTTATCGTCTGTTTTCAATGTTTCCTATCAAATCAAAGGCTTTTTATGTTATTCTTAGGTATTTTTGGTTGACTTTATTTGATTTAGACATAAAATAAAGACAAAATTATTACCTTGAAATATTGGAAAATTTTCATGACCGCGGACCTTACAGAATGTGCGTATTGTGGTATCTTCTTTTATTGTCTATTTTCAATGTTTCCTATCAAATCAAAGGCTTTTAATGTGATTCTTAGGTATTTTTGGCTGACTTTCTTTGATTTAGACATAAAATAAAGACAAAATTATTACCTTGAAAAATTGGCAAATTTTCATGACCGCGGACCTTACAGAATGTGCGTATTGTGGTATCTTCTTTTATTGTCTATTTTCAATGTTTCCTATCAAATCAAAGGCTTTTAATGTTATTCTTAGGTATTTTTGGCTGACTTTCTTTGATTAAGACATAAAATAAGACAAAATTAATACCTTGAAAAATTGGCAAATTTTCATGACCGCGGACCTTACAGAATGTGCGGATTCTGGTATCTTCCTTTATCGTCTATTTTCAATGTTTCCTATCTAATCAAAGGCTTTTAATGTTATTCTTAGGTGTTTTTGGCTGACTTTCTTTTATTTAGACATAAAATAAAGACACAATTAATACCTTGAAAAATTGGCCAATTTTCATGACCGCGGACCTTACAGAATGTGCTTATTGTGGTATCTTCTTTTACTGTCTATTTTCAATGTTTCCTATCAACTCAATGGCTTTTAATGTTATTCTTAGGTATTTTTGGCTGACTTTCTTTGATTAAGACATAAAAGAAGACAAAATTATTACCTTGAAAAATTGGCAAATTTGCATGACCGTGGACCTTACAGCATGTGCGGATTCTGGTATCTTCTTTTATCGTCTATTTTCAATGTTTCCTATCGAATCAAAGGCTTTTAATGTTATTCTTAGGTACTTTTGGCTGACTTTCTTTGATTTAGACATTAAATAAAGACAAAATTAATACCTTGAAAAATTGGCAAATTTTCATGACCGCGGACCTTACAGAATGTGCGGAGTCTGGTATCTTCCTTTATCGTCTGTTTTCAATGTTTCCTATCTAATCAAAGATTTTAATGTTATTCTTAGGTATTTTTGGCTGACTTTCTTTTATTTAGACATAAAATAATGACAAAATTAATACCTTGAAAAATTGGCCAATTTTCATGACCGCGGACCTTACAGAATGTGCGTATTGTGGTATCTTCTTTTATTGTCTATTTTCAATGTTTCCTATCAAATCAAAGGCTTTTAATGTTATTCTTAGGTATTTTTGGATGACTTTCTTTGATTTAGACATAAAATAAAGACAAAATTATTACCTTGAAAAATTGGCAAATTTTCATGACCGCGGACCTTACAGAATGTGCGGATTCTGGTATCTTCTTGTATCGTCTGTTTTCAATGTTTCCTATCAAATCAAAGGCTTTTAATGTTATTCTTAGGTATTTTTGGTTGACTTTATTTGATTTAGACATAAAATAAAGACAAAATTATTACCTTGAAAAATTGGCAAATTTTCATGACCGCGGACCTTACAGAATGTGCGTATTGTGGTATCTTCTTTTATTGTCTATTTTCAATGTTTCCTATCAAATCAAAGGCTTTTAATGTTATTCTTAGGTATTTTTGGCTGACTTTCTTTGATTAAGACATAAAATAAGACAAAATTAATACCTTGAAAAATTGGCAAATTTTCATGACCGCGGACCTTACAGAATGTGCGGATTCTGGTATCTTCCTTTATCGTCTATTTTCAATGTTTCCTATCTAATCAAAGGCTTTTAATGTTATTCTTAGGTGTTTTTGGCTGACTTTCTTTTATTTAGACATAAAATAAAGACACAATTAATACCTTGAAAAATTGGCCAATTTTCATGACCGCGGACCTTACAGAATGTGCTTATTGTGGTATCTTCTTTTATTGTCTATTTTCAATGTTTCCTATCAAATCAATGGCTTTTAATGTTATTCTTAGGTATTTTTGGCTGACTTTCTTTGATAAAGACATAAAAGAAGACAAAATTAATACCTTGAAAAATTGGCAAATTTGCATGACCGTGGACCTTACAGAATGTGCGGATTCTGGTATCTTCTTTTATCGTCTGTTTTCAATGTTTCCTATCGAATCAAAGGCTTTTAATGTTATTCTTAGGTACTTTTAGCTGACATTCTTTGATTAAGACATCAAATAAAGACAAAATTAATACCTTGAAAAATTGGCAAATTTTCATGACCGCGGACATTACAGAATGTGCGGATTCTGGTATCTTCTTTTATCGTCTGTTTTCAATGTTTCCTATCAAATCAAAGGCCTTCATTGTTATTCTTAGGTATTTTTGGTTGACTTTATTTGATTTAGACATAAAATAAAGACAAAATTATTACCTTGAAATATTAGCAAATTTTCATGACCGCGGACCTTACAGAATGTGCGGATTCTGGTATCTTCTTTTATCGTCTATTTTAAATGTTTCCTATCTAATCGAAGGCTTTTAATGTTATTCTTAGGTATTTTTGGCTGACTTTCTTTTATTTAGACATAAAATAAAGACAAGATTAATACCTTGAAAAATTGGCAAATTTTCATGACCGCGGACCTTACAGAATGTGCGGATTCTGGTATCTTCTTTTATCGTCTATTTTCAATGTTTCCTATCAAATCAAAGGCTTTTAATGTTATTCTTAGGTATTTTTGGCTGACTTTCTTTGATTAAGACATAAAATAAGACAAAATTAATACCTTGAAAAATTGGCAAATTTTCATGACCGCGGACCTTACAGAATGTGCGGATTCTGGTATCTTCCTTTATCGTCTATTTTCAATGTTTCCTATCTTATCAAATGCTTTTAATGTTATTCTTAGGTGTTTTTGGCTGACTTTCTTTTATTTAGACATAAAATAAAGACACAATTAATACCTTGAAAAATTGGCAAATTTGCATGACCGTGGACCTTACAGAATGTGCGGATTCTGGTATCTTCTTTTATCGTCTATTTTCAATGTTTCCTATCGAATCAAAGGCTTTTAATGTTATTCTTAGGTACTTTTGGCTGACTTTCTTTGATTTAGACATAAAATAAAGACAAAATTAATACCTTGAAAAATTGGCAAATTTTCATGACCGCGGACCTTACAGAATGTTCGGAGTCTGGTATCTTCCTTTATCGTCTATTTTCAATGTTTCCTATCTAATCAAAGATTTTAATGTTATTCTTAGGTATTTTTGGCTGACTTTCTTTGATTTAGACATAAAATAATGACAAAATTAATACCTTGAAAAATTGGCCAATTTTCATGACCGCGGACCTTACAGATTGTGCGTATTGTGGTATCTTCTTTTATTGTCTATTTTCAATGTTTCCTATCAAATCAAAGGCTTTTAATGTTATTCTTAGGTATTTTGGGCTGACTTTCTTTGATTAAGACATAAAATAAGACAAAATTAATACCTTGAAAAATTGGCAAATTTCCATGACCGCGGACCTTACAGACTGTGCGTATTCTGGTATCTTCTTTTATCGTCTATTTTCAATGTTTCCTATCGAATCAAAGGCTTTTAATGTTATTCTTAGGTACTTTTAGCTGACTTTCTTTGATTTAGACATACAATAAAGACAAAATTAATACCTTGAAAAATTGGCAAATTTTCATGACCGCGGACCTTACAGAATGTGCGGATTCTGGTATCTTCTTTTATCGTCTGTTTTCAATGTTTCCTATCAAATCAAAGGCTTTTAATGTTATTCTTAGGTATTTTTGGTTGACTTTATTTGATTTAGACATAAAATAAAGACAAAATTATTACCTTGAAATATTGGCAAATTTTCATGACCGCGGACCTTACAGAATGTGCGGATTCTGGTATCTTCTTTTATCGTCTATTTTAAATGTTTCCTATCTAATCGAAGGCTTTTAATGTTATTCTTAGGTATTTTTGGCTGTCTTTCTTTGATGTAGACATAAAATAAAGACAAAATTAATACATTGAAAAATTGGCAAATTTTCATGACCGCGGACCTTACAGAATGTGGGGATTCTGGTATCTTCTTTTATCGTCTATTTTCAATGTTTCCTATCAAATCAAAGGCTTTTACTGTTATTCTTAGGTATTTTTGGCTGACTTTCTTTGATTAAGACATAAAATAAGACAAAATTAATACCTTGAAAAATTGGCAAATTTTCATGACCGCGGATCTTACAGAATGTGCGGATTCTGGTATCTTCCTTTATCGTCTATTTTCAATGTTTCCTATCAAATCAAAGGCTTTTAATGTTATTCTTAGGTACTTTTGGATGACTTTCTTTGATTTAGACATAAAATAAAGACAAAATTATTACCTTGAAAAATTGGCAAATTTTCATGACCGCGGACCTTACAGAATGTGCGGATTCTGGTATCTTCTTTTATCGTCTGTTTTCAATGTTTCCTATCAAATCAAAGGCTTTTTATGTTATTCTTAGGTATTTTTGGTTGACTTTATTTGATTTAGACATAAAATAAAGACAAAATTATTACCTTGAAATATTGGAAAATTTTCATGACCGCGGACCTTACAGAATGTGCGTATTGTGGTATCTTCTTTTATTGTCTATTTTCAATGTTTCCTATCAAATCAAAGGCTTTTAATGTGATTCTTAGGTATTTTTGGCTGACTTTCTTTGATTTAGACATAAAATAAAGACAAAATTATTACCTTGAAAAATTGGCAAATTTTCATGACCGCGGACCTTACAGAATGTGCGTATTGTGGTATCTTCTTTTATTGTCTATTTTCAATGTTTCCTATCAAATCAAAGGCTTTTAATGTTATTCTTAGGTATTTTTGGCTGACTTTCTTTGATTAAGACATAAAATAAGACAAAATTAATACCTTGAAAAATTGGCAAATTTTCATGACCGCGGACCTTACAGAATGTGCGGATTCTGGTATCTTCCTTTATCGTCTATTTTCAATGTTTCCTATCTAATCAAAGGCTTTTAATGTTATTCTTAGGTGTTTTTGGCTGACTTTCTTTTATTTAGACATAAAATAAAGACACAATTAATACCTTGAAAAATTGGCCAATTTTCATGACCGCAGACCTTACAGAATGTGCTTATTGTGGTATCTTCTTTTACTGTCTATTTTCAATGTTTCCTATCAACTCAATGGCTTTTAATGTTATTCTTAGGTATTTTTGGCTGACTTTCTTTGATTAAGACATAAAAGAAGACAAAATTATTACCTTGAAAAATTGGCAAATTTGCATGACCGTGGACCTTACAGCATGTGCGGATTCTGGTATCTTCTTTTATCGTCTATTTTCAATGTTTCCTATCGAATCAAAGGCTTTTAATGTTATTCTTAGGTACTTTTGGCTGACTTTCTTTGATTTAGACATTAAATAAAGACAAAATTAATACCTTGAAAAATTGGCAAATTTTCATGACCGCGGACCTTACAGAATGTGCGGAGTCTGGTATCTTCCTTTATCGTCTGTTTTCAATGTTTCCTATCTAATCAAAGATTTTAATGTTATTCTTAGGTATTTTTGGCTGACTTTCTTTTATTTAGACATAAAATAATGACAAAATTAATACCTTGAAAAATTGGCCAATTTTCATGACCGCGGACCTTACAGAATGTGCGTATTGTGGTATCTTCTTTTATTGTCTATTTTCAATGTTTCCTATCAAATCAAAGGCTTTTAATGTTATTCTTAGGTATTTTTGGATGACTTTCTTTGATTTAGACATAAAATAAAGACAAAATTATTACCTTGAAAAATTGGCAAATTTTCATGACCGCGGACCTTACAGAATGTGCGGATTCTGGTATCTTCTTGTATCGTCTGTTTTCAATGTTTCCTATCAAATCAAAGGCTTTTAATGTTATTCTTAGGTATTTTTGGTTGACTTTATTTGATTTAGACATAAAATAAAGACAAAATTATTACCTTGAAAAATTGGCAAATTTTCATGACCGCGGACCTTACAGAATGTCCGTATTGTGGTATCTTCTTTTATTGTCTATTTTCAATGTTTCCTATCAAATCAAAGGCTTTTAATGTTATTCTTAGGTATTTTTGGCTGACTTTCTTTGATTAAGAAATAAAATAAGACAAAATTAATACCTTGAAAAATTGGCAAATTTTCATGACCGCGGACCTTACAGAATGTGCGGATTCTGGTATCTTCCTTTATCGTCTATTTTCAATGTTTCCTATCTAATCAAAGGCTTTTAATGTTATTCTTAGGTGTTTTTGGCTGACTTTCTTTTATTTAGACATAAAATAAAGACACAATTAATACCTTGAAAAATTGGCAAATTTTCATGACCGCGGACCTTACAGAATGTGCTTATTGTGGTATCTTCTTTTATTGTCTATTTTCAATGTTTCCTATCAACTCAATGGCTTTTAATGTTATTCTTAGGTATTTTTGGCTGACTTTCTTTGATTAAGACATAAAAGAAGACAAAATTATTACCTTGAAAAATTGGCAAATTTGCATGACCGTGGACCTTACAGCATGTGCGGATTCTGGTATCTTCTTTTATCGTCTATTTTCAATGTTTCCTATCGAATCAAATGCTTTTAATGTTATTCTTAGGTACTTTTGGCTGACTTTCTTTGATTTAGACATAAAATAAAGACAAAATTAATACCTTGAAAAATTGGCAAATTTTCATGACCGCGGACCTTACAGAATGTGCGGAGTCTGGTATCTTCCTTTATCGTCTGTTTTCAATGTTTCCTATCTAATCAAAGATTTTAATGTTATTCTTAGGTATTTTTGGCTGACTTTCTTTTATTTAGACATAAAATAATGACAAAATTAATACCTTGAAAAATTGGCCAATTTTCATGACCGCGGACCTTACAGAATGTGCTTATTGTGGTATCTTCTTTTATTGTCTATTTTCAATGTTTCCTATCAAATCAATGGCTTTTAATGTTATTCTTAGGTATTTTTTGCTGACTTTCTTTGATTAAGACATAAAATAAAGACAAAATTATTACCTTGAAAAATTGGCAAATTTGCATGACCGTGGACCTTACAGAATGTGCGGATTCTGGTATCTTCTTTTATCGTCTATTTTCAATGTTTCCTATCGAATCAAAGGCTTTTAATGTTATTCTTAGGTACTTTTGGCTTACTTTCTTTGACTAGACATAAAATAAAGACAAAATTAATACCTTGAAAAATTGGCAAATTTTCATGACCGCGGACCTTACAGAATGTGCGGATTCTGGTATCTTCCTTTATCGTCTATTTTCAATGTTTCCTATCAAATCAAAGGCTTTTAATGTTATTCTTATGTACTTTTGGCTGACTTTCTTTGATTTAGACATAAAATAAAGACAAAATTAATACCTTGAAAAATTGGCAAATTTTCATGACCGCGGACCTTACAGAATGTGCAGAGTCTGGTATCTTCCTTTATCGTCTGTTTTCAATGTTTCCTATCTAATCAAAGATTTTAATGTTATTCTTAGGTATTTTTGGCTGACTTTCTTTTATTTAGACATAAAATAATGACAAAATTAATACCTTGAAAAATTGGCCAATTTTCATGACCGCGGACCTTACAGAATGTGCGTATTGTGGTATCTTCTTTTATTGTCTATTTTCAATGTTTCCTATCAAATCAAAGGCTTTTAATGTTATTCTTAGGTATTTTTGGCTGACTTTCTTTGATTAAGACATAAAATAAGACGAAATTAATACCTTGAAAAATTGGCAAATTTTCATGACCGCGGATCTTACAGAATGTGCGGATTCTGGTATCTTCCTTTATCGTCTATTTTCAATGTTTCCTATCAAATCAAAGGCTTTTAATGTTATTCTTAGGTATTTTTGGATGACTTTCTTTGATTTAGACATAAAATAAAGACAAAATTATTACCTTGAAAAATTGGCAAATTTTCATGACCGCGGACCTTACAGAATGTGCAGATTCTGGTATCTTCTTGTATCGTCTGTTTTCAATGTTTCCTATCAAATCAAAGGCTTTTAATGTTATTCTTAGGTATTTTTCGTTGACTTTATTTGATTTAGACATAAAATAAAGACAAAATTATTACCTTGAAATATTGGCAAATTTTCATGACCGCGGACCTTACAGAATGTGCGTATTGTGGTATCTTCTTTTATTGTCTATTTTCAATGTTTCCTATCAAATCAAAGGCTTTTAATGTTATTCTTAGGTATTTTTGGCTGACTTTCTTTGATTAAGACATAAAATAAGACAAAATTAATACCTTGAAAAATTGGCAAATTTTCATGACCGCGGACCTTACAGAATGTGCGGATTCTGGTATCTTCCTTTATCGTCTATTTTCAATGTTTCCTATCTAATCAAAGGCTTTTAATGTTATTCTTAGGTGTTTTTGGCTGACTTTCTTTTATTTAGACATAAAATAAAGACACAATTAATACCTTGAAAAATTTGCCAATTTTCATGACCGCGGACCTTACAGAATGTGCTTATTGTGGTATCTTCTTTTATTGTCTATTTTCAATGTTTCCTATCAAATCAATGGCTTTTAATGTTATTCTTAGGTATTTTTGGCTGACTTTCTTTGATTAAGACATAAAAGAAGGCAAAATTATTACCTTGAAAAATTGGCAAATTTGCATGACCGTGGACCTTACAGAATGTGCGGATTCTGGTATCTTCTTTTATCGTCTATTTTCAATGTTTCCTATCAAATCAAAGGCTTTTAATGTTATTCTTAGGTACTTTTGGCTGACTTTCTTTGACTAGACATAAAATAAAGACAAAATTAATACCTTGAAAAATTGGCAAATTTTCATGACCGCGGACCTTACAGAATGTGCGGATTCTGGTATCTTCCTTTATCGTCTATTTTCAATGTTTCTTATCGAATCAAAGGCTTTTAATGTTATTTTTAGGTATTTTTGGATGACTTTCTTTGATTTAGACATAAAATAAAGACAAAATTATTACCTTGAAAAATTGGCAAATTTTCATGACCGCGGACCTTACAGAATGTGCGGATTATTGTATCTTCCTTTATCGTCTATTTTCAATGTTTCCTATCAAATCAAAGGCTTTTAATGTTATTTTTAGGTATTTTTGGATGACTTTCTTTGATTTAGACATAAAATAAAGACAAAATTATTACCTTGAAAAATTGGCAAATTTTCATGACCGCGGACCTTACAGAATGTGCGGATTCTTGTATCTTCTTTTATCGTCTGTTTTCAATGTTTCCTATCAAATCAAAGGCTTTTAAGGTTATTCTTAGGTATTTTTGGTTGACTTTATTTGATTTAGACATAAAATAAAGACAAAATTAATACCTTGAAAAATTGGCAAATTTTCATGACCGCGGACCTTACAGAATGTGCGGAGTCTGGTATCTTCCTTTATCGTCTGTTTTCAATGTTTCCTATCGAATCAAAGATTTTAATGTTATTCTTAGGTGTTTTTGGCTGACTTTCTTTTATTTAGACATAAAATAATGACAAAATTAATACCTTGAAAAATTGGCAAATTTTCATGACCGCGGACCTTACAGAATGTGCTTATTGTAGTATCTTATTTTATTGTCTATTTTCAATGTTTCCTATCAAATCAATGGCTTTTAATGTTATTCTTAGGTATTTTTGACTGACTTTCTTTGATTAAGACATAAAAGAAGACAAAATTAATACCTTGAAAAATTGGCAAATTTGCATGACCGTGGACCTTACAGAATGTGCGGATTCTGGTATCTTCTTTTATCGTCTATTTTCAATGTTTCCTATGAAATCAAAGGCTTTTAATGTTATTCTTAGGTACTTTCGGCTGACTTTCTTTGATTTAGACATAAAATAAAGACAAAATTAATACCTTGAAAAATTGGCAAATTTTCATGACCGCGGACCTTACAGAATGTGCGGATTCTGGTATCTTCTTTTATCGTTTGTTTTCAATGTTTCCTATCAAATCAAAGGCTTTTAATGTTATTCTTAGGTATTTTTGGTTGACTTTATTTGATTTAGACATAAAATAAAGACAAAATTATTACCTTGAAAAATTGGCCAATTTTCATGACCGCGGACCTTACAGAATGTGCGGATTCTGGTATCTTCTTTTATCGTCTATTTTAAATGTTTCCTATCAAATCAAAGGCTTTTAATGTTATTCTTAGGTATTTTTGGCTGTCTTTCTTTGATGTAGACATAAAATAAAGACAAAATTAATACATTGAAAAATTGGCAAATTTTCATGACCGCGGACCTTACAGAATGTGCGGATTCTGGTATCTTCTTTTATCGTCTATTTTCAATGTTTCCTATCAAATCAAAGGCTTTTACTGTAATTCTTAGGTATTTTTGGCTGACTTTCTTTGATTAAGACATAAAATAAGACAAAATTAATACCTTGAAAAATTGGCAAATTTCCATGACCGCGGACCTTACAGACTGTGCGTATTCTGGTATCTTCTTTTATCGTCTATTTTCAATGTTTCCTATCGAATCAAAGGCTTTTAATGTTATTCTTAGGTACTTTTAGCTGACTTTCTTTGATTTAGACATTAAATAAAGACGAAATTAATACCTTGAAAAATTGGCAAATTTTCATGACCGCGGATCTTACAGAATGTGCGGATTCTGGTATCTTCCTTTATCGTCTATTTTCAATGTTTCCTATCAAATCAAAGGCTTTTAATGTTATTCTTAGGTATTTTTGGATGACTTTCTTTGATTTAGACATAAAATAAAGACAAAATTATTACCTTGAAAAATTGGCAAATTTTCATGACCGCGGACCTTACAGAATGTGCGGATTCTGGTATCTTCTTTTATCGTCTGTTTTCAATGTTTCCTATCAAATCAAAGGCTTTTTATGTTATTCTTAGGTATTTTTGGCTGACTTTATTTGATTTAGACATAAAATAAAGACAAAATATTGAAATATTGGAAAATTTTCATGACCGCGGACCTTACAGAATGTGCGTATTGTGGTATCTTCTTTTATTGTCTATTTTCAATGTTTCCTATCAAATCAAAGGCTTTTAATGTTATTCTTAGGTATTTTTGGTTGACTTTATTTGATTTAGACATAAAATAAAGACAAAATTATTACCTTGAAAAATTGGCAAATTTTCATGACCGCGGACCTTACAGAATGTGCGTATTGTGGTATCTTCTTTTATTGTCTATTTTCAATGTTTCCTATCAAATCAAAGGCTTTTAATGTTATTCTTAGGTATTTTTGGCTGACTTTCTTTGATTAAGACATAAAATTAGACAAAATTAATACCTTGAAAAATTGGCAAATTTTCATGACCGCGGACCTTACAGAATGTGCGGATTCTGGTATCTTCCTTTATCGTCTATTTTCAATGTTTCCTATCTAATTAAAGGCTTTTAATGTTATTCTTAGGTGTTTTTGGCTGACTTTCTTTTATTTAGACATAAAATAAAGACACAATTAATACCTTGAAAAATTGGCCAATTTTCATGACCGCGGACCTTACAGAATGTGCTTATTGTGGTATCTTCTTTTATTGTCTATTTTCAATGTTTCCTATCAACTCAATGGCTTTTAATGTTATTCTTAGGTATTTTTGGCTGACTTTCTTTGATTAAGACATAAAAGAAGACAAAATTATTACCTTGAAAAATTGGCAAATTTGCATGACCGTGGACCTTACAGCATGTGCGGATTCTGGTATCTTCTTTTATCGTCTATTTTCAATGTTTCCTATCGAATCAAAGGCTTTTAATGTTAATCTTTGGTACTTTTGGCTGACTTTCTTTGATTTAGACATAAAACAAGACAAAATTAATACCTTGAAAAATTGGCAAATTTTCATGACCGCGGACCTTACAGAATGTGCGGAGTCTGGTATCTTCCTTTATCGTCTGTTTTCAATGTTTCCTATCTAATCAAAGATTTTAATGTTATTCTTAGGTATTTTTGGCTGACTTTCTTTTATTTAGACATAAAATAATGACAAAATTAATACCTTGAAAAATTGGCCAATTTTCATGACCGCGGACCTTACAGAATGTGCGTATTGTGGTATCTTCTTTTATTGTCTATTTTCAATGTTTCCTATCAAATCAAAGGCTTTTAATGTTATTCTTAGGTATTTTTGGATGACTTTCTTTGATTTAGACATAAAATAAAGACAAAATTATTACCTTGAAAAATTGGCAAATTTTCATGACCGCGGACCTTACAGAATGTGCGGATTCTGGTATCTTCTTGTATCGTCTGTTTTCAATGTTTCCTATCAAATCAAAGGCTTTTAATGTTATTCTTAGGTATTTTTGGTTGACTTTATTTGATTTAGACATAAAATAAAGACAAAATTATTACCTTGAAATATTGGCAAATTTTCATGACCGCGGACCTTACAGAATGTGCGTATTGTGGTATCTTCTTTTATTGTCTATTTTCAATGTTTCCTATCAAATCAAAGGCTTTTAATGTTATTCTTAGGTATTTTTGGCTGACTTTCTTTGATTAAGACATCAAATAAAGACAAAATTAATACCTTGAAATATTGGCAAATTTTCATGACCGCGGACCTTACAGAATGTGCGGATTCTGGTATCTTCCTTTATCGTCTATTTTCAATGTTTCCTATCTAATCAAAGGCTTTTAATGTTATTCTTAGGTTTTTTTGGCTGACTTTCTTTTATTTAGACATAAAATAAAGACACAATTAATACCTTGAAAAATTGGCAAATTTTCATGACCGCGGACCTTACAGAATGTGCTTATTGTGGTATCTTCTTTTATTGTCTATTTTCAATGTTTCCTATCAAATCAATGGCTTTTAATGTTATTCTTAGGTATTTTTGACTGACTTTCTTTGATTAAGACATAAAAGAAGGCAAAATTATTACCTTGAAAAATTGGCAAATTTGCATGACCGTGGACCTTACAGAATGTGCGGATTCTGGTATCTTCTTTTATCGTCTATTTTCAATGTTTCCTATCGAATCAACGGCTTTTAATGTTATTCTTAGGTACTTTTGGCTGACTTTCTTTGACTAGACATAAAATAAAGACAAAATTAATACCTTGAAAAATTGGCAAATTTTAATGACCGCGGACCTTACAGAATGTGCGGATTCTGGTATCTTCCTTTATCGTCTATTTTCAATGTTTCCTATCAAATCAAAGGTTTTATTATGTTATTTTTAGGTATTTTTGGATGACTTTCTTTGATTTAGACATAAAATAAAGACAAAATTATTACCTTGAAAAATTGGCAAATTTTCATGACCGCGGACCTTACAGAATGTGCGGATTCTGGTATCTTCTTTTATCGTCTGTTTTCAATGTTTCCTATCAAATCAAAGGCTTTAAAGGTTATTCTTAGGTATTTTTGGTTGACTTTATTTTATTTAGACATAAAATAAAGACAAAATTATTACCTTGAAATATTGGCAAATTTTCATGACCGCGGACCTTACAGAATGTGCGGATTCTGGTATCTTCTTTTATCGTCTATTTTCAATGTTTCCTATCGAATCAAAGGCTTTTAATGTTATTCTTAGGTACTTTTGGCTGACTTTCTTTGATTTAGACATAAAATAAAGACAAAATTAATACCTTGAAAAATTGGCAAATTTTCATGACCGCGGACCTTACAGAATGTGCGGAGTCTGGTATCTTCCTTTATCGTCTGTTTTCAATGTTTCCTATCTAATCAAAGATTTTAATGTTATTCTTAGGTATTTTTGGCTGACTTTCTTTTATTTAGACATAAAATAATGACAAAATTAATACCTTGAAAAATTGGCCAATTTTCATGACCGCGGACCTTACAGAATGTGCGTATTGTGGTATCTTCTTTTATTGTCTATTTTCAATGTTTCCTATCAAATCAAAGGCTTTTAATGTTATTCTTAGGTATTTTTGGCTGACTTTCTTTGATTAAGACATAAAATAAGACAAAATTAATACCTTGAAAAATTGGCAAATTTTCATGACCGCGGATCTTACAGAATGTGCGGATTCTGGTATCTTCCTTTATCGTCTATTTTCAATGTTTCCTATCAAATCAAAGGCTTTTAATGTTATTCTTAGGTATTTTTGGATGACTTTCTTTGATTTAGACATAAAATAAAGACAAAATTATTACCTTGAAAAATTGGCAAATTTTCATGACCGCGGACCTTACAGAATGTGCAGATTCTGGTATCTTCTTGTATCGTCTGTTTTCAATGTTTCCTTTCAAATCAAAGGCTTTTAATGTTATTCTTAGGTATTTTTCGTTGACTTTATTTGATTTAGACATAAAATAAAGACAAAATTATTACCTTGAAATATTGGCAAATTTTCATGACCGCGGACCTTACAGAATGTGCGTATTGTGGTATCTTCTTTTATTGTCTATTTTCAATGTTTCCTATCAAATCAAAGGCTTTTAATGTTATTCTTAGGTATTTTTGGCTGACTTTCTTTGATTAAGACATAAAATAAGACAAAATTAATACCTTGAAAAATTGGCAAATTTTCATGACCGCGGACCTTACAGAATGTGCGGATTCTGGTATCTTCCTTTATCGTCTATTTTAAATGTTTCCTATCAAATCAAAGGCTTTTAATGTTATTTTTATGTATTTTTGGATGACTTTCTTTGATTTAGACATAAAATAAAGACAAAATTATTACCTTGAAAAATTGGCAAATTTTCATGACCGCGGATCTTACAGAATGTGCGTATTGTGGTATCTTCTTTTGTTGTCTATTTTCAATGTTTCCTATCAAATCAAAGGCTTTTAATGTTATTCTTAGGTATTTTTGGCTGACTTTCTTTGATTTAGACATAAAATAAAGACAAAATTAATACCTTGAAAAATTGGCAAATTTTCATGACCGCGGACCTTATAGAATGTGCGGATACTGGTATCTTCTTTTATCGTCTATTTTCAATGTTTCCTATAAAATTCAAGGCTTTTAATGTTATTCTTAGGTAATTTTTGCTGACATTCTTTGATTAAGACATAAAATAAAGACAAAATTAATACCTTGAAAAATTGGCAAATTTCCATGACCGCGGACCTTACAGACTGTGCGTATTCTGGTATCTTCTTTTATCGTCTATTTTCAATGTTTCCTATCAAATCAAAGGCTTTTAATGTTATTCTTAGGTATTTTTGGATGACTTTCTTTGATTAAGACATAAAATAAGACAAAATTAATACCTTGAAAAATTGGCAAATTTCCATGACCGCGGACCTTACAGACTGTGCGGATCGTGGTATCTTCTTTTATCGTCTATTTTCAATGTTTCCTATCAAATCAAAGGCTTTTAATGTTATTCTTAGGTATTTTTGGATGACTTTCTTTGATTAAGACATAAAATAAGACAAAATTAATACCTTGAAAAATTGGCAAATTTCCATGACCGCGGACCTTACAGACTGTGCGTATTCTGGTATCTTCTTTTATCGTCTATTTTCAATGTTTCCTATCAAATCAAAGGCTTTTAATGTTATTCTTTGGTACTTTTAGCTGACTTTCTTTGATTTAGACATAAAATAAAGACGAAATTAATACCTTGAAAAATTGGCAAATTTTCATGACCGCGGATCTTACAGAATGTGCGGATTCTGGTATCTTCCTTTATCGTCTATTTTCAATGTTTCCTATCAAATCAAAGGCTTTTAATGTTATTCTTAGGTATTTTTGGATGACTTTCTTTGATTAAGACATAAAATAAGACAAAATTAATACCTTGAAAAATTGGCAAATTTCCATGACCGCGGACCTTACAGACTGTGCGTATTCTGGTATCTTCTTTTATCGTCTATTTTCAATGTTTCCTATCAAATCAAAGGCTTTTAATGTTATTCTTAGGTATTTTTGGATGACTTTCTTTGATTAAGACATAAAATAAGACAAAATTAATACCTTGAAAAATTGGCAAATTTCCATGACCGCGGACCTTACAGACTGTGCGTATTCTGGTATCTTCTTTTATCGTCTATTTTCAATGTTTCCTATCAAATCAAAGGCTTTTAATGTTATTCTTAGGTATTTTTGGATGACTTTCTTTGATTAAGACATAAAATAAGACAAAATTAATACCTTGAAAAATTGGCAAATTTCCATGACCGCGGACATTACAGAATGTGGGGATTCTGGTATCTTCTTTTATCGTCTATTTTAAATGTTTCCTATCTAATCGAAGGCTTTTCATGTTATTCTTAGGTATTTTTGGCTGACTTTCTTTTATTTAGACATAAAATAAAGACAAAATTAATACCTTGAAAAATTGGCAAATTTTCATGACCGCGGACCTTACAGAATGTGCGGATTCTGGTATCTTCTTTTATCGTCTATTTTCAATGTTTCCTATCAAATCAAAGGCTTTTAATGTTATTCTTAGGTACTTTTGGCTGACTTTCTTTGATTTAGACATAAAATAAAGACAAAATTAATACCTTGAAAAATTGGCAAATTTTCATGACCGCGGACCTTACAGAATGTGCGGAGTCTGGTATCTTCCTTTATCGTCTGTTTTCAATGTTTCCTATCTAATCAAAGATTTTAATGTTATTCTTAGGTATTTTTGGCCGACTTTCTTTGATTTAGACATAAAATAAAGACGAAATTAATACCTTGAAAAATTGGCAAATTTTCATGACCGCGGATCTTACAGAATGTGCGGATTCTGGTATCTTCCTTTATCGTCTATTTTCAATGTTTCCTATCAAATCAAAGGCTTTTAATGTTATTCTTAGGTATTTTTGGATGACTTTCTTTGATTTAGACATAAAATAAAGACAAAATTATTACCTTGAAAAATTGGCAAATTTTCATGACCGCGGACCTTACAGAATGTGCAGATTCTGGTATCTTCTTGTATCGTCTGTTTTCAATGTTTCCTATCAAATCAAAGGCTTTTAATGTTATTCTTAGGTATTTTTGGTTGACTTTATTTGATTTAGACATAAAATAAAGACAAAATTATTACCTTGAAATATTGGCAAATTTTCATGACCGCGGACCTTACAGAATGTGCGTATTGTGGTATCTTCTTTTATTGTCTATTTTCAAAGTTTCCTATCAAATCAAAGGCTTTTAATGTTATTCTTAGGTATTTTTGGCTGACTTTCTTTGATTAAGACATAAAATAAGACAAAATTAATACCTTGAAAAATTGGCAAATTTTCATGACCGCGGACCTTACAGAATGTGCGAATTCTGGTATCTTCCTTTATCGTCTATTATCAATGTTTCCTATCTAATCAAAGGCTTTTAATGTTATTCTTTGGTGTTTTTGGCTGACTTTCTTTTATTTAGACATAAAATAAAGACACAATTAATACCTTGAAAAATTTGCCAATTTTCATGACCGCGGACCTTACAGAATGTGCTTATCGTTGTATCTTCTTTTATTGTCTATTTTCAATGTTTCCTATCAAATCAAAGGCTTTTAATGTTATTCTTAGGTATTTTTGGCTGACTTTCTTTGATTAAGACATAAAAGAAGGCAAAATTATTACCTTGAAAAATTGGCAAATTTGCATGACCGTGGACCTTACAGAATGTGCGGATTCTGGTATCTTCTTTTATCGTCTATTTTCAATGTTTCCTATCAAATCAAAGGCTTTTAATGTTATTCTTAGGTACTTTTGGCTGACTTTCTTTGACTAGACATAAAATAAAGACAAAATTAATACCTTGAAAAATTGGCAAATTTTCATGACCGCGGACCTTACAGAATGTGCGGATTCTGGTATCTTCCTTTATCGTCTATTTTCAATGTTTCCTATCAAATCAAAGGCTTTTAATGTTATTTTTAGGTATTTTTGGATGACTTTCTTTGATTTAGACATAAAATAAAGACAAAATTATTACCTTGAAAAATTGGCAAATTTTCATGACCGCGGACCTTACAGAATGTGCGGATTCTGGTATCTTCTTTTATCGTCTGTTTTCAATGTTTCCTATCAAATCAAAGGCTTTTAAGGTTATTCTTAGGTATTTTTGGTTGACTTTATTTGATTTAGACATAAAATAAAGACAAAATTATTACCTTGAAATATTGGCAAATTTTCATGACCGCGGACCTTACAGAATGTGCGGATTCTGGTATCTTCTTTTATCGTCTATTTTAAATGTTTCCTATCTAATCGAAGGCTTTTCATGTTATTCTTAGGTATTTTTGGCTGACTTTCTTTTATTTAGACATAAAATAAAGACAAAATTAATACCTTGAAAAATTGGCAAATTTTCATGACCGCGGACCTTACAGAATGTGCGGATTCTGGTATCTTCTTTTATCGTCTATTTTCAATGTTTCCTATCAAATCAAAGGCTTTTACTGTTATTCTTAGGTATTTTTGGCTGACTTTCTTTGATTAAGACATAAAATAAGACAAAATTAATACCTTGAAAAATTGGCTAATTTTTATTACCGCGGACCTTACAGAATGTGCGGATTCTGGTATCTTCCTTTATCGTCTATTTTCAATGTTTCCTATCTAATCAAAGGCTTTTAATGTTATTCTTAGGTATTTTTGGCTGACTTTCTTTTATTTAGACATAAAATAATGACAAAATTAATACCTTGAAAAATTGGCCAATTTTCATGACCGCGGACCTTACAGAATGTGCGTATTGTGGTATCTTCTTTTATTGTTTATTTTCAATGTTTCCTATCAAATCAAAGGCTTTTAATGTTATTCTTAGGTATTTTTGGCTGACTTTCTTTGATTAAGACATAAAATAAGACAAAATTAATACCTTGAAAAATTGGCAAATTTCCATGACCGCGGACCTTACAGACTGTGCGTATTCTGGTATCTTCTTTTATCGTCTATTTTCAATGTTTCCTATCGAATCAAAGGCTTTTAATTTTATTCTTAGGTACTTTTGGCTGACTTTCTTTGATTTAGACATAAAATAAAGACGAAATTAATACCTTGAAAAATTGGCAAATTTTCATGAACGCAGATCTTACAGAATGTGCGGATTCTGGTATCTTCCTTTATCGTCTATTTTCAATGTTTCCTATCAAATCAAAGGCTTTTAATGTTATTCTTAGGTATTTTTGGATGACTTTCTTTGATTTAGACATAAAATAAAGACAAAATTATTACCTTGAAAAATTGGCAAATTTTCATGACCGCAGACCTTACAGAATGTGCGGATTCTGGTATCTTCTTTTATCGTCTGTTTTCAATGTTTCCTATCAAATCAAAGGCTTTTAATGTTATTCTTAGGTATTTTTGGTTGACTTTCTTTGATTTAGACATAAAATAAAGACAAAATTATTACCTTGAAATATTGGCAAATTTTCATGACCGCGGACCTTACAGAATGTGCGTATTGTGGTATCTTCTTTTATTGTCTCTTTTAAATGTTTCCTATCAAATCAAAGGCTTTTAATGTTATTCTTAGGTATTTTTGGCTGACTTTCTTTGATTTAGACATAAAATAAAGACAAAATTATTACCTTGAAAAATTGGCAAATTTTCATGACCGCGGACCTTACAGAATGTGCGGATTCTGGTATCTTCTTTTATTGTCTATTTTCAATGTTTCCTATCAAATCAAAGGCTTTTAATGTTATTCTTAGGTATTTTTGGCTGACTTTCTTTGATTAAGACATAAAATAAGACAAAATTAATACCTTGAAAAATTGGCAAATTTTCATGACCGCGGACCTTACAGAATGTGCGGATTCTGGTATCTTCCTTTATCGTCTATTTTCAATGTTTCCTATCTAATCAAAGGCTTTTAATGTTATTCTTAGGTGTTTTTGGCTGACTTTCTTTTATTTAGACATAAAATAAAGACACAATTAATACCTTGAAAAATTGGCAAATTTTCATGACCGCGGACCTTACAGAATGTGCGGATTCTGGTATCTTCCTTTATCGTCTATTTTCAATGTTTCCTATCAAATCAAAGGCTTTTAATGTTATTCTTAGGTATTTTTGGCTGACTTTCTTTGATTTAGACATAAAATAAAGACAAAATTAATACCTTGAAAAATTGGCAAATTATCATGACCGCGGACCTTACAGAATGTGCGGATTCTTGTATCTTCTTTTATCGTCTATATTCAATGTTTCCTATCGAATCAAAGGCTTTTAATGTTATTCTTAGGTATTTTTGGCTGACTTTCTTTGATTAAGACATAAAATAAGACAAAATTAATACCTTGAAAAATTGGAAAATTTTCATGACCGCGGACCTTACAGAATGTGCGGATTCTGGTATCTTCTTTTATCGTCTATTTTCAATGTTTCCTATCAAATCAAAGGCTTTTAATGTTATTCTTAGGTATTTTTGGCTGACTTTCTTTGATTAAGACATAAAAGAAGACAAAATTAATACCTTGAAAAATTGGCAAATTTTCATGACCGCGGACCTTACAGAATGTGCGGATTCTGGTATCTTCTTTTATCGTCTGTTTTCAATGTTTCCTATCGAATCAAAGGCTTTTAATGTTATTCTTAGGTACTTTTGGCTGACTTTCTTTGATTTAGACATAAAATAAAGACAAAATTAATACCTTGAAAAATTGGCCAATTTTCATGACCGCGGACCTTACAGAATGTGGGGATCCTTGTATCTTCTTTTATCGTCTATTTTCAATGTTTCCTATCGCATCAAAGGCTTTTAATGTTATTCTTAGGTACTTTTAGCTGACTTTCTTTGATTTAGACATAAAATAAAGACGAAATTAATACCTTGAAAAATTGGCAAATTTTCATGACCGCGGATCTTACAGAATGTGCGGATTCTGGTATCTTCCTTTATCGTCTATTTTCAATGTTTCCTATCAAATCAAAGGCTTTTAATGTTATTCTTAGGTATTTTTGGATGACTTTCTTTGATTTAGACATAAAATAAAGACAAAATTATTACCTTGAAAAATTGGCAAATTTTCATGACCGCAGACCTTACAGAATGTGCGGATTCTGGTATCTTCTTTTATCGTCTGTTTTCAATGTTTCCTATCAAATCAAAGGCTTTTAATGTTATTCTTAGGTATTTTTGGTTGACTTTATTTGATTTAGACATAAAATAAAGACAAAATTATTACCTTGAAAAATTGGCAAATTTTCATGACCGCGGACCTTACAGAATGTGCGTATTGTGGTATCTTCTTTTATTGTCTTTTTTAAATGTTTCCTATCAAATCAAAGGCTTTTAATGTTATTCTTAGGTATTTTTGGCTGACTTTCTTTGATTTAGACATAAAATAAAGACAAAATTTTACCTTGAAAAATTGGCAAATTTTCATGACCGCGGACCTTACAGAATGTGCGTATTGTGGTATCTTCTTTTATTGTCTATTTTCAATGTTTCCTATCAAATCAAAGGCTTTTAATGTTATTCTTAGGTATTTTTGGCTGACTTTCTTTGATTAAGACATAAAATAAGACAAAATTAATACCTTGAAAAATTGGCAAATTTTCATGACCGCGGACCTTACAGAATGTGCGGATTCTGGTATCTTCCTTTATCGTCTATTTTCAATGTTTCCTATCTAATCAAAGGCTTTTAATGTTATTCTTAGGTGTTTTTGGCTGACTTTCTTTTATTTAGACATAAAATAAAGACACAATTAATACCTTGAAAAATTGGCAAATTTTCATGACCGCGGACCTTACAGAATGTGCGGATTCTGGTATCTTCCTTTATCGTCTATTTTCAATGTTTCCTATCAAATCAAAGGCTTTTAATGTTATTCTTAGGTATTTTTGGATGACTTTCTTTGATTTAGACATAAAATAAAGACAAAATTATTACCTTGAAAAATTGGCAAATTTTCATGACCGCAGACCTTACAGAATTTGCGGATTCTGGTATCTTCTTTTATCGTCTGTTTTCAATGTTTCCTATCAAATCAAAGGCTTTTAATGTTATTCTTAGGTATTTTTGGTTGACTTTATTTGATTTAGACATAAAATAAAGACAAAATTATTACCTTGAAATATTGGCAAATTTTCATGACCGCGGACCTTACAGAATGTGCGTATTGTGGTATCTTCTTTTATTGTCTTTTTTAAATGTTTCCTATCAAATCAAAGGCTTTTAATGTTATTCTTAGGTATTTTTGGCTGACTTTCTTTGATTTAGACATAAAATAAAGACAAAATTTTACCTTGAAAAATTGGCAAATTTTCATGACCGCGGACCTTACAGAATGTGCGTATTGTGGTATCTTCTTTTATTGTCTATTTTCAATGTTTCCTATCAAATCAAAGGCTTTTAATGTTATTCTTAGGTATTTTTGGCTGACTTTCTTTGATTAAGACATAAAATAAGACAAAATTAATACCTTGAAAAATTGGCAAATTTTCATGACCGCGGACCTTACAGAATGTGCGGATTCTGGTATCTTCCTTTATCGTCTATTTTCAATGTTTCCTATCTAATCAAAGGCTTTTAATGTTATTCTTAGGTGTTTTTGGCTGACTTTCTTTTATTTAGACATAAAATAAAGACACAATTAATACCTTGAAAAATTGGCAAATTTTCATGACCGCGGACCTTACAGAATGTGCGGATTCTGGTATCTTCCTTTATCGTCTATTTTCAATGTTTCCTATCAAATCAAAGGCTTTTAATGTTATTCTTAGGTATTTTTGGCTGACTTTCTTTGATTTAGACATAAAATAAAGACAAAATTAATACCTTGAAAAATTGGCAAATTATCATGACCGCGGACCTTACAGAATGTGCGGATTCTTGTATCTTCTTTTATCGTCTATATTCAATGTTTCCTATCGAATCAAAGGCTTTTAATGTTATTCTTTGGTATTTTTTGCTGACTTTCTTTGATTAAGACATAAAATAAGACAAAATTAATACCTTGAAAAATTGGAAAATTTTCATGACCGCGGACCTTACAGAATGTGCGGATTCTGGTATCTTCTTTTATCGTCTATTTTCAATGTTGTCTTTCGAATCAAAGGCTTTTAATGTTATTCTTAGGTACTTTTGGCTGACTTTCTTTTATTTAGACATAAAATAATGACAAAATTAATACCTTGAAAAATTGGCCAATTTTCATGACCGCGGACCTTACAGAATGTGCGGATTCTGGTATCTTCTTTTATCGTCTATTTTCAATGTTTCCTATCAAATCAAAGGCTTTTAATGTTATTCTTAGGTACTTTTGGCTGACTTTCTTTGATTTAGACATAAAATAAAGACAAAATTAATACCTTGAAAAATTGGCCAATTTTCATGACCGCGGACCTTACAGAATGTGGGGATCCTGGTATCTTCTTTTATCGTCTATTTTCAATGTTGTCTTTCGAATCAAAGGCTTTTAATGTTATTTTTAGGTACTTTAGGCTGACTTTCTTTTATTTAGACATAAAATAATGACAAAATTAATACCTTGAAAAATTGGCCAATTTTCATGACCGCGGATCTTACAGAATGTGCGGATTCTGGTATCTTCCTTTATCGTCTATTTTCAATGTTTCCTATCAAATCAAAGGCTTTTAATGTTATTCTTAGGTATTTTTGGATGACTTTCTTTGATTTAGACATAAAATAAAGACAAAATTATTACCTTGAAAAATTGGCAAATTTTCATGACCGCAGACCTTACAGAATGTGCGGATTCTGGTATCTTCTTTTATCGTCTGTTTTCAATGTTTCCTATCAAATCAAAGGCTTTTAATGTTATTCTTAGGTATTTTTGGTTGACTTTATTTGATTTAGACATAAAATAAAGACAAAATTATTACCTTGAAATATTGGCAAATTTTCATGACCGCGGACCTTACAGAATGTGCGTATTGTGGTATCTTCTTTTATTGTCTTTTTTAAATGTTTCCTATCAAATCAAAGGCTTTTAATGTTATTCTTAGGTATTTTTGGCTGACTTTCTTTGATTTAGACATAAAATAAAGACAAAATTTTACCTTGAAAAATTGGCAAATTTTCATGACCGCGGACCTTACAGAATGTGCGTATTGTGGTATCTTCTTTTATTGTCTATTTTCAATGTTTCCTATCAAATCAAAGGCTTTTAATGTTATTCTTAGGTATTTTTGGCTGACTTTCTTTGATTAAGACATAAAATAAGACAAAATTAATACCTTGAAAAATTGGCAAATTTTCATGACCGCGGACCTTACAGAATGTGCGGATTCTGGTATCTTCCTTTATCGTCTATTTTCAATGTTTCCTATCTAATCAAAGGCTTTTAATGTTATTCTTAGGTGTTTTTGGCTGACTTTCTTTTATTTAGACATAAAATAAAGACACAATTAATACCTTGAAAAATTGGCAAATTTTCATGACCGCGGACCTTACAGAATGTGCGGATTCTGGTATCTTCCTTTATCGTCTATTTTCAATGTTTCCTATCAAATCAAAGGCTTTTAATGTTATTCTTAGGTATTTTTGGCTGACTTTCTTTGATTTAGACATAAAATAAAGACAAAATTAATACCTTGAAAAATTGGCAAATTATCATGACCGCGGACCTTACAGAATGTGCGGATTCTTGTATCTTCTTTTATCGTCTATATTCAATGTTTCCTATCGAATCAAAGGCTTTTAATGTTATTCTTTGGTATTTTTTGCTGACTTTCTTTGATTAAGACATAAAATAAGACAAAATTAATACCTTGAAAAATTGGAAAATTTTCATGACCGCGGACCTTACAGAATGTGCGGATTCTGGTATCTTCTTTTATCGTCTATTTTCAATGTTTCCTATCAAATCAAAGGCTTTTAATGTTATTCTTAGGTATTTTTGGCTTACTTTCTTTGATTAAGACATAAAAGAAGACAAAATTAATACCTTGAAAAATTGGCAAATTTTCATGACCGCGGACCTTACAGAATGTGCGGATTCTGGTATCTTCTTTTATCGTCTGTTTTCAATGTTTCCTATCGAATCAAAGGCTTTTAATGTTATTCTTAGGTACTTTTGGCTGACTTTCTTTGATTTAGACATAAAATAAAGACAAAATTAATACCTTGAAAAATTGGCCAATTTTCATGACCGCGGACCTTACAGAATGTGGGGATCCTGGTATCTTCTTTTATCGTCTATTTTCAATGTTGTCTTTCGAATCAAAGGCTTTTAATGTTATTCTTAGGTACTTTTGGCTGACTTTCTTTGATTAAGACATAAAATAATGACAAAATTAATACCTTGAAAAATTGGCCAATTTTCATGACCGCGGACCTTACAGAATGTGCGTATTGTGGTATCTTCTTTTATTGTCTATTTTCAATGTTTCCTATCGAATCAAAGGCTTTTAATGTTATTCTTAGGTATTTTTGGCTGACTTTCTTTGATTAAGACATAAAATAAGACAAAATTAATACCTTGAAAAATTGGCAAATTTTCATGACCGCGGACCTTACAGAATGTGCGGATTCTGGTATCTTCTTGTATCGTCTATTTTCAATGTTTCCTATCGAATCAAAGGCTTTTGATGTTATTCTTATGTACTTTTGGCTGACTTTCTTTGATTTAGACATAAAATAAAGACAAAATTAATACCTTGAAAAATTGGCAAATTTTCATGACCGCGGATCTTACAGAATGTGCGGATTCTGGTATCTTCCTTTATCGTCTATTTTCAATGTTTCCTATCAAATCAAAGGCTTTTAATGTTATTCTTAGGTACTTTTAGCTGACTTTCTTTGATTTAGACATAAAATAAAGACAAAATTAATACCTTGAAAAATTGGCAAATTTTCATGACCGCGGACCTTACAGAATGTGCGGATTCTGGTATCTTCTTTTATCGTCTATTTTCAATGTTTCCTATCAAATCAAAGGCTTTTAATGTTATTCTTAGGTATTTTTGGCTGACTTTCTTTGATTAAGACATAAAAGAAGACAAAATTAATACCTTGAAAAATTGGCAAATTTTCATGACCGCGGACCTTACAGAATGTGCGGATTCTGGTATCTTCTTTTATCGTCTGTTTTCAATGTTTCCTATCGAATCAAAGGCTTTTAATGTTATTCTTAGGTACTTTTGGCTGACTTTCTTTGATTTAGACATAAAATAAAGACAAAATTAATACCTTGAAAAATTGGCCAATTTTCATGACCGCGGACCTTACAGAATGTTGGGATCCTGGTATCTTCTTTTATCGTCTATTTTAAATGTTTCCTATCTAATCAAAGGCTTTTAATGTTATTCTTAGGTACTTTTAGCTGACTTTCTTTGATTTAGACATAAAATAAAGACAAAATTAATACCTTGAAAAATTGGCAAATTTTCATGACCGCGGACCTTACAGAATGTGCGGATTCTGGTATCTTCTTTTATCGTCTATTTTCAATGTTGTCTTTCGAATCACAGGCTTTTAATGTTATTCATAGGTACTTTTGGCTGACTTTCTTTTATTTAGACATAAAATAATGACAAAATTAATACCTTGAAAAATTGGCCAATTTTCATGACCGCGGACCTTACAGAATGTGCTTATTGTGGTATCTTCTTTTATTGTCTATTTTCAATGTTTCCTATCAAATCAAAGGCTTTTAATGTTATTCTTAGGTATTTTTGGCTGACTTTCTTTGATTAAGACATAAAATAATGACAAAATTAATACCTTGAAAAATTGGCCAATTTTCATGACCGCGGACCTTACAGAATGTGCGGATTCTGGTATCTTCTTTTATCGTCTATTTTCAATGTTGTCTTTCGAATCAAAGGCTTTTAATGTTATTCTTAGGTACTTTTGGCTGACTTTCTTTTATTTAGACATAAAATAATGACAAAATTAATACCTTGAAAAATTGGCCAATTTTCATGACCGCGGACCTTACAGAATGTGCGTATTGTGGTATCTTCTTTTATTGTCTATTTTCAATGTTTCCTATCAAATCAAAGGCTTTTAATGTTATTCTTAGGTACTTTTAGCTGACTTTCTTTGATTTAGACATAAAATAAAGACAAAATTAATACCTTGAAAAATTGGCAAATTTTCATGACCGCGGACCTTACAGAATGTGCGGATTCTGGTATCTTCCTTTATCGTCTATTTTCAATGTTTCCTATCTAATCAAAGGCTTTTAATGTTATTCTTAGGTGTTTTTGGCTGACTTTCTTTTATTTAGACATAAAATAAGACAAAATTAATACCTTGAAAAATTGGCCAATTTTCATGACCGCGGACCTTACAGAATGTGCTTATTGTGGTATCTTCTTTTATTGTCTATTTTCAATGTTTCCTATCAAATCAAAGGCTTTTAATGTTATTCTTAGGTATTTTTGGCTGACTTTCTTTGATTAAGACATAAAATAATGACAAAATTAATACCTTGAAAAATTGGCCAATTTTCATGACCGCGGACCTTACAGAATGTGCTTATTGTGGTATCTTCTTTTATTGTCTATTTTCAATGTTTCCTATCAAATCAAAGGCTTTTAATGTTATTCTTAGGTATTTTTGGCTGACTTTCTTTGATTAAGACATAAAATAATGACAAAATAATTACCTTGAAAAATTGGCAAATTTTCATGACCGCGGACCTTACAGAATGTGCGGATTCTGGTATCTTCTTTTATCGTCTATTTTCAATGTTGTCTTTCGAATCAAAGGCTTTTAATGTTATTCTTAGGTACTTTTGGCTGACTTTCTTTTATTTAGACATAAAATAATGACAAAATTAATACCTTGAAAAATTGGCCAATTTTCATGACCGCGGACCTTACAGAATGTGCGGATTCTGGTATCTTCTTTTATCGTCTATTTTCAATGTTTCCTATCAAATCAAAGGCTTTTAATGTTATTCTTAGGTATTTTGGGCTGACTTTCTTTGATTAAGACATAAAATAAGACAAAATTAATACCTTGAAAAATTGGCAAATTTTCATGACCGCGGACCTTACAGACTGTGCGTATTCTGGTATCTTCTTTTATCGTCTATTTTCAATGTTTCCTATCGAATCAAAGGCTTTTAATGTTATTCTTAGGTACTTTTAGCTGACTTTCTTTGATTTAGACATAAAATAAAGACAAAATTAATACCTTGAAAAATTGGCAAATTTTCATGACCGCGGATCGTACAGAATGTGCGGATTCTGGTATCTTCCTTTATCGTCTATTTTCAATGTTTCCTATCAAATCAAAGGCTTTTAATGTTATTCTTAGGTATTTTTGGCTGACTTTCTTTGATTTAGACATAAAATAAAGACAAAATTATTACCTTGAAAAATTGGCAAATTTTCATGACCGCGGACCTTACAGAATGTGCGGATTCTGGTATCTTCTTTTATCGTCTGTTTTCAATGTTTCCTATCAAATCAAAGGCTTTTAATGTTATTCTTAGGTATTTTTGGTTGACTTTATTTGAGTTAGACATAAAATAAAGACAAAATTATTACCTTGAAATATTGGCAAATTTTCATGACCGCGGACCTTACAGAATGTGCGGATTCTGGTATCTTCTTTTATCGTCTATTTTCAATGTTTCCTTTCGAATCAAAGGCTTTTAATGTTATTCTTAGGTACTTTTGGCTGACTTTCTTTGATTTAGACATAAAATAAAGACAAAATTAATACCTTGAAAAATTGGCAAATTTTCATGACCGCGGATCTTACAGAATGTGCGGATTCTGGTATCTTCCTTTATCGTCTATTTTCAATGTTTCCTATCAAATCAAAGGCTTTTAATGTTATTCTTAGGTATTTTTGGCTGACTTTCTTTGATTTAGACATACAATAAAGACAAAATTATTACCTTGAAAAATTGGCAAATTTTCATGACCGCGGACCTTACAGAATGTGCGGATTCTGGTATCTTCTTTTATCGTCTGTTTTCAATGTTTCCTATCAAATCAAAGGCTTTTAATGTTATTCTTAGGTATTTTTGGTTGACTTTATTTGATTTAGACATAAAATAAAGACAAAATTATTACCTTGAAATATTGGCAAATTTTCATGACCGCGGACCTTACAGAATGTGCGTATTGTGGTATCTTCTTTTATCGTCTATTTTCAATGTTTCCTTTCGAATCAAAGGCTTTTAATGTTATTCTTAGGTACTTTTGGCTGACTTTCTTTTATGTAGACATAAAATAATGACAAAATTTATATTTGAAAAATTGGCCAATTTTCATGACCGCGGACCTTACAGAATGTGCGTATTGTGGTATCTTCTTTTATTGTCTATTTTCAATGTTTCCTATCAAATCAAAGGCTTTTAATGTTATTCTTAGGTACTTTTGGCTGACTTTCTTTTATGTAGACATAAAATAATGACAAAATTAATACCTTGAAAAATTGGCCAATTTTCATGACCGCGGACCTTACAGAATGTGCGTATTCTGGTATCTTCTTTTATCGTCTATTTTCAATGTTTCCTATCAAATCAAAGGCTTTTAATGTTATTCTTAGGTATTTTTGGCTGACTTTCTTTGATTTAGACATAAAATAAGACAAAATTAATACCTTGAAAAATTGGCAAATTTTCATGACCACCGACCTTACAGAATGTGCGGAGTCTGGTATCTTCCTTTATCGTCTATTTCATATGTTTCCTATCTAATCAAAGATTTTAATGTTATTCTTAGGTATTTTTGCTGACTTTCTTTTATTTAGACATAAAATAATGACAAAATTAATACCTTTAAAAATTGGCCAATTTTTATGACCGCGGATCTTACAGAATGTGCGGATTCTGGTATCTTCCTTTATCGTCTATTTTCAATGTTTCCTCTCAAATCAAAGGCTTTTAATGTTATTCTTAGGTATTTTTGGCTGACTTTCTTTGATTTAGACATAAAATAAAGACAAAATTATTACCTTGAAAAATTGGCAAATTTTCATGACCGCGGACCTTACAGAATGTGCGGATTCTGGTATCTTCTTTTATCGTCTGTTTTCAATGTTTCCTATCAAATCAAAGGCTTTTAATGTTATTCTTAGGTATTTTTGGTTGACTTTCTTTGATTTAGACATAAAATAAAGACAAAATTATTACCTTGAAAAATTGGCCAATTTTCATGACCGCGGACCTTACAGAATGTGCGGATTCTGGTATCTTCTTTTATCGTCTGTTTTCAATGTTTCCTATCAAATCAAAGGCTTTTAATGTTATTCTTAGGTATTTTTGGTTGACTTTATTTGAGTAAGACATAAAATAAAGACAAAATTATTACCTTGAAATATTGGCAAATTTTCATGACCGCGGACCTTACAGAATGTGCGGATTCTGGTATCTTCTTTTATCGTCTATTTTCAATGTTTCCTATCAAATCAAAGGCTTTTAATGTTATTCTTAGGTATTTTTGGTTGACTTTATTTGATTTAGACATATAATAAAGACAAAATTATTACCTTGAAATATTGGCAAATTTTCATGACTGCGGACCTTACAGAATGTGCGGATTCTGGTATCTTCTTTTATCGTCTATTTTCAATGTTTCCTTTCGAATCAAAGGCTTTTAATGTTATTCTTAGGTACATTTGGCTGACTTTCTTTTATTTAGACATAAAATAAAGACAAAATTAATACCTTGAAAAATTGGCAAATTTTCATGACCGCGGATCTTACAGAATGTGCGGATTCTGGTATCTTCCTTTATCGTCTATTTTCAATGTTTCCTATCAAATCAAAGGCTTTTAATGTTATTCTTAGGTATTTTTGGCTGACTTTCTTTGATTTAGACATAAAATAAAGACAAAATTATTACCTTGAAAAATTGGCAAATTTTCATGACCGCGGACCTTACAGAATGTGCGGATTCTGGTATCTTCTTTTATCGTCTGTTTTCAATGTTTCCTTTCGAATCAAAGGCTTTTAATGTTATTCTTAGGTACTTTTGGCTGACTTTCTTTTATTTAGACATAAAATAATGACAAAATTAATACCTTGAAAAATTGGCCAATTTTCATGACCGCGGACCTTACAGAATGTGCGGATTCTGGTATCTTCTTTTATTTTCTGTTTTTAATGTTTCCTATCAAATCAAAGGCTTTTAATGTTATTCTTAGGTATTTTTGGCTGACTTTCTTTGATTAAGACATAAAACAAGACAAAATTAATACCTTGAAAAATTGGCAAATTTTCATGACCGCGGACCTTACAGAATGTGCGGATTCTGGTATCTTCTTTTATCGTCTATTTTCAATGTTTCCTATCGAATCAAAGGCTTTTAATGTTATTCTTAGGTACTTTTGGCTGACTTTCTTTGATTTAGACATAAAATAATGACAAAATTAATACCTTGAAAAATTGGCAAATTTTCATGACCGCGGATCTTACAGAATGTGCGGATTCTGGTATCTTCCTTTATCGTCTATTTTAAATGTTTCCTATCAAATCAAAGGCTTTTAATGTTATTCTTAGGTAGTTTTGGCTGACTTTCTTTGATTAAGACATAAAATAAGACAAAATTAATACCTTGAAAAATTGGCAAATTTTCATGACCGCGGACCTTACAGAATGTGCGGATTCTGGTATCTTCTTTTATCGTCTATTTTCAATGTTTCCTATCTAATCAAAGGCTTTTAATGTTATTCTTAGGTACTTTCGGCTGACTTTCTTTGATTTAGACATAAAATAAAGACAAAATTAATACCTTGAAAAATTGGCAAATTTTCATGACCGCGGACCTTACAGAATGTGCGGATTCTGGTATCTTCCTTTATCGTCTATTTTAAATGTTTCCTATCAAATCAAAGGCTTTTAATGTTATTCTTAGGTATTTTTGGCTGACTTTCTTTGATTTAGACATAAAATAAAGACAAAATTATTACCTTGAAAAATTGGCAAATTTTCATGACCGCGGACCTTACAGAATGTGCTGATTCTGGTCTCTTCTTTTATCGTCTGTTTTCAATTTTTCCTATCAAATCAAAGGCTTTTAATGTTATTCTTAGGTATTTTTGGCTGACTTTCTTTTATTTAGACATAAAATAAAGACAAAATTAATACCTTGAAAAATTGGCAAATTTTCATGACCGTGGACCTTACAGAATGTGCGGATTCTGGTATCTTCTTTTATCGTCTGTTTTCAATGTTTCCTATCGAATCAAAGGCTTTTAATGTTATTCTTAGGTATTTTTGGCTGACTTTATTTGATTTAGACATAAAATAAAGACAAAATTATTACCTTGAAATTTTGGCAAATTTTCATGACCGCGGACCTTACAGAATGTGCGGATTCTGGTATCTTCCTTTATCGTCTATTTTCAATGTTTCCTATCAAATCAAAGGCTTTTAATGTTATTCTTAGGTATTTTTGGCTGACTTTCTTTGATTTAGACATAAAATAAAGACAAAATTTATACCTTTAAAAATTGGCTAATTTTCATGACCGCGGACCTTACAGAATGTGCGTATTGTGGTATCTTCTTTTATTGTCTATTTTCAATGTTTCCTATCAAATCAAAGGCTTTTAATGTTATTCTTAGGTATTTTTGGCTGACTTTCTTTGATTAAGATATAAAATAAGACAAAATTAATACCTTGAAAAATTGGCAAATTTTCATGACCGCGGACCTTACAGAATGTGCGGATTCTGGTATCTTCCTTTATCGTCTATTTTCAATGTTTCCTATCTAATCGAAGGCTTTTAATGTTATTCTTAGGTATTTTTGGCTGACTTTCTTTTATTTAGACATAAAATAAAGACAAAATTAATACCTTGAAAAATTGGCAAATTTTCATGACCGCGGACCTTACAGAATGTGCGGATTCTGGTATCTTCTTTTATCGTCTATTTTCAATGTTTCCTATCAAATCAAAGGCTTTTAATGTTATTCTTAGGTATTTTTGGCTGACTTTCTTTGATTAAGACTTAAATAAGACAAAATTAATACCTTGAAAAATTGGCAAATTTTCATGACCGCGGACCTTACAGAATGTGCGGATTCTGGTATCTTCTTTTATCGTCTATATTCAATGTTTCCTATCGAATCAAAGGCTTTTAATGTTATTCTTAGGTATTTTTTGCTGACTTTCTTTGATTAAGACATAAAATAAGACAAAATTAATACCTAGAAAAATTGGCAAATTTTCATGACCGCGGACCTTACAGAATGTGCGGATTCTGGTATCTTCTTTTATCGTCTATTTTCAATGTTTCCTATCAAATCAAAGGCTTTAAATGTTATTCTTAGGTATTTTTGGCTGACTTTCTTTGATTAAGACATAAAACAAACAAAATTAATACCTTGAAAAATTGGCAAATTTTCATGACCGCGGACCTTACAGAATGTGCGGATTCTGGTATCTTCTTTTATCGTCTATTTTCAATGTTTCCTATCGAATCAAAGGCTTTTAATGTTATTCTTAGGTACTTTTGGCTGACTTTATTTGATTTAGACATAAAATAAAGACAAAATTATTACCTTGAAATTTTGGCAAATTTTCATGACCGCGGACCTTACAGAATGTGCGGATTCTGGTATCTTCTTTTATCGTCTATAGTCAATGTTTCCTATCAAATCAAAGGCTTTTAATGTTATTCTTAGGTATTTTTGGCTGACTTTCTTTGATTAAGACATAAAGTAAGACAAAATTAATACCTTGAAAAATTGGCAAATTTTAATGACCGCGGATCTTACAGAATGTGCGGATTCTGGTATCTTCCTGTATCGTCTATTTTAAATGTTTCATATCAAATCAAAGGCTTTTAATGTTATTCTTAGGTATTTTTGGCTGACTTTCTTTGATTAAGACATAAAATAAGACAAAATTAATACCTAGAAAAATTGGCAAATTTTCATGACCGCGGATCTTACAGAATGTGCGGATTCTGGTATCTTCCTTTATCGTCTATTTTAAATGTTTCCTATCAAATCAAAGGCTTTTAATGTTATTCTTAGGTATTTTTGGCTGACATTCTTTGATTAAGACATAAAATAAGACAAAATTAATACCTTGAAAAATTGGCAAATTTTCATGACCGCGGACCTTACAGAATGTGCGGATTCTGGTATCTTCTTTTATCGTCTATTTTCAATGTTTCCTATCGAATCAAAGGCTTTTAATGTTATTCTTAGGTACTTTCGGCTGACTTTCTTTGATTTAGACATAAAATAAAGACAAAATTAATACCTTGAAAAATTGGCAAATTTTCATGACCGCGGACCTTACAGAATGTGCGGATTCTGGTATCTTCCTTTATCGTCTATTTTCAATGTTTCCTCTCAAATCAAAGGCTTTTAATGTTATTCTTAGGTATTTTTGGCTGACTTTCTTTGATTTAGACATAAAATAAAGACAAAATTATTACCTTCCAAAATTGGCAAATTTTCATGACCGCGGACCTTACAGAATGTGCTGATTCTGGTCTCTTCTTTTATCGTCTGTTTTCAATTTTTCCTATCAAATCAAAGGCTTTTAATGTTATTCTTAGGTATTTTTGGCTGACTTTCTTTGATTTAGACATAAAATAAAGACAAAATTAATACCTTGAAAAATTGGCAAATTTTCATGACCGTGGACCTTACAGAATGTGCGTATTGTGGTATCTTCTTTTATTGTCTATTTTCAATGTTTCCTATCAAATCAAAGGCTTTTAATGTTATTCTTAGGTATTTTTGGCTGACTTTCTTTGATTAAGACATAAAATAAGACAAAATAAATACCTTGAAAAATTGGCAAATTTTCATGACCGCGGACCTTACAGAATGTGCGGATTCTGGTATCTTCCGTTATCGTCTATTTTCAATGTTTCCTATCTAATCGAAGGCTTTTAATGTTATTCTTAGGTATTTTTGGCTGACTTTCTTTTATTTAGACATAAAATAAAGACAAAATTAATACCTTGAAAAATTGGCAAATTTTCATGACCGCTGACCTTACAGAATGTGCGGATTCTGGTATCTTCTTTTATCGTCTATTTTCAATGTTTCCTATCAAATCAAAGGCTTTAAATGTAATTCTTAGGTATTTTTGGCTGACTTTCTTTGATTAAGACATAAAATAAGACAAAATTAATACCTTGAAAAATTGGCAAATTTTCATGACCGCGGACCTTACAGAATGTGCGGATTCTGGTATCTTCTTTTATCGTCTATTTTCAATGATTCCTATCGAATCAAAGGCTTTTAATGTTATTCTTAGGTACTTTTGGCTGACTTTCTTTGATTTAGACATAAAATAAAGACAAAATTATTACCTTGAAAAATTGGAAAATTTTCATGACCGCTGACCTTACAGAATGTGCGGAGTCTGGTATCTTCCTTTATCGTCTATTTTCAATGTTTCCTATCTAATCAAAGATTTTAATGTTATTCTTAGGTATTTTTGGCTGACTTTCTTTTATTTAGACAAAAAATAATGACAAAATTAATACCTTGAAAAATTGGCCAATTTTCATGACCGCGGACCTTACAGAATGTGCGTATTGTGATATCTTCTTTTATTGTCTATTTTCAATGTTTCCTATCAAATCAAAGGCTTTTAATGTTATTCTTAGGTATTTTTGGCTGACTTTCTTTGATTAAGTCATAAAATAAGACAAAATTAATACCTTGAAAAATTGGCAAATTTTAACGACCGCGGACCTTACAGACTGTGCCTATTCTGGTATCTTCTTTTATCGTCTATTTTCAATGTTTCCTATCGAATCAAAGGCTTTTAATGTTATTCTTAGGTACTTTTAGCTGACTTTCTTTGATTTAGACATAAAATAAAGACAAAATTAATACCTTGAAAAATTGGCAAATTTTCATGACTGCGGATCTTACAGAATGTGCGGAGTCTGGTATCTTCCTTTATCGTCTATTTTCAATGTTTCCTATCAAATCAAAGGCTTTTAATGTTATTCTTAGGTATTTTTGGCTTACTTTCTTTTATTTAGACATAAAATAAAGACAAAATTATTACCTTGAAAAATTGGCAAATTTTCATGACCGCGGATCTTACAGAATGTGCGGATTCTGGTATCTTCTTTTATCGTCTGTTTTCAATGTTTCCTTTCGAATCAAAGGCTTTTAATGTTATTCTTAGGTACTTTTGGCTGACTTTCTTTTATTTAGACATAAAATAATGACAAAATTAATACCTTGAAAAATTGGCCAATTTTCATGACCACGGACCTTACAGAATGTGCGGATTCTGGTATCTTCTTTTATTTTCTGTTTTTAATGTTTCCTATCAAATCAAAGGCTTTTAATGTTATTCTTAGGTATTTTTGGCTGACTTTCTTTGATTAAGACATAAAACAAGACAAAATTAATACCTTGAAAAATTGGCAAATTTTCATGACCGCGGACCTTACAGAATGTGCGGATTCTGGTATCTTCTTTTATCGTCTATTTTCAATGTTTCCTATCGAATCAAAGGCTTTTAATGTTATTCTTAGGTACTTTTGGCTGACTTTCTTTGATTTAGACATAAAATAAAGACAAAATTAATACCTTGAAAAATTGGCAAATTTTCATGACCGCGGATCTTACAGAATGTGCGGATTCTGGTATCTTCCTTTATCGTCTATTTTAAATGTTTCCTATCAAATCAAAGGCTTTTAATGTTATTCTTAGGTAGTTTTGGCTGACTTTCTTTGATTAAGACATAAAATAAGACAAAATTAATACCTTGAAAAATTGGCAAATTTTCATGACCGCGGACCTTACAGAATGTGCGGATTCTGGTATCTTCTTTTATCGTCTATTTTCAATGTTTCCTATCTAATCAAAGGCTTTTAATGTTATTCTTAGGTACTTTCGGCTGACTTTCTTTGATTTAGACATAAAATAAAGACAAAATTAATACCTTGAAAAATTGGCAAATTTTCATGACCGCGGACCTTACAGAATGTGCGGATTCTGGTATCTTCCTTTATCGTCTATTTTAAATGTTTCCTATCAAATCAAAGGCTTTTAATGTTATTCTTAGGTATTTTTGGCTGACTTTCTTTGATTTAGACATAAAATAAAGACAAAATTATTACCTTGAAAAATTGGCAAATTTTCATGACCGCGGACCTTACAGAATGTGCTGATTCTGGTCTCTTCTTTTATCGTCTGTTTTCAATTTTTCCTATCAAATCAAAGGCTTTTAATGTTATTCTTAGGTATTTTTGGCTGACTTTCTTTTATTTAGACATAAAATAAAGACAAAATTAATACCTTGAAAAATTGGCAAATTTTCATGACCGTGGACCTTACAGAATGTGCGGATTCTGGTATCTTCTTTTATCGTCTGTTTTCAATGTTTCCTATCGAATCAAAGGCTTTTAATGTTATTCTTAGGTATTTTTGGCTGACTTTATTTGATTTAGACATAAAATAAAGACAAAATTATTACCTTGAAATTTTGGCAAATTTTCATGACCGCGGACCTTACAGAATGTGCGGATTCTGGTATCTTCTTTTATCGTCTATAGTCAATGTTTCCTATCAAATCAAAGGCTTTTAATGTTATTCTTAGGTATTTTTGGCTGACTTTCTTTGATTAAGACATAAAGTAAGACAAAATTAATACCTTGAAAAATTGGCAAATTTTAATGACCGCGGATCTTACAGAATGTGCGGATTCTGGTATCTTCCTTTATCGTCTATTTTCAATGTTTCCTATCAAATCAAAGGCTTTTAATGTTATTCTTAGGTATTTTTGGCTGACTTTCTTTGATTTAGACATAAAATAAAGACAAAATTTATACCTTTAAAAATTGGCAAATTTTCATGACCGCGGACCTTACAGAATGTGCGTATTGTGGTATCTTCTTTTATTGTCTATTTTCAATGTTTCCTATCAAATCAAAGGCTTTTAATGTTATTCTTAGGTATTTTTGGCTGACTTTCTTTGATTAAGATATAAAATAAGACAAAATTAATACCTTGAAAAATTGGCAAATTTTCATGACCGCGGACCTTACAGAATGTGCGGATTCTGGTATCTTCCTTTATCGTCTATTTTCAATGTTTCCTATCTAATCGAAGGCTTTTAATGTTATTCTTAGGTATTTTTGGCTGACTTTCTTTTATTTAGACATAAAATAAAGACAAAATTAATACCTTGAAAAATTGGCAAATTTTCATGACCGCGGACCTTACAGAATGTGCGGATTCTGGTATCTTCTTTTATCGTCTATTTTCAATGTTTCCTATCAAATCAAAGGCTTTTAATGTTATTCTTAGGTATTTTTGGCTGACTTTCTTTGATTAAGACTTAAATAAGACAAAATTAATACCTTGAAAAATTGGCAAATTTTCATGACCGCGGACCTTACAGAATGTGCGGATTCTGGTATCTTCTTTTATCGTCTATATTCAATGTTTCCTATCGAATCAAAGGCTTTTAATGTTATTCTTAGGTATTTTTTGCTGACTTTCTTTGATTAAGACATAAAATAAGACAAAATTAATACCTAGAAAAATTGGCCAATTTTCATGACCGCGGACCTTACAGAATGTGCGGATTCTGGTATCTTCTTTTATCGTCTATTTTCAATGTTTCCTATCAAATCAAAGGCTTTAAATGTTATTCTTAGGTATTTTTGGCTGACTTTCTTTGATTAAGACATAAAACAAACAAAATTAATACCTTGAAAAATTGGCAAATTTTCATGACCGCGGACCTTACAGAATGTGCGGATTCTGGTATCTTCTTTTATCGTCTATTTTCAATGTTTCCTATCGAATCAAAGGCTTTTAATGTTATTCTTAGGTATTTTTGGCTGACTTTATTTGATTTAGACATAAAATAAAGACAAAATTTTTACCTTGAAATTTTGGCAAATTTTCATGACCGCGGACCTTACAGAATGTGCGGATTCTGGTATCTTCTTTTATCGTCTATAGTCAATGTTTCCTATCAAATCAAAGGCTTTTAATGTTATTCTTAGGTATTTTTGGCTGACTTTCTTTGATTAAGACATAAAGTAAGACAAAATTAATACCTTGAAAAATTGGCAAATTTTAATGACCGCGGATCTTACAGAATGTGCGGATTCTGGTATCTTCCTGTATCGTCTATTTTAAATGTTTCATATCAAATCAAAGGCTTTTAATGTTATTCTTAGGTATTTTTGGCTGACTTTCTTTGATTAAGACATAAAATAAGACAAAATTAATACCTAGAAAAATTGGCAAATTTTCATGACCGCGGATCTTACAGAATGTGCGGATTCTGGTATCTTCCTTTATCGTCTATTTTAAATGTTTCCTATCAAATCAAAGGCTTTTAATGTTATTCTTAGGTATTTTTGGCTGACATTCTTTGATTAAGACATAAAATAAGACAAAATTAATACCTTGAAAAATTGGCAAATTTTCATGACCGCGGACCTTACAGAATGTGCGGATTCTGGTATCTTCTTTTATCGTCTATTTTCAATGTTTCCTATCGAATCAAAGGCTTTTAATGTTATTCTTAGGTACTTTCGGCTGACTTTCTTTGATTTAGACATAAAATAAAGACAAAATTAATACCTTGAAAAATTGGCAAATTTTCATGACCGCGGACCTTACAGAATGTGCGGATTCTGGTATCTTCCTTTATCGTCTATTTTAAATGTTTCCTATCAAATCAAAGGCTTTTAATGTTATTCTTAGGTATTTTTGGCTGACTTTCTTTGATTTAGACATAAAAAAAAGACAAAATTATTACCTTCCAAAATTGGCAAATTTTCATGACCGCGGACCTTACAGAATGTGCGGATTCTGGTATCTTCCTTTATCGTCTGTTTTCAATGTTTCCTATCTAATCGAAGGCTTTTAATGTTATTCTTAGGTATTTTTGGCTGACTTTCTTTGATTTAGACATAAAATAAAGACAAAATTAATACCTTGAAAAATTGGCAAATTTTCATGACCGCGGACCTTACAGAATGTGCGGATTCTGGTATCTTCTTTTATCGTCTATTTTCAATGTTTCCTATCAAATCAAAGGCTTTTAATGTTATTCTTAGGTATTTTTGGCTGACTTTCTTTGATTAAGACTTAAATAAGACAAAATTAATACCTTGAAAAATTGGCAAATTTTCATGACCGCGGACCTTACAGAATGTGCGGATTCTGGTATCTTCTTTTATCGTCTATATTCAATGTTTCCTATCGAATCAAAGGCTTTTAATGTTATTCTTAGGTATTTTTTGCTGACTTTCTTTGATTAAGACATAAAATAAGACAAAATTAATACCTAGAAAAATTGGCAAATTTTCATGACCGCGGACCTTACAGAATGTGCGGATTCTGGTATCTTCTTTTATCGTCTATTTTCAATGTTTCCTATCAAATCAAAGGCTTTAAATGTTATTCTTAGGTATTTTTGGCTGACTTTCTTTGATTAAGACATAAAACAAGACAAAATTAATACCTTGAAAAATTGGCAAATTTTCATGACCGCGGACCTTACAGAATGTGCGGATTCTGGTATCTTCTTTTATCGTCTATTTTCAATGTTTCCTATCGAATCAAAGGCTTTTAATGTTATTCTTAGGTACTTTTGGCTGACTTTATTTGATTTAGACATAAAATAGAGACAAAATTATTACCTTGAAATTTTGGCAAATTTTCATGACCGCGGACCTTACAGAATGTGCGGATTCTGGTATCTTCTTTTATCGTCTATAGTCAATGTTTCCTATCAAATCAAAGGCTTTTAATGTTATTCTTAGGTATTTTTGGCTGACTTTCTTTGATTAAGACATAAAGTAAGACAAAATTATTACCTTGAAAAATTGGCAAATTTTAATGACCGCGGATCTTACAGAATGTGCGGATTCTGGTATCTTCCTGTATCGTCTATTTTAAATGTTTCATATCAAATCAAAGGCTTTTAATGTTATTCTTAGGTATTTTTGGCTGACTTTCTTTGATTAAGACATAAAATAAGACAAAATTAATACCTAGAAAAATTGGCAAATTTTCATGACCGCGGACCTTACAGAATGTGCGGATTCTGGTATCTTCTTTTATCGTCTATTTTCAATGTTTCCTATCGAATCAAAGGCTTTTAATGTTATTCTTAGGTACTTTCGGCTGACTTTCTTTGATTTAGACATAAAATAAAGACAAAATTAATACCTTGAAAAATTGGCAAATTTTCATGACCGCGGACCTTACAGAATGTGCGGATTCTGGTATCTTCCTTTATCGTCTATTTTAAATGTTTCCTATCAAATCAAAGGCTTTTAATGTTATTCTTAGGTATTTTTGGCTGACTTTCTTTGATTTAGACATAAAATAAAGACAAAATTATTACCTTCAAAAATTGGCAAATTTTCATGACCGCGGACCTTACAGAATGTGCTGATTCTGGTCTCTTCTTTTATCGTCTGTTTTCAATTTTTCCTATCAAATCAAAGGCTTTTAATGTTATTCTTAGGTATTTTTGGCTGACTTTCTTTGATTTAGACATAAAATAAAGACAAAATTAATACCTTGAAAAATTGGCAAATTTTCATGACCGTGGACCTTACAGAATGTGCGTATTGTGGTATCTTCTTTTATTGTCTATTTTCAATGTTTCCTATCAAATCAAAGGCTTTTAATGTTATTCTTAGGTATTTTTGGCTGACTTTCTTTGATTAAGACATAAAATAAGACAAAATAAATACCTTGAAAAATTGGCAAATTTTCATGACCGCGGACCTTACAGAATGTGCGGATTCTGGTATCTTCCTTTATCGTCTATTTTCAATGTTTCCTATCTAATCGAAGGCTTTTAATGTTATTCTTAGGTATTTTTGGCTGACTTTCTTTTATTTAGACATAAAATAAAGACAAAATTAATACCTTGAAAAATTGGCAAATTTTCATGACCGCGGACCTTACAGAATGTGCGGATTCTGGTATCTTCTTTTATCGTCTATATTCAATGTTTCCTATCGAATCAAAGGCTTTTAATGTTATTCTTAGGTATTTTTTGCTGACTTTCTTTGATTAAGACACAAAATAAGACAAAATTAATACCTAGAAAAATTGGCAAATTTTCATGACCGCGGACCTTACAGAATGTGCGGATTCTGGTATCTTCTTTTATCGTCTATTTTCAATGTTTCCTATCAAATCAAAGGCTTTAAATGTTATTCTTAGGTATTTTTGGCTGATTTTCTTTGATTAAGACATAAAACAAGACAAAATTAATACCTTGAAAAATTGGCAAATTTTCATGACCGCGGACCTTACAGAATGTGCGGATTCTGGTATCTTCTTTTATCGTCTATTTTCAATGTTTCCTATCGAATCAAAGGCTTTTAATGTTATTCTTAGGTACTTTTGGCTTACTTTATTTGATTTAGACATAAAATAAAGACAAAATTATTACCTTGAAATTTTGGCAAATTTTCATGACCGCGGACCTTACAGAATGTGCGGATTCTGGTATCTTCTTTTATCGTCTATAGTCAATGTTTCCTATCAAATCAAAGGCTTTTAATGTTATTCTTAGGTATTTTTGGCTGACTTTCTTTGATTAAGACATAAAGTAAGACAAAATTAATACCTTGAAAAATTGGCAAATTTTAATGACCGCGGATCTTACAGAATGTGCGGATTCTGGTATCTTCCTTTATCGTCTATTTTAAATGTTTCCTATCAAATCAAAGGCTTTTAATGTTATTCTTAGGTATTTTTGGCTGACTTTCTTTGATTAAGACATAAAATAAGACAAAATAAATACCTTGAAAAATTGGCAAATTTTCATGACCGCGGACCTTACAGAATGTGCGGATTCTTGTATCTTCTTTTATCGTCTATTTTCAATGTTTCCTATCGAATCAAAGGCTTTTAATGTTATTCTTAGGTATTTTTGGCTGACTTTCTTTGATTAAGACATAAAATAAGACAAAATTAATACCTAGAAAAATTGGCAAATTTTCATGACCGCGGATCTTACAGAATGTGCGGATTCTGGTATCTTCCTTTATCGTCTATTTTAAATGTTTCCTATCAAATCAAAGGCTTTTAATGTTATTCTTAGGTATTTTTGGCTTACATTCTTTGATTAAGACATAAAATAAGACAAAATTAATACCTTGAAAAATTGGCAAATTTTCATGACCGCGGACCTTACAGAATGTGCGGATTCTGGTATCTTCTTTTATCGTCTATTTTCAATGTTTCCTATCGAATCAAAGGCTTTTAATGTTATTCTTAGGTACTTTCGGCTGACTTTCTTTGATTTAGACATAAAATAAAGACAAAATTAATACCTTGAAAAATTGGCAAATTTTCATGACCGCGGACCTTACAGAATGTGCGGATTCTGGTATCTTCCTTTATCGTCTATTTTAAATGTTTCCTATCAAATCAAAGGCTTTAAATGTTATTCTTAGGTATTTTTGGCTGACTTTCTTTGATTTAGACATAAAATAAAGACAAAATTATTACCTTCAAAAATTGGCAAATTTTCATGACCGCGGACCTTACAGAATGTGCTGATTCTGGTCTCTTTTTTTATCGTCTGTTTTCAATTTTTCCTATCAAATCAAAGGCTTTTAATGTTATTCTTAGGTATTTTTGGCTGACTTTCTTTGATTTAGACATAAAATAAAGACAAAATTAATACCTTGAAAAATTGGCAAATTTTCATGACCGTGGACCTTACAGAATGTGCGTATTGTGGTATCTTCTTTTATTGTCTATTTTCAATGTTTCCTATCAAATCAAAGGCTTTTAATGTTATTCTTAGGTATTTTTGGCTGACTTTCTTTGATTAAGACATAAAATAAGACAAAATTAATACCTTGAAAAATTGGCAAATTTTCATGACCGCGGACCTTACAGAATGTGCGGATTCTGGTATCTTCCTTTATCGTCTATTTTCAATGTTTCCTATCTAATCGAAGGCTTTTAATGTTATTCTTAGGTATTTTTGGCTGACTTTCTTTTATTTAGACATAAAATAAAGACAAAATTAATACCTTGAAAAATTGGCAAATTTTCATGACCGCGGACCTTACAGAATGTGCGGATTCTGGTATCTTCCTTTATCGTCTATTTTCAATGTTTCCTATCGAATCAAAGGCTTTTAATGTTATTCTTAGGTACTTTTGGCTGACTTTATTTGATTTAGACATAAAATAAAGACAAAATTATTACCTTGAAATTTTGGCAAATTTTCATGACCGCGGACCTTACAGAATGTGCGGATTCTGGTATCTTCTTTTATCGTCTATAGTCAATGTTTCCTATCGAATCAAAGGCTTTTAATGTTATTCTTAGGTATTTTTGGCTGACTTTCTTTGATTAAGACATAAAGTAAGACAAAATTAATACCTTGAAAAATTGGCAAATTTTAATGACCGCGGATCTTACAGAATGTGCGGATTCTGGTATCTTCCTTTATCGTCTATTTTAAATGTTTCCTATCAAATCAAAGGCTTTTAATGTTATTCTTAGGTATTTTTGGCTGACTTTCTTTGATTAAGACATAAAATAAGACAAAATAAATACCTTGAAAAATTGGCAAATTTTCATGACCGCGGACCTTACAGAATGTGCGGATTCTTGTATCTTCTTTTATCGTCTATTTTCAATGTTTCCTATCGAATCAAAGGCTTTTAATGTTATTCTTAGGTATTTTTGGCTGACTTTCTTTGATTAAGACATAAAATAAGACAAAATTAATACCTAGAAAAATTGGCAAATTTTCATGACCGCGGATCTTACAGAATGTGCGGATTCTGGTATCTTCCTTTATCGTCTATTTTAAATGTTTCCTATCAAATCAAAGGCTTTTAATGTTATTCTTAGGTATTTTTGGCTTACATTCTTTGATTAAGACATAAAATAAGACAAAATTAATACCTTGAAAAATTGGCAAATTTTCATGACCGCGGACCTTACAGAATGTGCGGATTCTGGTATCTTCTTTTATCGTCTATTTTCAATGTTTCCTATCGAATCAAAGGCTTTTAATGTTATTCTTAGGTACTTTCGGCTGACTTTCTTTGATTTAGACATAAAATAAAGACAAAATTAATACCTTGAAAAATTGGCAAATTTTCATGACCGCGGACCTTACAGAATGTGCGGATTCTGGTATCTTCCTTTATCGTCTATTTTAAATGTTTCCTATCAAATCAAAGGCTTTAAATGTTATTCTTAGGTATTTTTGGCTGACTTTCTTTGATTTAGACATAAAATAAAGACAAAATTATTACCTTCAAAAATTGGCAAATTTTCATGACCGCGGACCTTACAGAATGTGCTGATTCTGGTCTCTTCTTTTATCGTCTGTTTTCAATTTTTCCTATCAAATCAAAAGCTTTTAATGTTATTCTTAGGTATTTTTGGCTGACTTTCTTTGATTTAGACATAAAATAAAGACAAAATTAATACCTTGAAAAATTGGCAAATTTTCATGACCGTGGACCTTACAGAATGTGCGTATTGTGGTATCTTCTTTTATTGTCTATTTTCAATGTTTCCTATCAAATCAAAGGCTTTTAATGTTATTCTTAGGTATTTTTGGCTGACTTTCTTTGATTAAGACATAAAATAAGACAAAATTAATACCTTGAAAAATTGGCAAATTTTCATGACCGCGGACCTTACAGAATGTGCGGATTCTGGTATCTTCCTTTATCGTCTATTTTCAATGTTTCCTATCTAATCGAAGGCTTTTAATGTTATTCTTAGGTATTTTTGGCTGACTTTCTTTTATTTAGACATAAAATAAAGACAAAATTAATACCTTGAAAAATTGGCAAATTTTCATGACCGCGGACCTTACAGAATGTGCGGATTCTGGTATCTTCCTTTATCGTCTATTTTCAATGTTTCCTATCGAATCAAAGGCTTTTAATGTTATTCTTAGGTACTTTTGGCTGACTTTATTTGATTTAGACATAAAATAAAGACAAAATTATTACCTTGAAATTTTGGCAAATTTTCATGACCGCGGACCTTACAGAATGTGCGGATTCTGGTATCTTCTTTTATCGTCTATAGTCAATGTTTCCTATCAAATCAAAGGCTTTTAATGTTATTCTTAGGTATTTTTGGCTGACTTTCTTTGATTAAGACATAAAGTAAGACAAAATTAATACCTTGAAAAATTGGCAAATTTTAATGACCGCGGATCTTACAGAATGTGCGGATTCTGGTATCTTCCTTTATCGTCTATTTTAAATGTTTCCTATCGAATCAAAGGCTTTTAATGTTATTCTTAGGTATTTTTGGCTGATTTCTTTGATTAAGACATAAAATAAGACAAAATAAATACCTTGAAAAATTGGCAAATTTTCATGACCGCGGACCTTACAGAATGTGCGGATTCTTGTATCTTCTTTTATCGTCTATTTTCAATGTTTCCTATCGAATCAAAGGCTTTTAATGTTATTCTTAGGTACTTTCGGCTGACTTTCTTTGATTTAGACATAAAATAAAGACAAAATTAATACCTTGAAAAATTGGCAAATTTTCATGACCGCTGACCTTACAGAATGTGCGGATTCTGGTATCTTCCTTTATCGTCTATTTTAAATGTTTCCTATCAAATCAAAGGCTTTTAATGTTATTCTTAGGTATTTTTGGCTGACTTTCTTTGATTTAGACATAAAATAAAGACAAAATTATTACCTTGAAAAATTGGCAAATTTTCATGACCGCGGACCTTACAGAATGTGCTGATTCTGGTCTCTTCTTTTATCGTCTGTTTTCAATTTTTCCTATCAAATCAAAGGCTTTTAATGTTATTCTTAGGTATTTTTGGCTGACTTTCTTTGATTTAGACATAAAATAAAGACAAAATTAATACCTTGAAAAATTGGCAAATTTTCATGACCGTGGACCTTACAGAATGTGCGGATTCTGGTATCTTCTTTTATCGTCTGTTTTCAATGTTTCCTATCGAATCAAAGGCTTTTAATGTTATTCTTAGGTATTTTTGGCTGACTTTATTTGATTTAGACATAAAATAAAGACAAAATTATTACCTTGAAATTTTGGCAAATTTTCATGACCGCGGACCTTACAGAATGTGCGGATTCTGGTATCTTCTTTTATCGTTTATAGTCAATGTTTCCTATCAAATCAAAGGCTTTTAATGTTATTCTTAGGTATTTTTGGCTGACTTTCTTTGATTAAGACATAAAGTAAGACAAAATTAATACCTTGAAAAATTGGCAAATTTTAATGACCGCGGATCTTACAGAATGTGCGGATTCTGGTATCTTCCCTTATCGTCTATTTTCAATGTTTCCTATCAAATCAAAGGCTTTTAATGTTATTCTTAGGTATTTTTGGCTGACTTTCTTTGATTTAGACATAAAATAAAGACAAAATTTATACCTTTAAAAATTGGCAAATTTTCATGACCGCGGACCTTACAGAATGTGCGGATTCTGGTATCTTCTTTTATTGTCTATTTTCAATGTTTCCTATCAAATCAAAGGCTTTTAATGTTATTCTTAGGTATTTTTGGCTGACTTTCTTTGATTAAGACATAAAATAAGACAAAATTAATACCTTGAAAAATTGGCAAATTTTCATGACCGCGGACCTTACAGAATGTGCGGATTCTGGTATCTTCCTTTATCGTCTATTTTCAATGTTTCCTATCGAATCAAAGGCTTTTAATGTTATTCTTAGGTACTTTTGGCTGACTTTATTTGATTTAGACATAAAATAAAGACAAAATTATTACCTTGAAATTTTGGCAAATTTTCATGACCGCGGACCTTACAGAATGTGCGGATTCTGGTATCTTCTTTTATCGTCTATAGTCAATGTTTCCTATCAAATCAAAGGCTTTTAATGTTATTCTTAGGTATTTTTGGCTGACTTTCTTTGATTAAGACATAAAGTAAGACAAAATTAATACCTTGAAAAATTGGCAAATTTTAATGACCGCGGATCTTACAGAATGTGCGGATTCTGGTATCTTCCTTTATCGTCTATTTTAAATGTTTCCTATCAAATCAAAGGCTTTTAATGTTATTCTTAGGTATTTTTGGCTGATTTCTTTGATTAAGACATAAAATAAGACAAAATAAATACCTTGAAAAATTGGCAAATTTTCATGACCGCGGACCTTACAGAATGTGCGGATTCTTGTATCTTCTTTTATCGTCTATTTTCAATGTTTCCTATCGAATCAAAGGCTTTTAATGTTATTCTTAGGTACTTTCGGCTGACTTTCTTTGATTTAGACATAAAATAAAGACAAAATTAATACCTTGAAAAATTGGCAAATTTTCATGACCGCTGACCTTACAGAATGTGCGGATTCTGGTATCTTCCTTTATCGTCTATTTTAAATGTTTCCTATCAAATCAAAGGCTTTTAATGTTATTCTTAGGTATTTTTGGCTGACTTTCTTTGATTTAGACATAAAATAAAGACAAAATTATTACCTTGAAAAATTGGCAAATTTTCATGACCGCGGACCTTACAGAATGTGCTGATTCTGGTCTCTTCTTTTATCGTCTGTTTTCAATTTTTCCTATCAAATCAAAGGCTTTTAATGTTATTCTTAGGTATTTTTGGCTGACTTTCTTTGATTTAGACATAAAATAAAGACAAAATTAATACCTTGAAAAATTGGCAAATTTTCATGACCGTGGACCTTACAGAATGTGCGGATTCTGGTATCTTCTTTTATCGTCTGTTTTCAATGTTTCCTATCGAATCAAAGGCTTTTAATGTTATTCTTAGGTATTTTTGGCTGACTTTATTTGATTTAGACATAAAATAAAGACAAAATTATTACCTTGAAATTTTGGCAAATTTTCATGACCGCGGACCTTACAGAATGTGCGGATTCTGGTATCTTCTTTTATCGTTTATAGTCAATGTTTCCTATCAAATCAAAGGCTTTTAATGTTATTCTTAGGTATTTTTGGCTGACTTTCTTTGATTAAGACATAAAGTAAGACAAAATTAATACCTTGAAAAATTGGCAAATTTTAATGACCGCGGATCTTACAGAATGTGCGGATTCTGGTATCTTCCCTTATCGTCTATTTTCAATGTTTCCTATCAAATCAAAGGCTTTTAATGTTATTCTTAGGTATTTTTGGCTGACTTTCTTTGATTTAGACATAAAATAAAGACAAAATTTATACCTTTAAAAATTGGCAAATTTTCATGACCGCGGACCTTACAGAATGTGCGTATTGTGGTATCTTCTTTTATTGTCTATTTTCAATGTTTCCTATCAAATCAAAGGCTTTTAATGTTATTCTTAGGTATTTTTGGCTGACTTTCTTTGATTAAGACATAAAATAAGACAAAATTAATACCTTGAAAAATTGGCAAATTTTCATGACCGCGGACCTTACAGAATGTGCGGATTCTGGTATCTTCCTTTATCGTCTATTTTCAATGTTTCCTATCTAATCGAAGGCTTTTAATGTTATTCTTAGGTATTTTTGGCTGACTTTCTTTTATTTAGACATAAAATAAAGACAAAATTAATACCTTGAAAAATTGGCAAATTTTCATGACCGCGGACCTTACAGAATGTGCGGATTCTGGTATCTTCTTTTATCGTCTATTTTCAATGTTTCCTATCAAATCAAAGGCTTTTAATGTTATTCTTAGGTATTTTTGGCTGACTTTCTTTGATTAAGACTTAAATAAGACAAAATTAATACCTTGAAAAATTGGCAAATTTTCATGACCGCGGACCTTACAGAATGTGCGGATTCTGGTATCTTCTTTTATCGTCTATATTCAATGTTTCCTATCGAATCAAAGGCTTTTAATGTTATTCTTAGGTATTTTTTGCTGACTTTCTTTGATTAAGACATAAAATAAGACAAAATTAATACCTAGAAAAATTGGCAAATTTTCATGACCGCGGACCTTACAGAATTTTCGGATTCTGGTATGTTCTTTTATCGTCTATTTTCAATGTTTCCTATCAAATCAAAGGCTTTTAATGTTATTCTTAGGTACTTTTGGCTGACTTTATTTGATTTAGACATAAAATAAAGACAAAATTATTACCTTGAAATTTTGGCAAATTTTCATGACCGCGGACCTTACAGAATGTGCGGATTCTGGTATCTTCTTTTATCGTCTATTTTCAATGTTTCCTATCGAATCAAAGGCTGTTAATGTTATTCTTAGGTACTTTTGGCTGACTTTATTTGATTTAGACATAAAATAAAGACAAAATTATTACCTTGAAATTTTGGCAAATTTTCATGACCGCGGACCTTACAGAATGTGCGGATTCTGGTATCTTCTTTTATCGTCTATAGTCAATGTTTCCTATCAAATCAAAGGCTTTTAATGTTATTCTTAGGTATTTTTGGCTGACTTTCTTTGATTAAGACATAAAGTAAGACAAAATTAATACCTTGAAAAATTGGCAAATTTTAATGACCGCGGATCTTACAGAATGTGCGGATTCAGGTATCTTCCTTTATCGTCTATTTTCAATGTTTCCTATCAAATCAAAGGCTTTTAATGTTATTCTTAGGTATTTTTGGCTGACTTTCTTTGATTAAGACTTAAATAAGACAAAATTAATACCTTGAAAAATTGGCAAATTTTCATGACCGCGGACCTTACAGAATGTGCGGATTCTGGTATCTTCTTTTATCGTCTATTTTCAATGTTTCCTATCAAATCAAAGGCTTTTAATGTTATTCTTAGGTATTTTTGGCTGACTTTCTTTGATTAAGACTTAAATAAGACAAAATTAATACCTTGAAAAATTGGCAAATTTTCATGACCGCGGACCTTACAGAATGTGCGGATTCTGGTATCTTCTTTTATCGACTATATTCAATGTTTCCTATCGAATCAAAGGCTTTTAATGTTATTCTTAGGTATTTTTTGCTGACTTTCTTTGATTAAGACATAAAATAAGACAAAATTAATACCTAGAAAAATTGGCAAATTTTCATGACCGCGGACCTTACAGAATGTGCGGATTCTGGTATCTTCTTTTATCGTCTATTTTCAATGTTTCCTATCAAATCAAAGGCTTTAAATGTTATTCTTAGGTATTTTTGGCTGACTTTCTTTGATTAAGACATAAAACAAGACAAAATTAATACCTTGAAAAATTGGCAAATTTTCATGACCGCGGACCTTACAGAATGTGCGGATTCTGGTATCTTCTTTTATCGTCTATTTTCAATGTTTCCTATCGAATCAAAGGCTTTTAATGTTATTCTTAGGTACTTTTGGCTGACTTTATTTGATTTAGACATAAAATAAAGACAAAATTATTACCTTGAAATTTTGGCAAATTTTCATGACCGCGGACCTTACAGAATGTGCGGATTCTGGTATCTTCTTTTATCGTCTATAGTCAATGTTTCCTATCAAATCAAAGGCTTTTAATGTTATTCTTAGGTATTTTTGGCTGACTTTCTTTGATTAAGACATAAAGTAAGACAAAATTAATACCTTGAAAAATTGGCAAATTTTAATGACCGCGGATCTTACAGAATGTGCGGATTCTGGTATCTTCCTTTATCGTCTATTTTAAATGTTTCCTATCAAATCAAAGGCTTTTAATGTTATTCTTAGGTATTTTTGGCTGACTTTCTTTGATTTAGACATAAAATAAAGACAAAATTTATACCTTTAAAAATTGGCAAATTTTCATGACCGCGGACCTTACAGAATGTGCGGATTCTGGTATCTTCTTTTATTGTCTATTTTCAATGTTTCCTATCAAATCAAAGGCTTTTAATGTTATTCTTAGGTATTTTTGGCTGACTTTCTTTTATTTAGACATAAAATAAAGACAAAATTTATACCTTGAAAAATTGGCAAATTTTCATGACCGCGGACCTTACAGAATGTGCGGATTCTGGTATCTTCTTTTATCGTCTATTTTCAATGTTTCCTATCAAATCAAAGGCTTTTAATGTTATTCTTAGGTATTTTTTGCTGACTTTCTTTGATTAAGACTTAAATAAGACAAAATTAATACCTTGAAAAATTGGCAAATTTTCATGACCGCGGACCTTACAGAATGTGCGGATTCTGGTATCTTCTTTTATCGTCTATATTCAATGTTTCCTATCGAATCAAAGGCTTTTAATGTTATTCTTAGGTACTTTTGGCTGACTTTCTTTGATTAAGACATAAAACAAGACAAAATTAATACCTTGAAAAATTGGCAAATTTTCATGACCGTGGACCTTACAGAATGTGCGTATTGTGATATCTTCTTTTATTGTCTATTTTCAATGTTTCCTATCAAATCAAAGGCTTTTAATGTTATTCTTAGGTATTTTTGGCTGACTTTCTTTGATTAAGACATAAAACAAGACAAAATTAATACCTTGAAAAATTGGCAAATTTTCATGACCGCGGACCTTACAGAATGTGCAGATTCTGGTATCTTCTTTTATCGTCTATTTTCAATGTTTCCTATCGAATCAAAGGCTTTTAATGTTATTCTTAGGTACTTTTGGCTGACTTTCTTTGATTTAGACATAAAATAAAGACAAAATTAATACCTTGAAAAATTGGCAAATTTTCATGACTTACAGAATGTGCGGATTCTGGTATCTTCCTTTATCGTCTATTTTAAATGTTTCCTATCAAATCAAAGGCTTTAAATGTTATTCTTAGGTATTTTTGGCTGACTTTCTTTGATGTAGACATAAAATAAAGACAAAATTATTACCTTGAAAAATTGGCAAATTTTCATGACCGCGGACCTTACAGAATGTGCTGATTCTGGTCTCTTCTTTTATCGTCTGTTTTCAATTTTTCCTATCAAATCAAAGGCTTTTAATGTTATTCTTAGGTATTTTTGGCTGACTTTTTTTGATTTAGACATAAAATAAAGACAAAATTATTACCTTGAAATTTTGGCAAATTTTCATGACCGCGGACCTTACAGAATGTGCGGATTCTGGTATCTTCTTTTATCGTCTATAGTCAATGTTTCCTATCAAATCAAAGGCTTTTAATGTAATTCTTAGGTATTTTTGGCTGACTTTCTTTGATTTAGACATAAAGTAAGACAAAATTAATACCTTGAAAAATTGGCAAATTTTCATGACCGCGGATCTTACAGAATGTGCGGATTCTGGTATCTTCCTTTATCGTCTATTTTCAATGTTTCCTATCAAATCAAAGGCTTTTAATGTTATTCTTAGGTATTTTTGGCTGACTTTCTTTGATTTAGACATAAAATAAGACAAAATTAATACCTTGAAAAATTGGCAAATTTTCATGACCGCGGACCTTACAGAATGTGCGTATTGTGGTATCTTCTTTTATTGTCTATTTTCAATGTTTCCTATCAAATCAAAGGCTTTTAATGTTATTCTTAGGTATTTTTGGCTGACTTTCTTTGATTAAGACATAAAATAAGACAAAATTAATACCTTGAAAAATTGGCAAATTTTCATGACCGCGGACCTTACAGAATGTGCGGATTCTGGTATCTTCCTTTATCGTCTATTTTCAATGTTTCCTATCTAATCTAAGGCTTTTAATGTTATTCTTAGGTATTTTTGGCTGACTTTCTTTTATTTAGACATAAAATAAAGACAAAATTAATACCTTGAAAAATTGGCAAATTTTCATGACCGCGGACCTTACAGAATGTGCGGATTCTGGTATCTTCTTTTATCGTCTATTTTCAATGTTTCCTATCAAATCAAAGGCTTTTAATGTTATTCTTAGGTATTTTTGGCTGACTTTCTTTGATTAAGACATAAAATAAGACAAAATTAATACCTTGAAAAATTGGCAAATTTTCATGACCGCGGACCTTACAGAATGTGCGGATTCTGGTATCTTCTTTTATCGTCTATTTTCAATGTTTCCTATCGAATCAAAGGCTTTTAATGTTATTCTTAGGTATTTTTGGCTGACTTTATTTGATTTAGACATAAAATAAAGACAAAATTATTACCTTGAAATTTTGGCAAATTTTCATGACCGCGGACCTTACAGAATGTGCGGATTCTTGTATCTTCTTTTATCGTCTATAGTCAATGTTTCCCATCAAATCAAAGGCTTTTAATGTAATTCTTAGGTATTTTTGGCTGACTTTCTTTGATTTAGACATAAAGTAAGACAAAATTAATACCTTGAAAAATTGGCAAATTTTCATGACCGCGGATCTTACAGAATGTGCGGATTCTGGTATCTTCTTTTATTGTCTATTTTCAATTTTTCCTATCAAATCAAAGGCTTTTAATGTTATTCTTAGGTATTTTTGGCTGACTTTATTTGATTTAGACATAAAATAAGACAAAATTAATACCTTGAAAAATTGGCAAATTTTCATGACCGCGGACCTTACAGAATGTGCGGATTCTGGTATCTTCCTTCATCGTCTTTTTTCAATGTTTCCTATCAAATCAAAAGCTTTTAATGTTATTCTTAGGTATTTTTGGCTGACTTTCTTTGATTTAGACATAAAATAAAGACAAAATTATTACCTTGAAAAATTGGCAAATTTTCATGACCGCGGACCTTACAGAATGTGCGTATTGTGGTATCTTCTTTTATTGTCTATTTTCAATGTTTCCTATCAAATCAAAGGCTTTTAATGTTATTCTTAGGTATTTTTGGCTGACTTTCTTTGATTAAGACATAAAATAAAGACAAAATTAATACCTTGAAAAATTGGCAAATTTTCATGACCGCGGACCTTACAGAATGTGCGGATTCTGGTATCTTCTTTTATCGTCTATTTTCAATGTTTCCTATCGAATCAAAGGCTTATAATGTTATTCTTAGGTACTTTTGGCTGACTTTCTTTTATTTAGACATAAAATAATGACAAAATTAATACCTTGAAAAATTGGCCAATTTTCATGACCGCGGACCTTACAGAATGTGCGTATTGTGGTATCTTCTTTTATTGTCTATTTTTAATGTTTCCTATCAAATCAAAGGCTTTTAATGTTATTCTTAGGTATTTTTGGCTGACTTTCTTTGATTAAGACATAAAACAAGACAAAATTAATACCTTGAAAAATTGGCAAATTTTCATGACCGCGGACCTTACAGAATGTGCGGATTCTGGTATCTTCTTTTATCGTCTATTTTCAATGTTTCCTATCGAATCAAAGGCTTTTAATGTTATTCTTAGGTACTTTTGGCTGACTTTCTTTGATTTAGACATAAAATAAAGACAAAATTAATACCTTGAAAAATTGGAAAATTTTCATGACCGCGGATCTTACAGAATGTGCGGATTCTGGTATCTTCCTTTATCGTCTATTTTAAATGTTTCCTATCAAATCAAAGGCTTTTAATGTAATTCTTAGGTATTTTTGGCTGACTTTCTTTGATTAAGACATAAAATAAGACAAAATTAATACCTTGAAAAATTGGCAAATTTTCATGACCGCGGACCTTACAGAATGTGCGGATTCTGGTATCTTCTTTTATCGTCTATTTTCAATGTTTCCTATCGAATCAAAGGCTTTTAATGTTATTCTTAGGTACTTTTGGCTGACTTTATTTGATTTAGACATAAAATAAAGACAAAATTATTACCTTGAAATTTTGGCAAATTTTCATGACCGCGGACCTTACAGAATGTGCGGATTCTGGTATCTTCTTTTATCGTCTATAGTCAATGTTTCCTATCAAATCAAAGGCTTTTAATGTTATTCTTAGGTATTTTTGGCTGACTTTCTTTGATTAAGACATAAAGTAAGACAAAATTAATACCTTGAAAAATTGGCAAATTTTCATGACCGCGGATCTTACAGAATGTGCGGATTCTGGTATCTTCCTTTATCGTCTATTTTCAATGTTTCCTATCAAATCAAAGGCTTTTAATGTTATTCTTAGGTATTTTTGGCTGACTTTCTTTGATTTAGACATAAAATAAAGACAAAATTTATACCTTTAAAAATTGGCAAATTTTCATGACCGCGGACCTTACAGAATGTGCGGATTCTGGTATCTTCTTTTATCGTCTATTTTCAATGTTTCCTTTCAAATCAAAGGCTTTTAATGTTATTCTTAGGTATTTTTGGCTGACTTTCTTTGATTAAGACATAAAATAAGACAAAATTAATACCTTGAAAAATTGGCAAATTTTCATGACCGCGGACCTTACAGAATGTGCGGATTCTGGTATCTTCTTTTATCGTCTATATTCAATGTTTCCTATCGAATCAAAGGCTTTTAATGTTATTCTTAGGTATTTTTTGCTGACTTTCTTTGATTAAGACATAAAATAAGACAAAATTAATACCTAGAAAAATTGGCAAATTTTCATGACCGCGGACCTTACAGAATGTGCGGATTCTGGTATCTTCCTTTATCGTCTATTTTCAATGTTTTCTTATCAAATCAAAGGCTTTAAATGTTATTCTTAGGTATTTTTGGCTGACTTTCTTTGATTAAGACATAAAAGAAGACAAAATTAATACCTTGAAAAATTGGCAAATTTTCATGACCGCGGACCTTACAGAATGTGCGGATTCTGGTATCTTCTTTTATCGTCTATTTTCAATGTTTCCTATCGAATCAAAGGCTTTTAATGTTATTCTTCGGTACTTTTGGCTGACTTTCTTTGATTAAGACATAAAACAAGACAAAATTAATACCTTGAAAAATTGGCAAATTTTCATGACCGCGGACCTTACAGAATGTGCGTATTGTGATATCTTCTTTTATTGTCTATTTTCAATGTTTCCTATCAAATCAAAGGCTTTTAATGTTATTCTTAGGTATTTTTGGCTGACTTTCTTTGATTAAGACATAAAACAAGACAAAATTAATACCTTGAAAAATTGGCAAATTTTCATGACCGCGGACCTTACAGAATGTGCGGATTCTGGTATCTTCTTTTATCGTCTATTTTCAATGTTTCCTATCGAATCAAAGGCTTTTAATGTTATTCTTAGGTACTTTTGGCTGACTTTCTTTGATTTAGACATAAAATAAAGACAAAATTAATACCTTGAAAAATTGGCAAATTTTCATGACCGCGGATCTTACAGAATTTGCGGATTCTGGTATCTTCCTTTATCGTCTATTTTAAATGTTTCCTATCAAATCAAAGGCTTTTAATGTTATTCTTCGGTATTTTTGGCTGACTTTCTTTGATTAAGACATAAAATAAGACAAAATTAATACCTTGAAAAATTGGCAAATTTTCATGACCGCGGACCTTACAGAATGTGCTGATTCTGGTCTCTTCTTTTATCGTCTGTTTTCAATTTTTCCTATCAAATCAAAGGCTTTTAATGTTATTCTTAGGTATTTTTGGCTGACTTTCTTTGATTTAGACATAAAATAAAGACAAAATTAATACCTTGAAAAATTGGCAAATTTTCATGACCGTGGACCTTACAGAATGTGCGGATTCTGGTATCTTCTTTTATCGTCTGTTTTCAATGTTTCCTATCGAATCAAAGGCTTTTAATGTTATTCTTAGGTATTTTTTGCTGACTTTATTTGATTTAGACATAAAATAAAGACAAAATTATTACCTTGAAATTTTGGCAAATTTTCATGACCGTGGACCTTACAGAATGTGCGGATTCTGGTATCTTCTTTTATCGTCTGTTTTCAATGTTTCCTATCAAATCAAAGGCTTTTAATGTTATTCTTAGGTATTTTTGGCTGACTTTATTTGATTTAGACATAAAATAAAGACAAAATTATTACCTTGAAATTTTGGCAAATTTTCATGACCGCGGACCTTACAGAATGTGCGGATTCTGGTATCTTCTTTTATCGTCTATAGTCAATGTTTCCTATCAAATCAAAGGCTTTTAATGTAATTCTTAGGTATTTTTGGCTGACTTTCTTTGATTTAGACATAAAGTAAGACAAAATTAATACCTTGAAAAATTGGCAAATTTTCATGACCGCGGATCTTACAGAATGTGCGGATTCTGGTATCTTCCTTTATCGTCTATTTTCAATGTTTCCTATCAAATCAAAGGCTTTTAATGTTATTCTTAGGTATTTTTGGCTCACTTTCTTTGATTTAGACATAAAAGAAGACAAAATTATTACCTTGAAAAATTGGCAAATTTTCATGACCGCGGACCTTACAGAATGTGCGTATTGTGATATCTTCTTTTATCGTCTATTTTCAATGTTTCCTATCGATCCAAAGGCTTTTAATGTTATTCTTAGGTATTTTTGGCTGACTTTCTTTGATTAAGACATAAAATAAGACAAAATTAATACCTTGAAAAATTGGCAAATTTTCATGACCGCGGACCTTACAGAATGTGCGTATTGTGGTATCTTCTTTTATTGTCTATTTTCAATGTTTCCTATCAAATCAAAGGCTTTTAATGTTATTCTTAGGTATTTTTTGCTGACTTTCTTTGATTAAGACATAAAATAAGACAAAATTAATACCTTGAAAAATTGGCAAATTTTCATGACCGCGGACCTTACAGAATGTGCGGATTCTGGTATCTTCCTTTATCGTCTATTTTCAATGTTTCCTATCTAATCTAAGGCTTTTAATGTTATTCTTAGGTATTTTTGGCTGACTTTCTTTGATTTAGACATAAAATAAAGACAAAATTATTACCTTGAAATATTGGCAAATTTTCATGACCGCGGACCTTACAGAATGTGCGGATTCTGGTATCTTCTTTTATCATCTATTTTCAATGTTTCCTATCAAATTAAAGGCTTTTAATGTTATTCTTAGGTATTTTTGGCTGACTTTCTTTGATTAAGACATAAAAGAAGACAAAATTAATACCTTGAAAAATTGGCAAATTTTCATGACCGCGGACCTTACAGAATGTGCGGATTCTGGTATCTTCTTTTATCGTCTATTTTCAATGTTTCCTATCGAATCAAAGGCTTTTAATGTTATTCTTAGGTATTTTTGGCTGACTTTCTTTGATTAAGACATAAAATAAGACAAAATTAATACCTTGAAAAATTGGCAAATTTTCATGACCGCGGACCTTACAGACTGTGCCTATTCTGGTATCTTCTTTTATCGTCTATTTTCAATGTTTCCTATCAAATCAAAGGCTTTTAATGTTATTCTTAGGTACTTTTAGCTGACTTTCTTTGATTTAGACATAAAATAAAGACAAAATTAATTCCTTGAAAAATTGGCAAATTTTCATGACCGCGGATCTTACAGAATGTGCGGATTCTGGTATCTTCCTTTATCGTCTATTTTAAATGTTTCCTATCAAATCAAAGGCTTTTAATGTTATTCTTAGGTATTTTTGGTTGACTTTATTTGATTTAGACATAAAATAAAGACAAAATTATTACCTTGAAATATTGGCAAATTTTCATGACCGCGGACCTTACAGAATGTGCGGATTCTGGTATCTTCTTTTATCGTCTATTTTCAATGTTTCCTTTCGAATCAAAGGCTTTTAATGTTATTCTTAGGTACTTTTTGCTGACTTTCTTTTATTTAGACATAAAATAATGACAAAATTAATACCTTGAAAAATTGGCAAATTTTCATGACCGCGGACCTTACAGAATGTGCGGATTCTGGTATCTTCTTTTATCGTCTATTTTTAATGTTTTCTATAAAATCAAAGGCTTTTAATGTTATTCTTAGGTATTTTTGGCTGACTTTCTTTGATTAAGACATAAAATAAGACAAAATTAATACCTTGAAAAATTGGCAAATTTTCATGACCGCGGACCTTACAGACTGTGCCTATTCTGGTATCTTCTTTTATCGTCTATTTTCAATGTTTCCTATCGAATCAAAGGCTTTTAATGTTATTCTTAGGTACTTTTAGCTGACTTTCTTTGATTTAGACATAAAATAAAGACAAAATTAATTCCTTGAAAAATTGGCAAATTTTCATGACCGCGGATCTTACAGAATGTGCGGATTCTGGTATCTTGCTTTATCTTCTATTTTAAATTTTTCTTATCGAATCAAAGGCTTTTAATGTTATTCTTAGGTATTTTTGGCTGACTTTCTTTGATTAAGACATAAAATAAAGACAAAATTATTACCTTGAAAAATTGGCACATTTTCATGACCGCAGACCTTACAGAATGTGCGGATTCTGGTATCTTCTTTTATCGTCTATTTTCAATGTTTCCTATCGAATCAAAGGCTTTTAATGTTATTCTTAGGTATTTTTGGCTGACTTTCTTTGATTTAGACATAAAGTAAGACAAAATTAATACCTTGAAAAATTGGCAAATTTTCATGACCGCGGATCTTACAGAATGTGCGGATTCTGGTATCTTCCTTTATCGTCTATTTTCAATGTTTCCTTTCAAATCAAAGGCTTTTAATGTTATTCTTACGTATTTTTGGCTGACTTTCTTTGATTTAGACAAAAATAAAGACAAAATTATTACCTTGAAAAATTGGCAAATTTTCATGACCGCGGACCTTACAGAATGTGCGGATTCTGGTATCTTCTTTTATCGTCTGTTTTCAATGTTTCCTATCAAATCAAAGGCTTTTAATGTTATTCTTAGGTATTTTTGGTTGACTTTATTTGATTTAGACATAAAATAAAGACAAAATTATTACCTTGAAATATTGGCAAATTTTCATGACCGCGGACCTTACAGAATGTGCGGATTCTGGTATCTTCTTTTATCGTCTATTTTCAATGTTTCCTTTCGAATCAAAGGCTTTTAATGTTATTCTTAGGTACTTTTGGGTGACTTTCTTTTTATTTAGACATAAAATAATGACAAAATTAATACCTTGAAAAATTGGCCAATTTTCATGACCGCTGACCTTACAGAATGTGCGCATTGTGATATCTTCTTTTATTGTCTATTGTCAATGTTTCCTATCAAATCAAAGGCTTTTAATGTTATTCTTAGGTATTTTTGGCTGACTTTCTTTGATTAAGACATAAAATAAGACAACATTAATACCTTGAAAAATTGGCAAATTTTCATGACCGCGGACCTTACAGAATGTGCGGATTCTGGTATCTTCTTTTATCGTCTATTTTCAATGTTTCCTATCGAATCAAAGGCTTTTAATGTTATTCTTAGGTTCTTTTGGCTGACTTTCTTTGATTTAGACATAAAATAAAGACAAAATTAATACCTTGAAAAATTGGCAAATTTTCATGACCGCGGATCTTACAGAATGTGCGGATTCTGGTATCTTCCTTTATCGTCTATTTTCAATGTTTCCTATCAAATCAAAGGCTTTTAATGTTATTCTTAGGTATTTTTGGCTGACTTTCTTTGATTTAGACATAAAATAAAGACAAAATTATTACCTTGAAAAATTGGCAAATTTTCATGACCGCGGACCTTACAGAATGTGCGTATTGTGGTATCTTCTTTTATTGTCTATTTTCAATGTTTCCTATCAAATCAAAGGCTTTTAATGTTATTCTTAGGTATTTTTGGCTGACTTTCTTTGATTAAGACATAAAATAAGACAAAATTAATACCTTGAAAAATTGGCAAATTTTCATGACCGCGGACCTTACAGAATGTGCGGATTCTGGTATCTTCTTTTATTGTCTATTTTTAATGTTTCCTATCAAATCAAAGGCTTTTAATGTTATTCTTAGGTATTTTTGGCTGACTTTCTTTGATTAAGACATAAAACAAGACAAAATTAATACCTTGAAAAATTGGCAAATTTTCATGACCGCGGACCTTACAGAATGTGCGGATTCTGGTATCTTCTTTTATCGTCTATTTTCAATGTTTCCTATCGAATCAAAGGCTTTAAATGTTATTCTTAGGTACTTTTGGCTGACTTTCTTTGATTTAGACATAAAATAAAGACAAAATTAATACCTTGAAAAATTGGAAAATTTTCATGACCGCGGATCTTACAGAATGTGCGGATTCTGGTATCTTCTTTTATCGTCTATTTTCAATGTTTCCTATCAAATCAAAGGCTTTTAATGTTATTCTTAGGTATTTTTGGCTGACTTTCTTTGATTTAGACATAAAGTAAGACAAAATTAATACCTTGAAAAATTGGCAAATTTTCATGACCGCGGATCTTACAGAATGTGCGGATTCTGGTATCTTCCTTTATCGTCTATTTTCAATGTTTCCTATCAAATCAAAGGCTTTTAATGTTATTCTTAGGTATTTTTGGCTGACTTTCTTTGATTTAGACATAAAAGAAAGACAAAATTATTACCTTGAAAAATTGGCAAATTTTCATGACCGCGGACCTTACAGAATGTGCGGATTCTGGTATCTTCTTTTATCGTCTATTTTCAATGTTTCCTATCGAATCAAAGGCTTTTAATGTTAGTCTTAGGTATTTTTGGCTGACTTTCTTTGATTTAGACATAAAGTAAGACAAAATTAATACCTTGAAAAATTGGCAAATTTTCATGACCGCGGATCTTACAGAATGTGCGGATTCTGGTATCTTCTTTTATCGTCTGTTTTCAATGTTTCCTATCAAATCAAAATGCTTTTAATGTTATACTTAGGTATTTTTAGTTCACTTTATTTGATTTAGACATAAAATAAAGACAAAATTATTACCTTGAAATATTGGCAAATTTTCATGACCGCGGACCTTACAGAATGTGCGGATTCTGGTATCTTCTTTTATCGTCTATTTTCAATGTTTCCTTTCGAATCAAAGGCTTTTAATGTTACTCTTAGGTACTTTTGGCTGACTTTCTTTTATTTAGACATAAAATAATGACAAAATTAATACCTTGAAAAATTGGCCAATTTTCATGACCGCGGACCTTACAGAATGTGCGTATTGTGGTATCTTCTTTTATTGTCTATTTTCAATGTTTCCTATCAAATCAAAGGCTTTTAATGTTATTCTTAGGTATTTTTGGCTGACTTTCTTTGATTAAGACATAAAACAAGACAAAATTAATACCTTGAAAAATTGGCAAATTTTCATGACCGCGGACCTTACAGAATGTGCGGATTCTGGTATCTTCTTTTATCGTCTATTTTCAATGTTTCCTATCGAATCAAAGGCTTTTAATGTTATTCTTAGGTACTTTTGGCTGACTTTCTTTGATTTAGACATAAAATAAAGACAAAATTAATACCTTGAAAAATTGGCAAATTTTCATGACCGCGGATCTTACAGAATGTGCGGATTCTGGTATCTTGCTTTATCTTCTATTTTAAATTTTTCTTATCGAATCAAAGGCTTTTAATGTTATTCTTAGGTATTTTTGGCTGACTTTCTTTGATTTAGACATAAAATAAAGACAAAATTATTACCTTGAAAAATTGGCACATTTTCATGACCGCAGACCTTACAGAATGTGCGGATTCTGGTATCTTCTTTTATCGTCTATTTTCAATGTTTCCTATCGAATCAAAGGCTTTTAATGTTATTCTTAGGTATTTTTGGCTGACTTTCTTTGATTTAGACATAAAGTAAGACAAAATTAATACCTTGAAAAATTGGCAAATTTTCATGACCGCGGATCTTACAGAATGTGCGGATTCTGGTATCTTCCTTTATCGTCTATTTTCAATGTTTCCTTTCAAATCAAAGGCTTTTAATGTTATTCTTACGTATTTTTGGCTGACTTTCTTTGATTTAGACATAAAATAAAGACAAAATTATTACCTTGAAAAATTGGCAAATTTTCATGACCGCGGACCTTACAGAATGTGCGGATTCTGGTATCTTCTTTTATCGTCTGTTTTCAATGTTTCCTATCAAATCAAAGGCTTTTAATGTTATTCTCAGGTATTTTTGGTTGACTTTATTTGATTTAGACATAAAATAAAGACAAAATTATTACCTTGAAATATTGGCAAATTTTCATGACCGCGGACCTTACAGAATGTGCGGATTCTGGTATCTTCTTTTATCGTCTATTTTCAATGTTTCCTTTCGAATCAAAGGCTTTTAATGTTATTCTTAGGTACTTTTGGGTGACTTTCTTTTTATTTAGACATAAAATAATGACAAAATTAATACCTTGAAAAATTGGCCAATTTTCATGACCGCTGACCTTACAGAATGTGCGTATTGTGATATCTTCTTTTATTGTCTATTGTCAATGTTTCCTATCAAATCAAAGGCTTTTAATGTTATTCTTAGGTATTTTTGGCTGACTTTCTTTGATTAAGACATAAAATAAGACAACATTAATACCTTGAAAAATTGGCAAATTTTCATGACCGCGGATCTTACAGAATGTGCGGATTCTGGTATCTTCCTTTATCGTCTATTTTCAATGTTTCCTATCAAATCAAAGGCTTTTAATGTTATTCTTAGGTATTTTTGGCTGACTTTCTTTGATTTAGACATAAAATAAAGACAAAATTATTACCTTGAAAAATTGGCAAATTTTCATGACCGCGGACCTTACAGAATGTGCGTATTGTGGTATCTTCTTTTATTGTCTATTTTCAATGTTTCCTATCAAATCAAAGGCTTTTAATGTTATTCTTAGGTATTTTTGGCTGACTTTCTTTGATTTAGACATAAAATAAAGACAAAATTATTACCTTGAAAAATTGGCAAATTTTCATGACCGCGGACCTTACAGAATGTGCGTATTGTGGTATCTTCTTTTATTGTCTATTTTCAATGTTTCCTATCGAATCAAAGGCTTTTAATGTTATTCTTAGGTATTTTTGGCTGACTTTCTTTGATTAAGACATAAAATAAGACAAAATTAATACCTTGAAAAATTGGCAAATTTTCATGACCGCGGACCTTACAGAATGTGCGGATTCTGGTATCTTCTTTTATCGTCTATTTTCAATGTTTCCTATCGAATCAAAGGCTTTTAATGTTATTCTTAGGTTCTTTTGGCTGACTTTCTTTGATTTAGACATAAAATAAAGACAAAATTAATACCTTGAAAAATTGGCAAATTTTCATGACCGCGGATCTTACAGAATGTGCGGATTCTGGTATCTTCCTTTATCGTCTATTTTCAATGTTTCCTATCAAATCAAAGGCTTTTAATGTTATTCTTAGGTATTTTTGGCTGACTTTCTTTGATTTAGACATAAAATAAAGACAAAATTATTACCTTGAAAAATTGGCAAATTTTCATGACCGCGGACCTTACAGAATGTGCGTATTGTGGTATCTTCTTTTATTGTCTATTTTCAATGTTTCCTATCAAATCAAAGGCTTTTAATGTTATTCTTAGGTATTTTTGGCTGACTTTCTTTGATTAAGACATAAAATAAGACAAAATTAATACCTTGAAAAATTGGCAAATTTTCATGACCGCGGACCTTACAGAATGTGCGGATTCTGGTATCTTCTTTTATTGTCTATTTTTAATGTTTCCTATCAAATCAAAGGCTTTTAATGTTATTCTTAGGTATTTTTGGCTGACTTTCTTTGATTAAGACATAAAACAAGACAAAATTAATACCTTGAAAAATTGGCAAATTTTCATGACCGCGGACCTTACAGAATGTGCGGATTCTGGTATCTTCTTTTATCGTCTATTTTCAATGTTTCCTATCGAATCAAAGGCTTTAAATGTTATTCTTAGGTACTTTTTGCTGACTTTCTTTGATTTAGACATAAAATAAAGACAAAATTAATACCTTGAAAAATTGGAAAATTTTCATGACCGCGGATCTTACAGAATGTGCGGATTCTGGTATCTTCTTTTATCGTCTATTTTCAATGTTTCCTATCAAATCAAAGGCTTTTAATGTTATTCTTAGGTATTTTTGGCTGACTTTCTTTGATTTAGACATAAAGTAAGACAAAATTAATACCTTGAAAAATTGGCAAATTTTCATGACCGCGGATCTTACAGAATGTGCGGATTCTGGTATCTTCCTTTATCGTCTATTTTCAATGTTTCCTATCAAATCAAAGGCTTTTAATGTTATTCTTAGGTATTTTTGGCTGACTTTCTTTGATTTAGACATAAAATAAAGACAAAATTATTACCTTGAAAAATTGGCAAATTTTCATGACCGCGGACCTTACAGAATGTGCGTATTGTGGTATCTTCTTTTATTGTCTATTTTCAATGTTTCCTATCGAATCAAAGGCTTTTAATGTTATTCTTAGGTATTTTTGGCTGACTTTCTTTGATTAAGACATAAAATAAGACAAAATTAATACCTTGAAAAATTGGCAAATTTTCATGACCGCGGATCTTACAGAATGTGCGGATTCTGGTATCTTCTTTTATTGTCTATTTTTAATGTTTCCTATCGAATCAAAGGCTTTAAATGTTATTCTTAGGTATTTTTGGCTGACTTTCTTTGATTTAGACATAAAATAAAGACAAAATTATTACCTTGAAAAATTGGCAAATTTTCATGACCGCGGACCTTACAGAATGTGCGGATTCTGGTATCTTCTTTTATCGTCTATTTTCAATGTTTCCTATCGAATCAAAGGCTTTTAATGTTATTCTTAGGTATTTTTGGCTGACTTTCTTTGATTTAGACATAAAGTAAGACAAAATTAATACCTTGAAAAATTGGCAAATTTTCATGACCGCGGACCTTACAGAATGTGCGTATTGTGGTATCTTCTTTTATTGTCTATTTTAAATGTTTCCTATCAAATCAAAGGCTTTTAATGTTATTCTTAGGTATTTTTGGCTGACTTTCTTTGATTAAGACATAAAATAAGACAAAATTAATACCTTGAAAAATTGGCAAATTTTCATGACCGCGGACCTTACAGAATGTGCGGATTCTGGTATCTTCTTTTATTGTCTATTTTTAATGTTTCCTATCAAATCAAAGGCTTTTAATGTTATTCTTAGGTATTTTTGGCTGACTTTCTTTGATTAAGACATAAAACAAGACAAAATTAATACCTTGAAAAATTGGCAAATTTTCATGACCGCGGACCTTACAGAATGTGCGGATTCTGGTATCTTCTTTTATCGTCTATTTTCAATGTTTCCTATCGAATCAAAGGCTTTAAATGTTATTCTTAGGTACTTTTGGCTGACTTTCTTTGATTTAGACATAAAATAAAGACAAAATTAATACCTTGAAAAATTGGAAAATTTTCATGACCGCCGATCTTACAGAATGTGCGGATTCTGGTATCTTCTTTTATCGTCTATTTTCAATGTTTCCTATCAAATCAAAGGCTTTTAATGTTATTCTTAGGTATTTTTGGCTGACTTTCTTTGATTTAGACATAAAGTAAGACAAAATTAATACCTTGAAAAATTGGCAAATTTTCATGACCGCGGACCTTACAGAATGTGCGTATTGTGGTATCTTCTTTTATTGTCTATTTTCATTGTTTCCTATCGAATCAAAGGCTTTTAATGTTATTCTTAGGTATTTTTGGCTGACTTTCTTTGATTAAGACATAAAATAAGACAAAATTAATACCTTGAAAAATTGGCAAATTTTCATGACCGCGGACCTTACAGAATGTGCGGATTCTGGTATCTTCTTTTATTGTCTATTTTTAATGTTTCCTATCAAATCAAAGGCTTTTAATGTTATTCTTAGGTATTTTTGGCTGACTTTCTTTGATTTAGACATAAAATAAAGACAAAATTAATACCTTGAAAAATTGGCAAATTTTCATGACCGCGGATCTTACAGAATGTGCGGATTCTGGTATCTTCTTTTATCGTCTATTTTCAATGTTTCCTATCGAATCAAAGGCTTTTAATGTTATTCTTAGGTATTTTTGGCTGACTTTCTTTGATTTAGACATAAAATAAAGACAAAATTATTACCTTGAAAAATTGGCAAATTTTCATGACCGCGGACCTTACAGAATGTGCGGATTCTGGTATCTTCTTTTATCGTCTATTTTCAATGTTTCCTATCGAATCAAAGGCTTTTAATGTTATTCTTAGGTATTTTTGGCTGACTTTCTTTGATTTAGACATAAAGTAAGACAAAATTAATACCTTGAAAAATTGGCAAATTTTCATGACCGCGGATCTTACAGAATGTGCGGATTCTGGTATCTTCCTTTATCGTCTATTTTAAATGTTTCCTATTAAATCAAAGGCTTTTAATGTTATTCTTAGGAATTTTTGCTGACTTTGTTTGATTTAGACATAAAATAAAGACAAAATTATTACCTTGAAAAATTGGCAAATTTTCATGACCGCGGACCTTACAGAATGTGCGGATTCTGGTATCTTCTTTTATCGTCTATTTTCAATGTTTCCTATCGAATCAAAGGCTTTTAATGTTATTCTTAGGTATTTTTGCTGACTTTCTTTGATTTAGACATAAAGTAAGACAAAATTAATACCTTGAAAAATTGGCAAATTTTCATGACCGCGGATCTTACAGAATGTGCGGATTCTGGTATCTTCCTTTATCGTCTATTTTCAATGTTTCCTATCAAATCAAAGGCTTTTAATGTTATTCTTAGGTATTTTTTGCTCACTTTCTTTGATTTAGACATAAAATAAAGACAAAATTATTACCTTGAAAAATTGGCAAATTTTCATGACCGCGGACCTTACAGAATGTGCGGATTCTGGTATCTTCTTTTATCGTCTGTTTTCAATGTTTCCTATCAAATCAAAGGCTTTTAATGTTATTCTTAGGTATTTTTGGTTGACTTTATTTGATTTAGACATAAAATAAAGACAAAATTATTACCTTGAAAAATTGGCAAATTTTCATGACCGCGGACCTTACAGAATGTGCGGATTCTGGTATCTTCTTTTATCGTCTATTTTCAATGTTTCCTATCAAATCAAAGGCTTTTAATGTTATTCTTAGGTATTTTTGGCTGACTTTCTTTGATTTAGACATAAAATAAAGACAAAATACTTACATTGAAAAATTGGCAAATTTTCATGACCGCGGATCTTACAGAATGTGCGGATTCTGGTATCTTCTTTTATCGTCTATTTTCAATGTTTCCTATCAAATCAAAGGCTTTTAATGTAATTCTTAGGTATTTTTGGCTGACTTTCTTTGATTTAGACATAAAGTAAGACAAAATTAATACCTTGAAAAATTGGCAAATTTTCATGACCGCGGATCTTACAGAATGTGCGGATTCTGGTATCTTCTTTTATCGTCTGTTTTCAATGTTTCCTATCAAATCAAAGGCTTTTAATGTTATTCTTAGGTATTTTTGGTTGACTTTATTTGATTTAGACATAAAATAAAGACAAAATTATTACCTTGAAATATTGGCAAATTTTCATGACCGCGGACCTTACAGAATGTGCGGATTCTGGTATCTTCTTTTATTGTCTATTTTCAATGTTTCCTATCGAATCAAATGCTTTTAATGTTATTCTTAGGTACTTTTGGCTGACTTTCTTTGATTTAGACATAAAATAAAGACAAAATACTTACCTTGAAAAATTGGCAAATTTTCATGACCGCGGATCTTACAGAATGTGCGGATTCTGGTATCTTCCTTTATCGTCTATTTTAAATGTTTCCTATCAAATCAAAGGCTTTTAATGTTATTCTTAGGTATTTTTGGCTGACTTTCTTTGATTTAGACATAAAATAAAGACAAAATTATTACCTTGAAAAATTGGCAAATTTTCATGACCGCGGATCTTACAGAATGTGCGGATTCTGGTATCTTCCTTTATCGTCTATTTTAAATGTTTCCTATCAAATCAAAGGCTTTTAATGTTATTCTTAGGTATTTTTGGCTGACTTTCTTTGATTTAGACATAAAATAAAGACAAAATACTTACCTTGAAAAATTGGCAAATTTTCATGACCGCGGATCTTACAGAATGTGCGGATTCTGGTATCTTCTTTTATCGTCTATTTTCAATGTTTCCTATCAAATCAAAGGCTTTTAATGTAATTCTTAGGTATTTTTGGCTGACTTTCTTTGATTTAGACATAAAGTAAGACAAAATTAATACCTTGAAAAATTGGCAAATTTTCATGACCGCGGATCTTACAGAATGTGCGGATTCTGGTATCTTCCTTTATCGTCTATTTTCAATGTTTCCTATCAAATCAAAGGCTTTTAATGTTATTCTTACGTATTTTTGGCTGACTTTCTTTGATTTAGACATGAAATAAAGACAAAATTATTACCTTGAAAAATTGGCAAATTTTCATGACCGCGGACCTTACAGAATGTGCGGATTCTGGTATCTTCTTTTATTGTCTATTTTCAATGTTTCCTATCAAATCAAAGGCTTTTAATGTTATTCTTAGGTATTTTTGGCTGACTTTCTTTGATTAAGACATAAAATAAGACAAAATTAATACCTTGAAAAATTGGCAAATTTTCATGACCGCGGACCTTACAGAATGTGCGGATTCTGGTATCTTCTTTTATTGTCTATTTTTAATGTTTCCTATCAAATCAAAGGCTTTTAATGTTATTCTTAGGTACTTTTGGCTGACTTTCTTTGATTAAGACATAAACCAAGGCAAAATTAGTACCTTGAAAAATTGGCAAATTTTCATGACCGCGGACCTTACAGAATGTGCGGATTCTGGTATCTTCATTTATCGCCTATTTTCAATGTTTCCTATCGAATCAAAGGCTTTAAATGTTATTCTTAGGTACTTTTGGCTGACTTTCTTTGATTTAGACATAAAATAAAGACAAAATTATTACCTTGAAAAATTGGCAAATTTTCATGACCGCGGATCTTACAGAATGTGCGGATTCTGGTATCTTCCTTTATCGTCTATTTTAAATGTTTCCTATCAAATCAAAGGCTTTTAATGTTATTCTTTGGTATTTTTGGCTGACTTTCTTTGATTTAGACATAAAATAAAGACAAAATTATTACCTTGAAAAATTGGCAAATTTTCATGACCGCGGATCTTACAGAATGTGCGGATTCTGGTATCTTCTTTTATCGTCTATTTTCAATGTTTCCTATCGAATCAAAGGCTTTTAATGTTATTCTTAGGTATTTTTGGCTGACTTTCTTTGATTTAGACATAAAGTAAGACAAAATTAATACCTTGAAAAATTGGCAAATTTTCATGACCGCGGATCTTACAGAATGTGCGGATTCTGGTATCTTCCTTTATCGTCTATTTTCAATGTTTCCTATCAAATCAAAGGCTTTTAATGTTATTCTTAGGTATTTTTGGCTGACTTTCTTTGATTTAGACATAAAATAAAGACAAAATTATTACCTTGAAAAATTGGCAAATTTTCATGACCGCGGACCTTACAGAATGTGCGGATTCTGGTATCTTCTTTTATCGTCTGTTTTCAATGTTTCCTATCAAATCAAAGGCTTTTAAAATTATTCTTAGGTATTTTTGGTTGACTTTATTTGATTTAGACATAAAATAAAGACAAAATTATTACCTTGAAATATTGGCAAATTTTCATGACCGCGGACCTTACAGAATGTGCGGATTCTGGTATCTTCTTTTATCGTCTATTTTCAATGTTTCCCATCAAATCAAAGGCTTTTAATGTTATTCTTAGGTATTTTTTGCTGACTTTCTTTGATTTAGACATAAAGTAAGACAAAAGTAATACCTTGAAAAATTGGCAAATTTTCATGACCGCGGATCTTACAGAATGTGCGGATTCTGGTATCTTCCTTTATCGTCTATTTTCAATGTTTCCTATCAAATCAAAGGCTTTTAATGTTATTCTTAGGTATTTTTGACTGACTTTCTTTGATTTAGACATAAAATAAAGACAAAATTATTACCTTGAAAAATTGGCAAATTTTCATGACCGCGGATCTTACAGAATGTGCGGATTCTGGTATCTTCCTTTATCGTCTATTTTCAATGTTTCCTATCAAATCAAAGGCTTTTAATGTTATTCTTAGGTATTTTTGGCTGACTTTCTTTGATTTAGACATAAAATAAAGACAAAATTATTACCTTGAAAAATTGGCAAATTTTCATGACCGCGGATCTTACAGAATGTGCGGATTCTGGTATCTTCTTTTATCGTCTATTTTCAATGTTTCCTATCGAATCAAAGGCTTTTAATGTTATTCTTAGGTATTTTTGGCTGACTTTCTTTGATTTAGACATAAAGTAAGACAAAATTAATACCTTGGAAAATTGGCAAATTTTCATGACCGCGGATCTTACAGAATGTGCGGATTCTGGTATCTTCCTTTATCGTCTATTTTCAATGTTTCCTATCAAATCAAAGGCTTTTAATGTTATTCTTAGGTATTTTTGGCTGACTTTCTTTGATTTAGACATAAAATAAAGACAAAATTATTACCTTGAAAAATTGGCAAATTTTCATGACCGCGGACCTTACAGAATGTGCGGATTCTGGTATCTTCTTTTATCGTCTGTTTTCAATGTTTCCTATCAAATCAAAGGCTTTTAAAATTATTCTTAGGTATTTTTGGTTGACTTTATTTGATTTAGACATAAAATAAAGACAAAATTATTACCTTGAAATATTGGCAAGTTTTCATGACCGCGGACCTTACAGAATGTGCGGATTCTGGTATCTTCTTTTATCGTCTATTTTCAATGTTTCCCATCAAATCAAAGGCTTTTAATGTTATTCTTAGGTATTTTTTGCTGACTTTCTTTGATTTAGACATAAAGTAAGACAAAAGTAATACCTTGAAAAATTGGCAAATTTTCATGACCGCGGATCTTACAGAATGTGCGGATTCTGGTATCTTCCTTTATCGTCTATTTTCAATGTTTCCTATCAAATCAAAGGCTTTTAATGTTATTCTTAGGTATTTTTGGCTGACTTTCTTTGATTTAGACATAAAATAAAGACAAAATTATTACCTTGAAAAATTGGCAAATTTTCATGACCGCGGATCTTACAGAATGTGCGGATTCTGGTATCTTCCTTTATCGTCTATTTTCAATGTTTCCTATCAAATCAAAGGCTTTTAATGTTATTCTTAGGTATTTTTGGCTGACTTTCTTTGATTTAGACATAAAATAAAGACAAAATTATTACCTTGAAAAATTGGCAAATTTTCATGACCGCGGATCTTACAGAATGTGCGGATTCTGGTATCTTCTTTTATCGTCTATTTTCAATGTTTCCTATCGAATCAAAGGCTTTTAATGTTATTCTTAGGTATTTTTGGCTGACTTTCTTTGATTTAGACATAAAGTAAGACAAAATTAATACCTTGAAAAATTGGCAAATTTTCATGACCGCGGATCTTACAGAATGTGCGGATTCTGGTATCTTCCTTTATCGTCTATTTTCAATGTTTCCTATCAAATCAAAGGCTTTTAATGTTATTCTTAGGTATTTTTGGCTGACTTTCTTTGATTTAGACATAAAATAAAGACAAAATTATTACCTTGAAAAATTGGCAAATTTTCATGACCGCGGACCTTACAGAATGTGCGGATTCTGGTATCTTCTTTTATCGTCTGTTTTCAATGTTTCCTATCAAATCAAAGGCTTTTAAAATTATTCTTAGGTATTTTTGGTTGACTTTATTTGATTTAGACATAAAATAAAGACAAAATTATTACCTTGAAATATTGGCAAGTTTTCATGACCGCGGACCTTACAGAATGTGCGGATTCTGGTATCTTCTTTTATCGTCTATTTTCAATGTTTCCCATCAAATCAAAGGCTTTTAATGTTATTCTTAGGTATTTTTTGCTGACTTTCTTTGATTTAGACATAAAGTAAGACAAAAGTAATACCTTGAAAAATTGGCAAATTTTCATGACTGCGGATCTTACAGAATGTGCGGATTCTGGTATCTTCCTTTATCGTCTATTTTCAATGTTTCCTATCAAATCAAAGGCTTTTAATGTTATTCTTAGGTATTTTTGGCTGACTTTCTTTGATTTAGACATAAAATAAAGACAAAATTATTACCTTGAAAAATTGGCAAATTTTCATGACCGCGAATCTTACAGAATGTGCGGATTCTGGTATCTTCCTTTATCGTCTATTTTCAATGTTTCCTATCAAATCAAAGGCTTTTAATGTTATTCTTAGGTATTTTTGGCTGACTTTCTTTGATTTAGACATAAAATAAAGACAAAATTATTACTTTGAAAAATTGGCAAATTTTCATGACCGCGGACCTTACAGAATGTGCGGATTCTGGTATCTTCTTTTATCGTCTGTTTTCAATGTTTCCTATCAAATCAAAGGCTTTTAAAATTATTCTTAGGTATTTTTGGTTGACTTTATTTGATTTAGACATAAAATAAAGACAAAATTATTACCTTGAAATATTGGCAAATTTTCATGACCGCGGACCTTACAGAATGTGCGGATTCTGGTATCTTCTTTTATCGTCTATTTTCAATGTTTCCCATCAAATCAAAGGCTTTTAATGTTATTCTTAGGTATTTTTGGCTGACTTTCTTTGATTTAGACATAAAGTAAGACAAAATTAATACCTTGAAAAATTGGAAAATTTTCATGACCGCGGATCTTACAGAATGTGCGGATTCTGGTATCTTCCTTTATCGTCTATTTTCAATGTTTCCTATCAAATCAAAGGCTTTTAAATGTTATTCTTAGGTATTTTTGGTTGACTTTCTTTGATTAAGACATAAAATAAGACAAAATTAATACCTTGAAAAATTGGCAAATTTTCATGACCGCGGACCTTACAGAATGTGCGGATTCTGGTATCTTCTTTTATTGTCTATCTTTAATGTTTCCTATCAAATCAAAGGCTTTTAATGTTATTCTTAGGTATTTTTGGCTGACTTTCTTTGTATTAAGACATAAAATAAAGACAAAATTAATACCTTGAAAAATTGGCAAATTTTCATGACCGCGGACCTTACAGAATGTGCGGATTCTGGTATCTTCTTTTATCGTCTATTTTCAATGTTTCCTATCGAATCAAAGGCTTTAAATGTTTTTCTTAGGTACTTTTGGCTGACTTTCCTTGATTTAGACATAAAATAAAGACAAAATTATTACCTTGAAAAATTGGCAAATTTTCATGACCGCGGACCTTACAGAATGTGCGGATTCTGGTATCTTCTTTTATCGTCTATTTTCAATGTTTCCTATCGAATCAAAGGCTTTTAATGTTATTCTTAGGTATTTTTGGCTGACTTTCTTTGATTTAGACATAAAGTAAGACAAAATTAATACCTTGAAAAATTGGCAAATTTTCATGATTGCGGATCTTACAGAATGTGCGGATTCTGGTATCTTCCTTTATCGTCTATTTTCAATGTTTCCTTTCGAATCAAAGGCTTTTAATGTTATTCTTAGGTATTTCTGGCTGACTTTCTTTGATTTAGAAATAAAATAAGACAAAATTATTACCTTGAAATATTGGCAAATTTTTATGACCGCGGACCTTACAGAATGTGCGGATTCTGGTATCTTCTTTTATCGTCTATTTTCAATGTTTCCTTTCGAATCAAAGGCTTTTAATGTTATTCTTAGGTACTTTTGGCTGACTTTATTTGATTTAGACATAAAATAATGACAAAATTAATACCTTGAAAAATTGGCCAATTTTCATGACCGCGGACCTTACAGAATGTGCGGATTCTGGTATCTTCTTTTATTGTCTATTTTCAATGTTTCCTATCAAATCAAAGGCTTTTAATGTTATTCTTAGGTATTTTTGGCTGACTTTCTTTGATTAAGACATAAAATAAGACAAAATTAATACCTTGAAAAATTGGCAAATTTTCATGACCGCGGACCTTACAGAATGTGCGGATTCTGGTATCTTCTTTTATTGTCTATTTTTAATGTTTCCTATCAAATCAAAGGCTTTTAATGTTATTCTTAGGTACTTTTGGCTAACTTTCTTTGATTAAGACATAAACCAAGACAAAATTAATACCTTGAAAAATTGGCAAATTTTCATGACCGCGGACCTTACAGAATGTGCGGATTCTGTTATCTTCTTTTATCGTCTATTTTCAATGTTTCCTATCGAATCAAAGGCTTTAAATGTAATTCTTAGGTACTTTTGGCTGACTTTCTTTGATTTAGACATAAAATAAAGACAAAATTATTACCTTGAAAAATTGGCAAATTTTCATGACCGCGGATCTTACAGAATGTGCGGATTCTGGTATCTTCCTTTATCGTCTATTTTAAATGTTTCCTATCAAATCAAAGGCTTTTAATGTTATTCTTTGGTATTTTTGGCTGACTTTCTTTGATTTAGACATAAAATAAAGACAAAATTATTACCTTGAAAAATTGGCAAATTTTCATGACCGCGGATCTTACAGAATGTGCGGATTCTGGTATCTTCCTTTATCGTCTATTTTCAATGTTGCCTATCAAATCAAAGGCTTTTAATGTTATTCTTAGGTATTTTTGGCTGACTTTCTTTGATTTAGACATAAAATAAAGACAAAATTATTACCTTGAAAAATTGGCAAATTTTCATGACCGCGGACCTTACAGAATGTGCGGATTCTGGTATCTTCTTTTATCGTCTGTTTTCAATGTTTCCTATCAAATCAAAGGCTTTTAAAATTATTCTTAGGTATTTTTGGTTGACTTTATTTGATTTAGACATAAAATAAAGACAAAATTATTACCTTGAAATATTGGCAAATTTTCATGACCGCGGACCTTACAGAATGTGCGGATTCTGGTATCTTCTTTTATCGTCTATTTTCAATGTTTCCCATCAAATCAAAGGCTTTTAATGTTATTCTTAGGTATTTTTTGCTGACTTTCTTTGATTTAGACATAAAGTAAGACAAAAGTAATACCTTGAAAAATTGGCAAATTTTCATGACCGCGGATCTTACAGAATGTGCGGATTCTGGTATCTTCCTTTATCGTCTATTTTCAATGTTTCCTATCAAATCAAAGGCTTTTAATGTTATTCTTAGGTATTTTTGGCTGACTTTCTTTGATTTAGACATAAAATAAAGACAAAATTATTACTTTGAAAAATTGGCAAATTTTCATGACCGCGGACCTTACAGAATGTGCGGATTCTGGTATCTTCTTTTATCGTCTGTTTTCAATGTTTCCTATCAAATCAAAGGCTTTTAAAATTATTCTTAGGTATTTTTGGTTGACTTTATTTGATTTAGACATAAAATAAAGACAAAATTATTACCTTGAAATATTGGCAAATTTTCATGACCGCGGACCTTACAGAATGTGCGGATTCTGGTATCTTCTTTTATCGTCTATTTTCAATGTTTCCCATCAAATCAAAGGCTTTTAATGTTATTCTTAGGTATTTTTGGCTGACTTTCTTTGATTTAGACATAAAGTAAGACAAAATTAATACCTTGAAAAATTGGAAAATTTTCATGACCGCGGATCTTACAGAATGTGCGGATTCTGGTATCTTCCTTTATCGTCTATTTTCAATGTTTCCTATCAAATCAAAGGCTTTTAAATGTTATTCTTAGGTATTTTTGGTTGACTTTCTTTGATTAAGACATAAAATAAGACAAAATTAATACCTTGAAAAATTGGCAAATTTTCATGACCGCGGACCTTACAGAATGTGCGGATTCTGGTATCTTCTTTTATTGTCTATCTTTAATGTTTCCTATCAAATCAAAGGCTTTTAATGTTATTCTTAGGTATTTTTGGCTGACTTTCTTTGTATTAAGACATAAAATAAAGACAAAATTAATACCTTGAAAAATTGGCAAATTTTCATGACCGCGGACCTTACAGAATGTGCGGATTCTGGTATCTTCTTTTATCGTCTATTTTCAATGTTTCCTATCGAATCAAAGGCTTTAAATGTTTTTCTTAGGTACTTTTGGCTGACTTTCCTTGATTTAGACATAAAATAAAGACAAAATTATTACCTTGAAAAATTGGCAAATTTTCATGACCGCGGACCTTACAGAATGTGCGGATTCTGGTATCTTCTTTTATCGTCTATTTTCAATGTTTCCTATCGAATCAAAGGCTTTTAATGTTATTCTTAGGTATTTTTGGCTGACTTTCTTTGATTTAGACATAAAGTAAGACAAAATTAATACCTTGAAAAATTGGCAAATTTTCATGATTGCGGATCTTACAGAATGTGCGGATTCTGGTATCTTCCTTTATCGTCTATTTTCAATGTTTCCTTTCGAATCAAAGGCTTTTAATGTTATTCTTAGGTATTTCTGGCTGACTTTCTTTGATTTAGAAATAAAATAAGACAAAATTATTACCTTGAAATATTGGCAAATTTTTATGACCGCGGACCTTACAGAATGTGCGGATTCTGGTATCTTCTTTTATCGTCTATTTTCAATGTTTCCTTTCGAATCAAAGGCTTTTAATGTTATTCTTAGGTACTTTTGGCTGACTTTATTTGATTTAGACATAAAATAATGACAAAATTAATACCTTGAAAAATTGGCCAATTTTCATGACCGCGGACCTTACAGAATGTGCGTATTGTGGTATCTTCTTTTATTGTCTATTTTCAATGTTTCCTATCAAATCAAAGGCTTTTAATGTTATTCTTAGGTATTTTTGGCTGACTTTCTTTGATTAAGACATAAAATAAGACAAAATTAATACCTTGAAAAATTGGCAAATTTTCATGACCGCGGACCTTACAGAATGTGCGGATTCTGGTATCTTCTTTTATTGTCTATTTTTAATGTTTCCTATCAAATCAAAGGCTTTTAATGTTATTCTTAGGTACTTTTGGCTAACTTTCTTTGATTAAGACATAAACCAAGACAAAATTAATACCTTGAAAAATTGGCAAATTTTCATGACCGCGGACCTTACAGAATGTGCGGATTCTGTTATCTTCTTTTATCGTCTATTTTCAATGTTTCCTATCGAATCAAAGGCTTTAAATGTAATTCTTAGGTACTTTTGGCTGACTTTCTTTGATTTAGACATAAAATAAAGACAAAATTATTACCTTGAAAAATTGGCAAATTTTCATGACCGCGGATCTTACAGAATGTGCGGATTCTGGTATCTTCCTTTATCGTCTATTTTAAATGTTTCCTATCAAATCAAAGGCTTTTAATGTTATTCTTTGGTATTTTTGGCTGACTTTCTTTGATTTAGACATAAAATAAAGACAAAATTATTACCTTGAAAAATTGGCAAATTTTCATGACCGCGGATCTTACAGAATGTGCGGATTCTGGTATCTTCCTTTATCGTCTATTTTCAATGTTTCCTATCAAATCAAAGGCTTTTAATGTTATTCTTAGGTATTTTTGGCTGACTTTCTTTGATTTAGACATAAAATAAAGACAAAATTATTACCTTGAAAAATTGGCAAATTTTCATGACCGCGGACCTTACAGAATGTGCGGATTCTGGTATCTTCTTTTATCGTCTGTTTTCAATGTTTCCTATCAAATCAAAGGCTTTTAAAATTATTCTTAGGTATTTTTGGTTGACTTTATTTGATTTAGACATAAAATAAAGACAAAATTATTACCTTGAAATATTGGCAAATTTTCATGACCGCGGACCTTACAGAATGTGCGGATTCTGGTATCTTCTTTTATCGTCTATTTTCAATGTTTCCCATCAAATCAAAGGCTTTTAATGTTATTCTTAGGTATTTTTTGCTGACTTTCTTTGATTTAGACATAAAGTAAGACAAAAGTAATACCTTGAAAAATTGGCAAATTTTCATGACCGCGGATCTTACAGAATGTGCGGATTCTGGTATCTTCCTTTATCGTCTATTTTCAATGTTTCCTATCAAATCAAAGGCTTTTAATGTTATTCTTAGGTATTTTTGGCTGACTTTCTTTGATTTAGACATAAAATAAAGACAAAATTATTACCTTGAAAAATTGGCAAATTTTCATGACCGCGGATCTTACAGAATGTGCGGATTCTGGTATCTTCTTTTATCGTCTATTTTCAATGTTTCCTATCAAATCAAAGGCTTTTAATGTTATTCTTAGGTATTTTTGGCTGACTTTCTTTGATTTAGACATAAAATAAAGACAAAATTATTACCTTGAAAAATTGGCAAATTTTCATGACCGCGGACCTTACAGAATGTGCGGATTCTGGTATCTTCTTTTATCGTCTATTTTCAATGTTTCCCATCAAATCAAAGGCTTTTAATGTTATTCTTAGGTATTTTTGGCTGACTTTCTTTGATTTAGACATAAAGTAAGACAAAATTAATACCTTGAAAAATTGGCAAATTTTCATGACCGCGGATCTTACAGAATGTGCGGATTCTGGTATCTTCCTTTATCGTCTATTTTCAATGTTTCCTATCAAATCAAAGGCTTTTAAATGTTATTCTTAGGTATTTTTGGCTGACTTCCTTTGATTAAGACATAAAATAAGACAAAATTAATACCTTGAAAAATTGGCAAATTTTCATGACCGCGGACCTTACAGAATGTGCGGATTCTGGTATCTTCTTTTATTGTCTATCTTTAATGTTTCCTATCAAATCAAAGGCTTTTAATGTTATTCTTAGGTATTTTTGGCTGACTTTCTTTGTATTAAGACATAAAACAAGACAAAATTAATACCTTGAAAAATTGGCAAATTTTCATGACCGCGGACCTTACAGAATGTGCGGATTCTGGTATCTTCTTTTATCGTCTATTTTCAATGTTTCCTATCGAATCAAAGGCTTTAAATGTTATTCTTAGGTACTTTTGGCTGACTTTCCTTGATTTAGACATAAAATAAAGACAAAATTATTACCTTGAAAAATTGGCAAATTTTCATGACCGCGGATCTTACAGAATGTGCAGATTCTGGTATCTTCTTTTATCGTCTATTTTCAATGTTTCCTATCGAATCAAAGGCTTTTAATGTTATTCTTAGGTATTTTTGGCTGACTTTCTTTGATTTAGACATAAAGTAAGACAAAATTAATACCTTGAAAAATTGGCAAATTTTCATGACCGCTGATCTTACAGAATGTGCGGATTCTGGTATCTTCCTTTATCGTCTATTTTCAATGTTTCCTATCAAATCAAAGGCTTTTAATGTTATTCTTAGGTATTTCTGGCTGACTTTCTTTGATTTAGAAATAAAATAAGACAAAATTATTACCTTGAAATATTGGAAAATTTTCATGACCGCGGACCTTACAGAATGTGCGGATTCTGGTATCTTCTTTTATCGTCTATTTTCAATGTTTCCTTTCGAATCAAAGGCTTTTAATGTTATTCTTAGGTACTTTTGGCTGACTTTATTTGATTTAGACATAAAATAATGACAAAATTAATACCTTGAAAAATTGGCAAATTTTCATGACCGCGGACCTTACAGAATGTGCGTATTGTGGTATCTTCTTTTATTGTCTATTTTCAATGTTTCCTATCAAATCAAAGGCTTTTACTGTTATTCTTAGGTATTTTTGGCTGACTTTCTTTGATTTAGACATAAAATAAAGACAAAATTATTACCTTGAAAAATTGGCAAATTTTCATGACCGCGGACCTTACAGAATGTGCGGATTCTGGTATCTTCTTTTATCGTCTGTTTTCAATGTTTCCTATCAAATCAAAGGCTTTTAAAATTATTCTTAGGTATTTTTGGTTGACTTTATTTGATTTAGACATAAAATAAAGACAAAATTATTACCTTGAAATATTGGCAAATTTTCATGACCGCGGACCTTACAGAATGTGCGGATTCTGGTATCTTCTTTTATCGTCTATTTTCAATGTTTCCCATCAAATCAAAGGCTTTTAATGTTATTCTTAGGTATTTTTTGCTGACTTTCTTTGATTTAGACATAAAGTAAGACAAAAGTAATACCTTGAAAAATTGGCAAATTTTCATGACCGCGGATCTTACAGAATGTGCGGATTCTGGTATCTTCCTTTATCGTCTATTTTCAATGTTTCCTATCACATCAAAGGCTTTTAATGTTATTCTTAGGTATTTTTGGCTGACTTTCTTTGATTTAGACATAAAATAAAGACAAAATTATTACCTTGAAAAATTGGCAAATTTTCATGACCGCGGATCTTACAGAATGTGCGGATTCTGGTATCTTCCTTTATCGTCTATTTTCAATGTTTCCTATCAAATCAAAGGCTTTTAATGTTATTCTTAGGTATTTTTGGCTGACTTTCTTTGATTTAGACATAAAATAAAGACAAAATTATTACCTTGAAAAATTGGCAAATTTTCATGACCGCGGACCTTACAGAATGTGCGGATTCTGGTATCTTCTTTTATCGTCTATTTTCAATGTTTCCCATCAAATCAAAGGCTTTTAATGTTATTCTTAGGTATTTTTGGCTGACTTTCTTTGATTTAGACATAAAGTAAGACAAAATTAATACCTTGAAAAATTGGCAAATTTTCATGACCGCGGATCTTACAGAATGTGCGGATTCTGGTATCTTCCTTTATCGTCTATTTTCAATGTTTCCTATCACATCAAAGGCTTTTAAATGTTATTCTTAGGTATTTTTGGCTGACTTTCTTTGATTAAGACATAAAATAAGACAAAATTAATACCTTGAAAAATTGGCAAATTTTCATGACCGCGGACCTTACAGAATGTGCGGATTCTGGTATCTTCTTTTATTGTCTATCTTTAATGTTTCCTATCAAATCAAAGGCTTTTAATGTTATTCTTAGGTATTTTTGGCTGACTTTCTTTGTATTAAGACATAAAACAAAACAAAATTAATACCTTGAAAAATTGGCAAATTTTCATGACCGCGGATCTTACAGAATGTGCGGATTCTGGTATCTTCCTTTATCGTCTATTTTCAATGTTTCCTATCAAATCAAAGGCTTTTAATGTTATTCTTAGGTATTTCTGGCTGACTTTCTTTGATTTAGAAATAAAATAAGACAAAATTATTACCTTGAAATATTGGCAAATTTTCATGACCGCGGACCTTACAGAATGTGCGGATTCTGGTATCTTCTTTTATCGTCTATTTTCAATGTTTCCTTTCGAATCAAAGGCTTTTAATGTTATTCTTAGGTACTTTTGGCTGACTTTATTTGATTTAGACATAAAATAATGACAAAATTAATACCTTGAAAAATTGGCCAATTTTCATGACCGCGGACCTTACAGAATGTGCGTATTGTGGTATCTTCTTTTATTGTCTATTTTCAATGTTTCCTATCAAATCAAAGGCTTTTACTGTTATTCTTAGGTATTTTTGGCTGACTTTCTTTGATTTAGACATAAAATAAAGACAAAATTATTACCTTGAAAAATTGGCAAATTTTCATGACCGCGGACCTTACAGAATGTGCGGATTCTGGTATCTTCTTTTATCGTCTGTTTTCAATGTTTCCTATCAAATCAAAGGCTTTTAAAATTATTCTTAGGTATTTTTGGTTGACTGTATTTGATTTAGACATAAAATAAAGACAAAATTATTACCTTGAAATATTGGCAAATTTTCATGACCGCGGACCTTACAGAATGTGCGGATTCTGGTATCTTCTTTTATCGTCTATTTTCAATGTTTCCCATCAAATCAAAGGCTTTTAATGTTATTCTTAGGTATTTTTTGCTGACTTTCTTTGATTTAGACATAAAGTAAGACAAAAGTAATACCTTGAAAAATTGGCAAATTTTCATGACCGCGGATCTTACAGAATGTGCGGATTCTGGTATCTTCCTTTATCGTCTATTTTCAATGTTTCCTATCAAATCAAAGGCTTTTAATGTTATTCTTAGGTATTTTTGGCTGACTTTCTTTGATTTAGACATAAAATAAAGACAAAATTATTACCTTGAAAAATTGGCAAATTTTCATGACCGCGGATCTTACAGAATGTGCGGATTCTGGTATCTTCCTTTATCGTCTATTTTCAATGTTTCCTATCAAATCAAAGGCTTTTAATGTTATTCTTAGGTATTTTTGGCTGACTTTCTTTGATTTAGACATAAAATAAAGACAAAATTATTACCTTGAAAAATTGGCAAATTTTCATGACCGCGGACCTTACAGAATGTGCGGATTCTGGTATCTTCTTTTATCGTCTATTTTCAATGTTTCCCATCAAATCAAAGGCTTTTAATGTTATTCTTAGGTATTTTTGGCTGACTTTCTTTGATTTAGACATAAAGTAAGACAAAATTAATACCTTGAAAAATTGGCAAATTTTCATGACCGCGGATCTTACAGAATGTGCGGATTCTGGTATCTTCCTTTATCGTCTATTTTCAATGTTTCCTATCAAATCAAAGGCTTTTAAATGTTATTCTTAGGTATTTTTGGCTGACTTTCTTTGATTAAGACATAAAATAAGACAAAATTAATACCTTGAAAAATTGGCAAATTTTCATGACCGCGGACCTTACAGAATGTGCGGATTCTGGTATCTTCTTTTATTGTCTATCTTTAATGTTTCCTATCAAATCAAAGGCTTTTAATGTTATTCTTAGGTATTTTTGGCTGACTTTTTTGTATTAAGACATAAAACAAGACAAAATTAATACCTTGAAAAATTGGCAAATTTTCATGACCGCGGACCTTACAGAATGTGCGGATTCTGGTATCTTCTTTTATCGTCTATTTTCAATGTTTCCTATCGAATCAAAGGCTTTAAATGTTATTCTTAGGTACTTTTGGCTGACTTTCCTTGATTTAGACATAAAATAAAGACAAAATTATTACCTTGAAAAATTGGCAAATTTTCATGACCGCGGATCTTACAGAATGTGCGGATTCTGGTATCTTCTTTTATCGTCTATTTTCAATGTTTCCTATCGAATCAAAGGCTTTTAATGTTATTCTTAGGTATTTTTGGCTGACTTTCTTTGATTTAGACATAAAGTAAGACAAAATTAATACCTTGAAAAATTGGCAAATTTTCATGACCGCGGATCTTACAGAATGTGCGGATTCTGGTATCTTCCTTTATCGTCTATTTTCAATGTTTCCTATCAAATCAAAGGCTTTTAATGTTATTCTTAGGTATTTCTGGCTGACTTTCTTTGATTTAGAAATAAAATAAGACAAAATTATTACCTTTAAATATTGGCAAATTTTCATGACCGCGGACCTTACAGAATGTGCGGATTCTGGTATCTTCTTTTATCGTCTGTTTTCAATGTTTCCTTTCGAATCAAAGGCTTTTAATGTTATTCTTAGGTACTTTTGGCTGACTTTATTTGATTTAGACATAAAATAATGACAAAATTATTACCTTGAAAAATTGGCCAATTTTCATGACCGCGGACCTTACAGAATGTGCGGATTCTGGTATCTTCTTTTATTGTCTATTTTCAATGTTTCCTATCAAATCAAAGGCTTTTAATGTTATTCTTAGGTATTTTTGGCTGACTTTCTTTGATTAAGACATAAAATAAGACAAAATTAATACCTTGAAAATTGGCAAATTTTCATGACCGCGGACCTTACAGAATGTGCGGATTCTGGTATCTTCTTTTATCGTCTATTTTCAATGTTTCCTATCGAATCAAAGGCTTTTAATGTTATTCTTAGGTACTTTTGGCTGACTTTCTTTGATTTAGACATAAAGTAAGACAAAATTAATACCTTGAAAAATTGGCAAATTTTCATGACCACGGATCTTACAGAATGTGCGGATTCTGGTATCTTCCTTTATCGTCTATTTTCAATGTTTCCTATCAAATCAAAGGCTTTGAATGTTATTCTTAGGTATTTTTGGCTGACTTTCTTTGATTTAGACATAAAATAAAGACAAAATTTATACCTTGAAAAATTGGCAAATTTTCATGACCGCGGACCTTACAGAATGTGCGGATTCTGGTATCTTCTTTTATTGTCTATTTTTAATGTTTCCTATCAAATCAAAGGCTTTTAATGTTATTCTTTGGTATTTTTGGCTGACTTTCTTTGATTAAGACATAAAACAAGACAAAATTAATACCTTGAAAAATTGGCAAATTTTCATGACCGCGGACCTTACAGAATATGCGGATTCTGGTATCTTCTTTTATCGTCTATTTTCAATGTTTCCTATCGAATCAAAGGCTTTAAATGTTATTCTTAGGTACTTTTGGCTGACTTTCTTTGATTTAGACATAAAATAAAGACAAAATTAATACCTTGAAAAATTGGCAAATTTTCATGACCGCGGATCTTACAGAATGTGCGGATTCTGGTATCTTCCTTTATCGTCTATTTTAAATGTTTCCTATAAAATCTAAGGCTTTTAATGTTATTCTTAGGTATTTTTGGCTGACTTTCTTTGATTTAGACATAAAATAAAGACAAAATTATTACCTTGAAAAATTGGCAAATTTTCATGACCGCGGACCTTACAGAATGTGCGGATGCTGGTATCTTCTTTTATCGTCTATTTTCAATGTTTCCTATCGAATCAAAGGCTTTTAATGTTATTCTTAGGTATTTTTGGCTGACTTTCTTTGATTTAGACATAAAGTAAGACAAAATAAATACCTTGAAAAATTGGCAAATTTTCATGACCGCGGATCTTACAGAATGTGCGGATTCTGGTATCTTCCTTTATCGTCTATTTTCAATGTTTCCTATCAAATCAAAGGCTTTTAATGTTATTCTTAGGTATTTTTTGCTGACTTTCTTTGTATTAAGACATGAAATAAAGACAAAATTAATACCTTGAAAAATTGGCAAATTTTCATGACCGCGGACCTTACAGAATGTGCGGATTCTGGTATCTTCTTTTATTGTCTATTTTTAATGTTTCCTATCAAATCAAAGGCTTTTAATGTTATTCTTAGGTATTTTTGGCTGACTTACTTTGATTAAAACATAAAACAAGACAAAATTAATACCTTGAAAAATTGGCAAATTTTCATGACCGCGGACCTTACAGAATGTGCGGATTCTGGTATCTTCTTTTATCGTCTATTTTCAATGTTTCCTATCGAATCAAAGGCTTTAAATGTTATTCTTAGGTACTTTTGGCTGACTTTCTTTGATTTAGACATAAAATAAAGACAAAATTAATACCTTGAAAAATTGGCAAATTTTCATGACCGCGGATCTTACAGAATGTGCGGATTCTGGTATCTTCCTTTATCGTCTATTTTCAATGTTTCCTATCAAATCAAAGGCTTTTAATGTTATTCTTAGGTATTTTTGGCTGACTTTCTTTGATTTAGACATGAAATAAAGACAAAATTAATACCTTGAAAAATTGGCAAATTTTCATGACCGCGGACCTTACAGAATGTGCGGATTCTGGTATCTTCTTTTATTGTCTATTTTTAATGTTTCCTATCAAATCAAAGGCTTTTAATGTTATTCTTAGGTATTTTTGGCTGACTTACTTTGATTAAAACATAAAATAAAGACAAAATTATTACCTTGAAATATTGGAAAATTTTCATGACCGCGGACCTTACAGAATGTGCGGATTCTGGTATCTTCTTTTATCGTCTATTTTCAATGTTTCCCATCAAATCAAAGGCTTTTAATGTTATTCTTAGGTATTTTTGGCTGACTTTCTTTGATTTAGACATAAAGTAAGACAAAATTAATACCTTGAAAAATTGGCAAATTTTCATGACCGCGGATCTTACAGAATGTGCGGATTCTGGTATCTTCCTTTATCGTCTATTTTCAATGTTTCCTATCAAATCAAAGGCATTTAAATGTTATTCTTAGGTATTTTTGGCTGACTTTCTTTGATTAAGACATAAAATAATGACAAAATTAATACCTTGAAAAATTGGCCAATTTTCATGACCGCGGATCTTACAGAATGTGCGTATTGTGGTATCTTCTTTTATTGTCTATTTTCAATGTTTCCTATCAAATCAAAGGCTTTTACTGTTATTCTTAGGTATTTTTGGCTGACTTTCTTTGATTTAGACATAAAATAAAGACAAAATTATTACCTTGAAAAATTGGCAAATTTTCATGACCGCGGACCTTACAGAATGTGCGGATTCTGGTATCTTCTTTTATCGTCTGTTTTCAATGTTTCCTATCAAATCAAAGGCTTTTAAAATTATTCTTAGGTATTTTTGGTTGACTTTATTTGATTTAGACATAAAATAAAGACAAAATTATTACCTTGAAATATTGGCAAATTTTCATGACCGCGGACCTTACAGAATGTGCGGATTCTGGTATCTTCTTTTATCGTCTATTTTCAATGTTTCCCATCAAATCAAAGGCTTTTAATGTTATACTTAGGTATTTTTTGCTGACTTTCTTTGATTTAGACATAAAGTAAGACAAAAGTAATACCTTGAAAAATTGGCAAATTTTCATGACCGCGGATCTTACAGAATGTGCGGATTCTGGTATCTTCCTTTATCGTCTATTTTCAATGTTTCCTATCAAATCAAAGGCTTTTAATGTTATTCTTAGGTATTTTTGGCTGACTTTCTTTGATTTAGACATAAAATAAAGACAAAATTATTACCTTGAAAAATTGGCAAATTTTCATGACCGCGGATCTTACAGAATGTGCGGATTCTGGTATCTTCCTTTATCGTCTATTTTCAATGTTTCCTATCAAATCAAAGGCTTTTAATGTTATTCTTAGGTATTTTTGGCTGACTTTCTTTGATTTAGACATAAAATAAAGACAAAATTATTACCTTGAAAAATTGGCAAATTTTCATGACCGCGGACCTTACAGAATGTGCGGATTCTGGTATCTTCTTTTATCGTCTATTTTCAATGTTTCCCATCAAATCAAAGGCTTTTAATGTTATTCTTAGGTATTTTTGGCTGACTTTCTTTGATTTAGACATAAAGTAAGACAAAATTAATACCTTGAAAAATTGGCAAATTTTCATGACCGCGGATCTTACAGAATGTGCGGATTCTGGTATCTTCCTTTATCGTCTATTTTCAATGTTTCCTATCAAATCAAAGGCTTTTAAATGTTATTCTTAGGTATTTTTGGCTGACTTTCTTTGATTAAGACATAAAATAAGACAAAATTAATACCTTGAAAAATTGGCAAATTTTCATGACCGCGGACCTTACAGAATGTGCGGATTCTGGTATCTTCTTTTATTGTCTATCTTTAATGTTTCCTATCAAATCAAAGGCTTTTAATGTTATTCTTAGGTATTTTTGGCTGACTTTTTTGTATTAAGACATAAAACAAGACAAAATTAATACCTTGAAAAATTGGCAAATTTTCATGACCGCGGACCTTACAGAATGTGCGGATTCTGGTATCTTCTTTTATCGTCTATTTTCAATGTTTCCTATCGAATCAAAGGCTTTTACTGTTATTCTTAGGTACTTTTGGCTGACTTTCCTTGATTTAGACATAAAATAAAGACAAAATTATTACCTTGAAAAATTGGCAAATTTTCATGACCGCGGATCTTACAGAATGTGCGGATTCTGGTATCTTCTTTTATCGTCTATTTTCAATGTTTCCTATCGAATCAAAGGCTTTTAATGTTATTCTTAGGTATTTTTGGCTGACTTTCTTTGATTTAGACATAAAGTAAGACAAAATTAATACCTTGAAAAATTGGCAAATTTTCATGACCGCGGATCTTACAGAATGTGCGGATTCTGGTATCTTCCTTTATCGTCTATTTTCAATGTTTCCTATCAAATCAAAGGCTTTTAATGTTATTCTTAGGTATTTCTGGCTGACTTTCTTTGATTTAGAAATAAAATAAGACAAAATTATTACCTTTAAATATTGGCAAATTTTCATGACCGCGGACCTTACAGAATGTGCGGATTCTGGTATCTTCTTTTATCGTCTGTTTTCAATGTTTCCTTTCGAATCAAAGGCTTTTAATGTTATTCTTAGGTACTTTTGGCTGACTTTATTTGATTTAGACATAAAATAATGACAAAATTATTACCTTGAAAAATTGGCCAATTTTCATGACCGCGGACCTTACAGAATGTGCGGATTCTGGTATCTTCTTTTATTGTCTATTTTCAATGTTTCCTATCAAATCAAAGGCTTTTAATGTTATTCTTAGGTATTTTTGGCTGACTTTCTTTGATTAAGACATAAAATAAGACAAAATTAATACCTTGAAAATTGGCAAATTTTCATGACCGCGGACCTTACAGAATGTGCGGATTCTGGTATCTTCTTTTATCGTCTATTTTCAATGTTTCCTATCGAATCAAAGGCTTTTAATGTTATTCTTAGGTACTTTTGGCTGACTTTCTTTGATTTAGACATAAAGTAAGACAAAATTAATACCTTGAAAAATTGGCAAATTTTCATGACCGCGGATCTTACAGAATGTGCGGATTCTGGTATCTTCCTTTATCGTCTATTTTCAATGTTTCCTATCAAATCAAAGGCTTTTAAATGTTATTCTTAGGTATTTTTGGCTGACTTTCTTTGATTAAGACATAAAATAAGACAAAATTAATACCTTGAAAAATTGGCAAATTTTCATGACCGCGGACCTTACAGAATGTGCGGATTCTGGTATCTTCTTTTATTGTCTATCTTTAATGTTTCCTATCAAATCAAAGGCTTTTAATGTTATTCTTAGGTATTTTTGGCTGACTTTTTTGTATTAAGACATAAAACAAGACAAAATTAATACCTTGAAAAATTGGCAAATTTTCATGACCGCGGACCTTACAGAATGTGCGGATTCTGGTATCTTCTTTTATCGTCTATTTTCAATGTTTCCTATCGAATCAAAGGCTTTAAATGTTATTCTTAGGTACTTTTGGCTGACTTTCCTTGATTTAGACATAAAATAAAGACAAAATTATTACCTTGAAAAATTGGCAAATTTTCATGACCGCGGATCTTACAGAATGTGCGGATTCTGGTATCTTCTTTTATCGTCTATTTTCAATGTTTCCTATCGAATCAAAGGCTTTTAATGTTATTCTTAGGTATTTTTGGCTGACTTTCTTTGATTTAGACATAAAGTAAGACAAAATTAATACCTTGAAAAATTGGCAAATTTTCATGACCGCGGATCTTACAGAATGTGCGGATTCTGGTATCTTCCTTTATCGTCTATTTTCAATGTTTCCTATCAAATCAAAGGCTTTTAATGTTATTCTTAGGTATTTCTGGCTGACTTTCTTTGATTTAGAAATAAAATAAGACAAAATTATTACCTTTAAATATTGGCAAATTTTCATGACCGCGGACCTTACAGAATGTGCGGATTCTGGTATCTTCTTTTATCGTCTGTTTTCAATGTTTCCTTTCGAATCAAAGGCTTTTAATGTTATTCTTAGGTACTTTTGGCTGACTTTATTTGATTTAGACATAAAATAATGACAAAATTATTACCTTGAAAAATTGGCCAATTTTCATGACCGCGGACCTTACAGAATGTGCGGATTCTGGTATCTTCTTTTATTGTCTATTTTCAATGTTTCCTATCAAATCAAAGGCTTTTAATGTTATTCTTAGGTATTTTTGGCTGACTTTCTTTGATTAAGACATAAAATAAGACAAAATTAATACCTTGAAAATTGGCAAATTTTCATGACCGCGGACCTTACAGAATGTGCGGATTCTGGTATCTTCTTTTATCGTCTATTTTCAATGTTTCCTATCGAATCAAAGGCTTTTAATGTTATTCTTAGGTACTTTTGGCTGACTTTCTTTGATTTAGACATAAAGTAAGACAAAATTAATACCTTGAAAAATTGGCAAATTTTCATGACCACGGATCTTACAGAATGTGCGGATTCTGGTATCTTCCTTTATCGTCTATTTTCAATGTTTCCTATCAAATCAAAGGCTTTGAATGTTATTCTTAGGTATTTTTGGCTGACTTTCTTTGATTTAGACATAAAATAAAGACAAAATTTATACCTTGAAAAATTGGCAAATTTTCATGACCGCGGACCTTACAGAATGTGCGGATTCTGGTATCTTCTTTTATTGTCTATTTTTAATGTTTCCTATCAAATCAAAGGCTTTTAATGTTATTCTTTGGTATTTTTGGCTGACTTTCTTTGATTAAGACATAAAACAAGACAAAATTAATACCTTGAAAAATTGGCAAATTTTCATGACCGCGGACCTTACAGAATATGCGGATTCTGGTATCTTCTTTTATCGTCTATTTTCAATGTTTCCTATCGAATCAAAGGCTTTAAATGTTATTCTTAGGTACTTTTGGCTGACTTTCTTTGATTTAGACATAAAATAAAGACAAAATTAATACCTTGAAAAATTGGCAAATTTTCATGACCGCGGATCTTACAGAATGTGCGGATTCTGGTATCTTCCTTTATCGTCTATTTTAAATGTTTCCTATAAAATCAAAGGCTTTTAATGTTATTCTTAGGTATTTTTGGCTGACTTTCTTTGATTTAGACATAAAATAAAGACAAAATTATTACCTTGAAAAATTGGCAAATTTTCATGACCGCGGACCTTACAGAATGTGCGGATGCTGGTATCTTCTTTTATCGTCTATTTTCAATGTTTCCTATCGAATCAAAGGCTTTTAATGTTATTCTTAGGTATTTTTGGCTGACTTTCTTTGATTTAGACATAAAGTAAGACAAAATAAATACCTTGAAAAATTGGCAAATTTTCATGACCGCGGATCTTACAGAATGTGCGGATTCTGGTATCTTCCTTTATCGTCTATTTTCAATGTTTCCTATCAAATCAAAGGCTTTTAATGTTATTCTTAGGTATTTTTTGCTGACTTTCTTTGTATTAAGACATGAAATAAAGACAAAATTAATACCTTGAAAAATTGGCAAATTTTCATGACCGCGGACCTTACAGAATGTGCGGATTCTGGTATCTTCTTTTATTGTCTATTTTTAATGTTTCCTATCAAATCAAAGGCTTTTAATGTTATTCTTAGGTATTTTTGGCTGACTTACTTTGATTAAAACATAAAACAAGACAAAATTAATACCTTGAAAAATTGGCAAATTTTCATGACCGCGGACCTTACAGAATGTGCGGATTCTGGTATCTTCTTTTATCGTCTATTTTCAATGTTTCCTATCGAATCAAAGGCTTTAAATGTTATTCTTAGGTACTTTTGGCTGACTTTCTTTGATTTAGACATAAAATAAAGACAAAATTAATACCTTGAAAAATTGGCACATTTTCATGACCGCGGACCTTACAGTATGTGCGGATTCTGGTAACCTCTTTTATCGTCTATTTTCAATGTTTCCTATCTAATCGAAGGCTTTTAATGTTATTCTTAGGTATTTTTGCTGACTTTCTTTTATTTAGACATACAATAAAGACAAAATTAATACCTTGAAAAATTGGCAAATTTTCATGACCGCGGACCTTATAGAATGTGCGGATACTGGTATCTTTTTTTATCGTCTATTTTCAATGTTTCCTATCAAATCAAAGGCTTTTAATGTTATTCTTAGGTATTTTTGGCTGACATTCTTTGATTAAGACATAAAATAAAGACAAAATTAATACCTTGAAAAATTGGCAAATTTTCATGACCGCGGATCTTACAGAATGTGCGGATTCTGGTATCTTCGTTTATCGTCTATTTTCAATGTTTCCTATCGAATCAAAGGCTTTTAATGTTATTCTTAGGTATTTTTGGCTGACTTTCTTTTATTTAGACATAAAGTAAGACAAAATTAATACCTTGAAAAATTGGCAAATTTTCATGACCGCGGATCTTACAGAATGTGCGGATTCTGGTATCTTCCTTTATCGTCTATTTTCAATGTTTCCTATCAAATCAAAGGCATTTAAATGTTATTCTTAGGTATTTTTGGCTGACTTTCTTTGATTAAGACATAAAATAAGACAAAATTAATACCTTGAAAAATTGGCAAATTTTCATGACCGCGGACATTACAGAATGTGCGGATTCTGGTATCTTCTTTTATTGTCTATCTTTAATGTTTCCTATCAAATCAAAGGCTTTTAATGTTATTCTTAGGTATTTTTTGCTGACTTTCTTTGTATTAAGACATAAATCAAGACAAAATTAATACCTTGAAAAATTGGCAAATTTTCATGACCGCGGACCTTACAGAATGTGCGGATTCTGGTATCTTCTTTTATCGTCTATTTTCAATGTTTCCTATCGAATCAAAGGCTTTAAATGTTATTCTTAGGTACTTTTGGCTGACTTTCCTTGATTTAGACATAAAATAAAGACAAAATTATTACCTTGAAAAATTGGCAAATTTTCATGACCGCGGATCTTACAGAATGTGCGGATTCTGGTATCTTCTTTTATCGTCTATTTTCAATGTTTCCTATCGAATCAAAGGCTTTTAATGTTATTCTTAGGTATTTTTGGCTGACTTTCTTTGATTTAGACATAAAGTAAGACAAAATTAATACCTTGAAAAATTGGCAAATTTTCATGACCGCGGATCTTACAGAATGTGCGGATTCTGGTATCTTCCTTTATCGTCTATTTTAAATGTTTCCTATCATATCAAAGGCTTTTAATGTTATTCTTAGGTATTTCTGGCTGACTTTCTTTGATTTAGAAATAAAATAAGACAAAATTATTACCTTGAAATATTGGCAAATTTTCATGACCGCGGACCTTACAGAATGTGCGGATTCTGGTATCTTCTTTTATCGTCTATTTTCAATGTTTCCTTTCGAATCAAAGGCTTTTAATGTTATTCTTAGGTACTTTCGGCTGACTTTATTTGATTTAGACATAAAATAATGACAAAATTAATACCTTGAAAAATTGGCCAATTTTCATGACCGCGGACCTTACAGAATGTGCGTATTGTGGTATCTTCTTTTATTGTCTATTTTCAATGTTTCCTATCAAATCAAAGGCTTTTACTGTTATTCTTAGGTATTTTTGGCTGACTTTCTTTGATTTAGACATAAAATAAAGACAAAATTATTACCTTGAAAAATTGGCAAATTTTCATGACCGCGGACCTTACAGAATGTGCGGATTCTGGTATCTTCTTTTATCGTCTATTTTCAATGTTTCCTATCGAATCAAAGGCTTTTAATGTTATTCTTAGGTATTTTTGGCTGACTTTCTTTGATTTAGACATAAAGTAAGACAAAATTAATACCTTGAAAAATTGGCAAATTTTCATGACCGCGGATCTTACAGAATGTGCGGATTCTGGTATCTTCCTTTATCGTCTATTTTCAATGTTTCCTATCAAATCAAAGGCTTTTAATGTTATTCTTAGGTATTTCTGGCTGACTTTCTTTGATTTAGAAATAAAATAAGACAAAATTATTATCTTGAAATATTGGCAAATTTTCATGACCGCGGACCTTACAGAATGTGCGGATTCTGGTATCTTCTTTTATCGTCTGTGTTCAATGTTTCCTTTCGAATCAAAGGCTTTTAATGTTATTCTTAGGTACTTTTGGCTGACTTTATTTGATTTAGACATAAAATAAAGACAAAATTAATACCTTGAAAAATTGGCCAATTTTCATGACCGCGGACCTTACAGAATGTGCGGATTCTGGTATCTTCTTTTATTGTCTATTTTCAATGTTTCCTATCAAATCAAAGGCTTTTAATGTTATTCTTAGGTATTTTTGGCTGACTTTCTTTGATTTAGACATAAAGTAAGACAAAATTAATACCTTGAAAAATTGGCAAATTTTCATGACCGCGGACCTTACAGAATGTGCGGATTCTGGTATCTTCTTTTATCGTCTATTTTCAATGTTTCCTATCGAATCAAAGGCTTTTAATGTTATTCTTAGGTACTTTTGGCTGACTTTCTTTGATTTAGACATAAAGTAAGACAAAATTAATACCTTGAAAAATTGGCAAATTTTCATGACCACGGATCTTACAGAATGTGCGGATTCTGGTATCTTCCTTTATCGTCTATTTTCAATGTTTCCTATCAAATCCAAGGTTTTGAATGTTATTCTTAGGTATTTTTGGCTGACTTTCTTTGATTTAGACATAAAATAAAGACAAAATTTATACCTTGAAAAATTGGCAAATTTTCATGACCGCGGACCTTACAGAATGTGCGGATTCTGGTATCTTCTTTTATTGTCTATTTTTAATGTTTCCTATCAAATCAAAGGCTTTTAATGTTATTCTTTGGTATTTTTGGCTGACTTTCTTTGATTAAGACATAAAACAAGACAAAATTAATACCTTGAAAAATTGGCAAATTTTCATGACCGCGGACCTTACAGAATGTGCGGATTCTGGTATCTTCTTTTATCGTCTATTTTCAATGTTTCCTATCGAATCAAAGGCTTTAAATGTTATTCTTAGGTACTTTTGGCTGACTTTCTTTGATTTAGACATAAAATAAAGACAAAATTAATACCTTGAAAAATTGGCAAATTTTCATGACCGCGGATCTTACAGAATGTGCGGATTCTGGTATCTTCCTTTATCGTCTATTTTAAATGTTTCCTATAAAATCAAAGGCTTTTAATGTTATTCTTAGGTATTTTTGGCTGACTTTCTTTGATTTAGACATAAAATAAAGACAAAATTATTACCTTGAAAAATTGGCAAATTTTCATGACCGCGGACCTTACAGAATGTGCGGATGCTGGTATCTTCTTTTATCGTCTATTTTCAATGTTTCCTATCGAATCAAAGGCTTTTAATGTTATTCTTAGGTATTTTTGGCTGACTTTCTTTGATTTAGACATAAAATAAAGACAAAATTATTACCTTGAAAAATTGGCAAATTTTCATGACCGCGGACCTTACAGAATGTGCGGATGCTGGTATCTTCTTTTATCGTCTATTTTCAATGTTTCCTATCGAATCAAAGGCTTTTAATGTTATTCTTAGGTATTTTTGGCTGACTTTCTTTGATTTAGACATAAAGTAAGACAAAATTAATACCTTGAAAAATTGGCAAATTTTCATGACCGCGGATCTTACAGAATGTGCGGATTCTGGTATCTTCCTTTATCGTCTATTTTCAATGTTTCCTATCAAATCAAAGGCTTTTAATGTTATTCTTAGGTATTTTTGGCTGACTTTCTTTGATTAAGACATAAAACAAGACAAAATTAATACCTTGAAAAATTGGCAAATTTTCATGACCGCGGACCTTACAGAATGTGCGGATTCTGGTATCTTATTTTATCGTCTATTTTCAATGTTTCCTATCAAATCAAAGGCTTTTAATGTTATTCTTAGGTATTTTTGCTGACTTTCTTTGATTTAGACATAAAATAAAGACAAAATTAATACCTTGAAAAATTGGTAAATTTTCATGACCGCGGACCTTACAGAATGTGCGGATTCTGGTATCTTCTTTTACCGTCTATTTTCAATGTTTCCTATCGAATCAAAGGCTTTTAATGTTATTCTTAGGTATTTTTGGCTGACTTTCTTTGATTTAGACATAAAGTAAGACAAAATTTATACCTTGAAAAATTGGCAAATTTTCATGACCGCGGATCTTACAGAATGTGCGGATTCTGGTATCTTCCTTTGTCGTCTATTTTCAATGTTTCCTATCAAATCAAAGGCTTTTAATGTTATTCTTAGGTATTTTTGGCTGACTTTCTTTGATTTAGACATAAAATAAAGACAAAATTATTACCTTGAAAAATTGGCAAATTTTCATGACCGCGGATCTTACAGAATGTGCGGATTCTGGTATCTTCTTTTATCGTCTGTTTTCAATGTTTCCTATCAAATCAAAGGCTTTTAATGTTATTCTTAGGTATTTTTGGTTGACTTTATTTGATTTAGACATAAAATAAAGACAAAATTATTACCTTGAAATATTGGCAAATTTTCATGATCGCGGACCTTACAGAATGTGCGGATTCTGGTATCTTCTTTTATCGTCTATTTTCAATGTTTCCTTTCGAATCAAAGGCTTTTAATGTTATTTTTAGGTACTTTTGGCTGACTTTCTTTGATTTAGACATAAAATAATGACAAAATTAATACCTTGAAAATTGGCCAATTTTCATGACCGCGGACCTTACAGAATGTGCGTATTGTGGTATCTTCTGTTATTGTCCATTTTCAATGTTTCCTATCAAATCAAAGGCTTTTAATGTTATTCTTAGGTATTTTTGGCTGACTTTCTTTGATTTAGACATAAAATAAGACAAAATTAATACCTTGAAAAATTGGCAAATTTTCATGACCGCGGACCTTACAGAATGTGCGGATTCTGGTATCTTCTTTTATCGTCTATTTTCAATGTTTCCTATCGAATCAAAGGCTTTTAATGTTATTCTTAGGTACTTTTGGCTGACTTTCTTTGATTTAGACATAAAGTAAGACAAAATTAATACCTTGAAAAATTGGCAAATTTTCATGACCGCGGATCTTACAGAATGTGCGGATTCTGGTATCTTCCTTTATCGTCTGTTTTAAATGTTTCCTATCAAATCAAAGGCTTTTAATGTTATTCTAAGATATTTTTGGCTGACTTTCTTTGATTTAGACGTAAAATAAAGAAAAAATTATTACCTTGAAAAATTGGCAAATTTTCATGACCGCGGACCTTACAGAATGTGCGTATTGTGGTATCTTCTTTTATTGTCTATTTTCAATGTTTCCTATCAAATCAAAGGCTTTTAATGTTATTCTTAGGTATTTTTGGCTGACTTTCTTTGATTAAGACATAAAATAAGACAAAATTAATACCTTGAAAAATTGGCAAATTTTCATGACCGCGGACCTTACAGAATGTGCGGATTCTGGTATCTTCCTTTATCGTCTATTTTAAATGTTTCCTATCGAATCGAAGGCTTTTAATGTTATTCTTAGGTATTTTTGGCTGATTTCTTTTATTTAGACATAAAATAAAGACAAAATTAATACCTTGAAAAATTGGCAAATTTTCATGACCGCGGACCTTACAGAATGTGCGGATTCTGGTATCTTCTTTTATCGTCTATTTTCAATGTTTTCTATATAATCAAAGGCTTTTAATGTTATTCTTAGGTATTTTTGGCTGACTTTCTTCGATTAAGACATAAAATAAGACAAAATTAATACCTTGAAAAATTGGCAAATTTTCATGACCGCGGACCTTACAGAATGTGCGGATTCTGGTATCTTCTTTTATCGTCTATATTCAATATGTTTCCTATCGAATCAAAGGCTTTTAATGTTATTCTTAGGTATTTTTGGCTGACTTTCTTTGATTAAGACATAAAATAAGACAAAATTAATACCTTGAAAAATTGGCAAATTTTCATGACCGCGGACCTTACAGAATGTGCGGATTCTGGTATCTTCTTTTATCGTCTATTTTAAATGTTTCCTATCGAATCAAAGGCTTTTAATGTTATTCTTAGGTACTTTTGGCTGACTTTCTTTGATTTAGACATAAAATAAGACAAAATTAATACCTTGAAAAATTGGCAAATTTTCATGACCGCGGACCTTACAGAATGTGCGGAGTCTGGTATCTTCCTTTATCGTCTGTTTTCAATGTTTTCTATCTAATCAAAGGCTTTTAATGCTATTCTTAGGTATTTTTGGCTGACTTTCTTTTATTTAGACATAAAATAATGACAAAATTAATACCTTGAAAAATTGGCCAATTTTCATGACCGCGGACCTTACAGAATGTGCGTATTGTGGTATCTCCTTTTATTGTCTATTTTCAATGTTTCCTATCAAATCAAAGGCTTTTAATGTTATTCTTAGGTATTTTTGGCTGACTTTCTTTTATTTAGACATAAAATAAAGACAAAATTATTACCTTGAAAAATTGGCCAATTTTCATGACCGCGGACCTTACAGAATGTGCTTATTGTGGTATGGTCTTTTATTGTCTATTTTCAATGTTTCCTATCAAATCAAAGGCTTGTAATGTTATTCTTAGGTATTTTTGGCTGACTTTCTTTGATTAAGACATAAAATAAGACAAAATTAATACCTTGAAAAATTGGCAAATTTTCATGACCGCGGACCTTACGGAATGTGCGGATTCTGGTATCTTCCTTTATCGTCTATTTTCAATGTTTCCTATCTAATCGAAGGCTTTTAATGTTATTCTTAGGTATTTTTGGCTGACTTTCTTTTATTTAGACATAAAAAAAAGACAAAATTAATACCTTGAAAAATTGGCAAATTTTCATGACCGCGGACCTTACAGAATGTGCGGATTCTGGTATCTTCTTTTATCGTCTATTTTCAATGTTTCCTATCACATCAAAGGCTTTTAATGTTATTCTTAGGTATTTTTGGCTGACTTTCTTTGATTAAGACATAAAATAAGACAAAATGATACCTTGAAAAATTGGCAAATTTTCATGACCGCGGACCTTACAGAATGTGCGGATTCTGGTATCTTCTTTTATCGTCTATATTCAATGTTTCCTATCAAATCAAAGGCTTTTACTGTTATTCTTTGGTATTTTTGGCTGACTTTCTTTGATTTAGACATAAAATAAAGACAAAATTATTACCTTGAAAAATTGACCAATTTTCATGACCGCGGACCTTACAGAATGTGCGTATTGTGGTATCTTCTTTTATTGTCTATTTTCAATGTTTCCTATCAAATCAAAGCTTTTAATGTTATTCTTAGGTATTTTTGGCTGACTTTCTTTGATTAAGACATAAAATAAGACAAAATTAATACCTTGAAAAATTAGCAAATTTTCATGACCGCGGACCTTACAGAATGTGCGGATTCTGGTATCTTCCTTTATCGTCTATTTTCAATGTTTCCTATCAAATCAAAGGCTTTTAATGTTATTCTTAGGTATTTTTGGCTGACTTTCTTTGATTTAGACATAAAATAAAGACAAAATTATTACCTTGAAATATTGGCAAATTTTCATGACCGCGGACCTTACAGAATGTGCGGATTCTGGTATCTTCTTTTATCATCTATTTTCAATGTTTCCTATCAAATCAAAGGCTTTTAATGTTATTCTTAGGTATTTTTGGCTGACTTTCTTTGATTTAGACATAAAGTAAGACAAAATTATTACCTTGAAAAATTGGCAAATTTTCATGACCGCGGATCTTACAGAATGTGCGGATTCTGGTATCTTCCTTTATCGTCTATTTTCAATGTTTCCTATCACATCAAAGGCTTTTAATTGTATTCTTAGGTATTTTTGGCTGACTTTCTTTGATTTAGACATAAAATAAAGACAAAATTATTACCTTGAAAAATTGGCCAATTTTCATGACCGCCGAACCTTACAGAATGTGCGTATTGTGGTATCTTCTTTTATTGTCTATTTTCAATGTTTCCTATCAAATCAAAGGCTTTTAATGTTATTCTTAGGTATTTTTGGCTGACTTTCTTTGATTAAGACATAAAATAAGACAAAATTAATACCTTGAAAAATTGGCCAATTTTCATGACCGCGGACCTTACAGAATGTGCGGATTCTGGTATCTTCCTTTATCGTCTATTTTCAATGTTTCCTATCTAATCGAAGGCTTTTAATGTTATTCTTAGGTATTTTTGGCTGACTTTCTTTTATTTAGACATAAAATAAAGACAAAATTAATACCTTGAAAAATTGGCAAATTTTCATGACCGCGGACCTTACAGAATGTGCGGATTCTGGTATCTTCTTTTATCGTCTATTTTCAATGTTTCCTATCAAATCAAAGGCTTTTAATGTTATTCTTAGGTATTTTTGGCTGACTTTCTTTGATTAAGACATAAAATAAGACAAAATAATACCTTGAAAAATTGGCAAATTTTCATGACCGCGGACCTTACAGAATGTGCGGATTCTGGTATCTTCTTTTATCGTCTATATTCAATGTTTCCTATCAAATCAAAGGCTTTTAATGTTATTCTTAGGTATTTTTGGCTGACTTTCTTTGATTTAGACATAAAATAAAGACAAAATTATTACCTTGAAAAATTGGCCAATTTTCATGACCGCGGACCTTACAGAATGTGCGTATTGTGGTATCTTCTTTTATTGTCTATTTTCAATGTTTCCTATCAAATCAAATGCTTTTAATGTTATTCTTAGGTATTTTTGGCTGACTTTCTTTGATTAAGACATAAAATAAGAAAAATTAATACCTTGAAAAATTGGAAAATTTTCATGACCGCGGATCTTACAGAATGTGCGGATTCTGGTATCTTCCTTTATCGTCTATTTTCAATGTTTCCTATCACATCAAAGGCTTTTAATGTTATTCTTAGGTATTTTTGGCTGACTTTCTTTGATTTAGACATAAAATAAAGACAAAATTATTACCTTGAAAAATTGGCAAATTTTCATGACCGCGGACCTTACAGAATGTGCGTGTTGTGGTATCTTCTTTTATTGTCTATTTTCAATGTTTCCTATCAAATCAAAGGCTTTTAATGTTATTCTTAGGTATTTTTGGCTGACTTTCTTTGATTAAGACATAAAATAAGACAAAATTAATACCTTGAAAAATTGGCCAATTTTCATGACCGCGGACATTACAGAATGTGCGGATTCTGGTATCTTCCTTTATCGTCTATTTTCAATGTTTCCTATCTAATCGAAGGCTTTGAATGTTATTCTTAGGTATTTTTCGCTGACTTTCTTTTATTTAGACATAAAATAAAGACAAAATTAATACCTTGAAAAATTGGCAAATTTTCATGACCGCGGACCTTACAGAATGTGCGGATTCTGGTATCTTCTTTTATCGTCTATTTTCAATGTTTCCTATCTAATCGAAGGCTTTTAATGTTATTCTTAGGTATTTTTGGCTGACTTTCTTTTATTTAGACATAAAATAAAGACAAAATTAATACCTTGAAAAATTGGCAAATTTTCATGACCGCGGACCTTACAGAATGTGTGGATTCTGGTATCTTCTTTTATCGTCTATTTTCAATGTTTCCTATATAATCAAAGGCTTTTAATGTTATTCTTAGGTATTTTTGGCTGACTTTCTTTGATTAAGACATAAAAGAAGACAAAATTAATACCTTGAAAAATTGGCAAATTTTCATGACCGCGGACCTTACAGAATGTGCGGATTCTGGTATCTTCTTTTATCGTCTATTTTCAATGTTTCCTATCAAATCAAAGGCTTTTAATGTTATTCTTAGGTACTTTTGGCTGACTTTCTTTGATTTAGACATAAAATAAAGACAAACTTAATACCTTGAAAAATTGGCAAATTTTCATGACCGCGGATCTTACAGAATGTGCGGATTCTGGTATCTTCCTTTATCGTCTATTTTAAATGTTTCCTATCAAATCAAAGGCTTTTAATGTTATTCTTAGGTATTTTTGGCTGACTTTCTTTGATTTAGACATAAAACAAAGACAAAATTATTACCTTGAAATATTGGCAAATTTTCATGACCGCGGACCTTACAGAATGTGCGGATTCTGGTCTCTTCATCTTATCGTCTGTTTTCAATTTTTCCTATCAAATCAAAGGCTTTTAATGTTATTCTTAGGTATTTTTGGCTGACTTTCTTTGATTTAGACATAAAATAAAGACAAAATTAATACCTTGAAAAATTGGCAAATTTTCATGACCGCGGATTTTACAGAATGTGCGGATTCTGGTATCTTCTTTTATCGTCTATTTTCAATGTTTCCTATATAATCAAAGGCTTTTAATGTTATTCTTAGGTATTTTTGGCTGACTTTCTTTGATTAAGACATAAAAGAAGACAAAATTAATACCTTGAAAAATTGGCAAATTTTCATGACCGCGGACCTTACAGAATGTGCGGATTCTGGTATCTTCTTTTATCGTCTATTTTCAATGTTTCCTATCAAATCAAAGGCTTTTAATGTTATTCTTAGGTACTTTTGGCTGACTTTCTTTGATTTAGACATAAAATAAAGACAAACTTAATACCTTGAAAAATTGGCAAATTTTCATGACCGCGGATCTTACAGAATGTGCGGATTCTGGTATCTTCCTTTATCGTCTATTTTCAATTTTTCCTATCACATCAAAGGCTTTTAATGTTATTCTTAGGTATTTTTGGCTGACTTTCTTTGATTTAGACATAAAATAAAGACAAAATTATTACCTTGAAAAATTGGCAAATTTTCATGACCGCGGACCTTACAGAATGTGCGTATTGTGGTATCTTCTTTTATTGTCTATTTTCAATGTTTCCTATCAAATCAAAGGCTTTTAATGTTATTCTTAGGTATTTTTGGCTGACTTTCTTTGATTAAGACATAAAATAAGACAAAATTAATACCTTGAAAAATTGGCCAATTTTCATGACCGCGGACATTACAGAATGTGCGGATTCTGGTATCTTCCTTTATCGTCTATTTTCAATGTTTCCTATCTAATCGAAGGCTTTTAATGTTATTCTTAGGTATTTTTGGCTGACTTTCTTTTATTTAGACATAAAATAAAGACAAAATTAATACCTTGAAAAATTGGCAAATTTTCATGACCGCGGACCTTACAGAATGTGCGGATTCTGGTCTCTTCATCTTATCGTCTGTTTTCAATTTTTCCTATCAAATCAAAGGCTTTTAATGTTATTCTTAGGTATTTTTGGCTGACTTTCTTTGATTTAGACCTAAAATAAAGACAAAATTAATACCTTGAAAAATTGGCAAATTTTCATGACCGTGGACCTTACAGAATGTGCGGATTCTGGTATCTTCATTTATCGTCTGTGTTCAATGTTTCTCTATCGAATCAAAGGCTTTTAATGTTATTCTTAGGTATTTTTGGCTGACTTTATTTGATTTAGACATAAAATAAAGACAAAATTATTACCTTGAAATATTGGCAAATTTTAATGACCGCGGACCTTACAGAATGTGCGGATTCTGGTATCTTCTTTTATCGTCTATTTTCAATGTTTCCTATCAAATCAAAGGCTTTTAATGTTATTCTTAGGTACTTTTGGCTGACTTTCTTTGATTTAGACATAAAGTAAGACAAAATTAATACCTTGAAAAATTGGCCAATTTTCATGACCGCGGACCTTACAGAATGTGCGGATTCTGGTATCTTCCTTTATCGTCTATTTTCAATGTTTCCTATCTAATCGAAGGCTTTTAATGTTATTCTTAGGTATTTTTGGCTGACTTTCTTTTATTTAGACATAAAATAAAGACAAAATTATTACCTTGAAATATTGGCAAATTTTCATGACCGCGGACCTTACAGAATGTGCGGATTCTGGTATCTTCTTTTATCGTCTATTTTCAATGTTTCCTATCAAATCAAAGGCTTTTAATGTTATTCTTAGGTATTTTTGGCTGACTTTCTTTGATTTAGACATAAAGTAAGACAAAATTAATACCTTGAAAAATTGGCAAATTTTCATGACCGCGGATCTTACAGAATGTGCGGATTCTGGTATCTTCCTTTATCGTCTATTTTCAATGTTTCCTATCACATCAAAGGCTTTTAATGTTATTCTTAGGTATTTTTGGCTGACTTTCTTTGATTTAGACATAAAATAAAGACAAAATTATTACCTTGAAAAATTGGCAAATTTTCATGACCGCGGACCTTACAGAATGTGCGTATTGTGGTATCTTCTTTTATTGTCTATTTTCAATGTTTCCTATCAAATCAAAGGCTTTTAATGTTATTCTTAGGTATTTTTGGCTGACTTTCTTTGATTAAGACATAAAATAAGACAAAATTAATACCTTGAAAAATTGGCCAATTTTCATGACCGCGGACATTACAGAATGTGCGGATTCTGGTATCTTCCTTTATCGTCTATTTTCAATGTTTCCTATCTAATCGAAGGCTTTTAATGTTATTCTTAGGTATTTTTGGCTGACTTTCTTTTATTTAGACATAAAATAAAGACAAAATTAATACCTTGAAAAATTGGCAAATTTTCATGACCGCGGACCTTACAGAATGTGCGGATTCTGGTCTCTTCATCTTATCGTCTGTTTTCAATTTTTCCTATCAAATCAAAGGCTTTTAATGTTATTCTTAGGTATTTTTGGCTGACTTTCTTTGATTTAGACATAAAATAAAGACAAAATTAATACCTTGAAAAATTGGCAAATTTTCATGACCGTGGACCTTACAGAATGTGCGGATTCTGGTATCTTCATTTATCGTCTGTGTTCAATGTTTCTCTATCGAATCAAAGGCTTTTAATGTTATTCTTAGGTATTTTTGGCTGACTTTATTTGATTTAGACATAAAATAAAGACAAAATTATTACCTTGAAATATTGGCAAATTTTAATGACCGCGGACCTTACAGAATGTGCGGATTCTGGTATCTTCTTTTATCGTCTATTTTCAATGTTTCCTATCAAATCAAAGGCTTTTAATGTTATTCTTAGGTACTTTTGGCTGACTTTCTTTGATTTAGACATAAAGTAAGACAAAATTAATACCTTGAAAAATTGGCCAATTTTCATGACCGCGGACCTTACAGAATGTGCGGATTCTGGTATCTTCCTTTATCGTCTATTTTCAATGTTTCCTATCTAATCGAAGGCTTTTAATGTTATTCTTAGGTATTTTTGGCTGACTTTCTTTTATTTAGACATAAAATAAAGACAAAATTATTACCTTGAAATATTGGCAAATTTTCATGACCGCGGACCTTACAGAATGTGCGGATTCTGGTATCTTCTTTTATCGTCTATTTTCAATGTTTCCTATCAAATCAAAGGCTTTTAATGTTATTCTTAGGTATTTTTGGCTGACTTTCTTTGATTTAGACATAAAGTAAGACAAAATTAATACCTTGAAAAATTGGCAAATTTTCATGACCGCGGATCTTACAGAATGTGCGGATTCTGGTATCTTCCTTTATCGTCTATTTTCAATGTTTCCTATCACATCAAAGGCTTTTAATGTTATTCTTAGGTATTTTTGGCTGACTTTCTTTGATTTAGACATAAAATAAAGACAAATTTATTACCTTGAAAAATTGGCAAATTTTCATGACCGCGGACCTTACAGAATGTGCGGATTCTGGTCTCTTCATCTTATCGTCTGTTTTCAATGTTTCCTATCAAATCAAAGGCTTTTAATGTTATTCTTAGGTATTTTTGGCTGACTTTCTTTGATTTAGACATAAAATAAAGACAAAATTATTACCTTGAAAAATTGGCAAATTTTCATGACCGCGGACCTTACAGAATGTGCGGATTCTGGTCTCTTCATCTTATCGTCTGTGTTCAATGTTTCTCTATCGAATCAAAGGCTTTTAATGTTATTCTTAGGTATTTTTGGCTGACTTTATTTGATTTAGACATAAAATAAAGACAAAATTATTACCTTGAAATATTGGCAAATTTTCATGACCGCGGACCTTACAGAATGTGCGGATTCTGGTATCTTCTTTTATCGTCTATTTTCAATGTTTCCTATCAAATCAAAGGCTTTTAATGTTATTCTTAGGTATTTTTGGCTGACTTTCTTTGATTTAGACATAAAGTAAGACAAAATTAATACCTTGAAAAATTGGCCAATTTTCATGACCGCGGACCTTACAGAATGTGCGGATTCTGGTATCTTCTTTTATCGTCTATTTTCAATGTTTCCTATCTAATCGAAGGCTTTTAATGTTATTCTTAGGTATTTTTGGCTGACTTTCTTTTATTTAGACATAAAATAAAGACAAAATTATTACCTTGAAATATTGGAAAATTTTCATGACCGCGGACCTTACAGAATGTGCGGATTCTGGTATCTTCTTTTATCGTCTATTTTCAATGTTTCCTATCAAATCAAAGGCTTTTAATGTTATTCTTAGGTATTTTTGGCTGACTTTCTTTGATTTAGACATAAAGTAAGACAAAATTAATACCTTGAAAAATTGGCAAATTTTCATGACCGCGGATCTTACAGAATGTGCGGATTCTGGTATCTTCCTTTATCGTCTATTTTCAATGTTTCCTATCAAATCAAAGGCTTTTAATGTTATTCTTAGGTATTTTTGGCTGACTTACTTTGATTTAGACATAAAATAAAGACAAAATTATTACCTTGAAAAATTGGCAAATTTTCATGACCGCGGACCTTACAGAATGTGCGTATTGTGGTATCTTCTTTTATTGTCTATTTTCAATGTTTCCTATCAAATCAAAGGCTTTTAATGTTATTCTTAGGTATTTTTGGCTGACTTTCTTTTATTTAGACATAAAATAAAGACAAAATTAATACCTTGAAAAATTGGCAAATTTTCATGACCGCGGACCTTACAGAATGTGCGGATTCTGGTATCTTCTTTTATCGTCTATTTTCAATGTTTCCTATATAATCAAAGGCTTTTAATGTTATTCTTAGGTATTTTTGGCTGACTTTCTTTGATTAAGACATAAAAGAAGACAAAATTAATACCTTGAAAAATTGGCAAATTTTCATGACCGCGGACCTTACAGAATGTGCGGATTCTGGTATCTTCTTTTATCGTCTATTTTCAATGTTTCCTATCAAATCAAAGGCTTTTAATGTTATTCTTAGGTACTTTTGGCTGACCTTCTTTGATTTAGACATAAAATAAAGACAAAATTAATACCTTGAAAAATTGGCAAATTTTCATGACCGCGGATCTTACAGAATGTGCGGATTCTGGTATCTTCCTTTATCGTCTATTTTCAATGTTTCCTATCAAATCAAAGGCTTTTAATGTTATTCTTAGGTATTTTTGGCTGACTTTCTTTGATTAAGACATAAAATAAGACAAAATTAATACCTTGAAAAATTGGCAAATTTTCATGACCGCGGACCTTACAGAATGTGCGGATTCTGGTATCTTCTTTTATCGTCTATTTTCAATGTTTCCTATCGAATCAAAGGCTTTTAATGTTATTCTTAGGTACTTTTGGCTGACTTTCTTTGATTTAGACATAAAATAAAGACAAAATTATTACCTTGAAAAATTGGCAAATTTTCATGACCGCGGACCTTACAGAATGTGCGGAGTCTGGTATCTTCCTTTATCGTCTATTTTCAATGTTTCCTATCTAATCAAAGGCTTTTAATGTTATTCTTAGGTATTTTTGGCTGACTTTCTTTTATTTAGACATAAAATAATGACAAAATTAATACCTTGAAAAATTGGCCAATTTTCATGACCGCGGATGTTACAGAATGTGCGGATTCTGGTATCTTCTTTTATAATCTGTTTTCAATGTTTCCTATCAAATCAAAGGCTTTTAATGTTGTTCTTAGGTATTTTGTGCTGACTTTATTTGAATTAGACATAAAATAAAGACAAAATTATTACCTTGAAAAATTGGCAAATTTTCATGACCGCGGATCTTACAGAATGTCCGGATGCTTGTATCTTCTTTTATCGTCTATTTTCAATGTTTCCTATCAAATCAAAGGCTTGTAATGTTATTCTTAGGTATTTTTGGCTGACTTTCTTTGATTTAGACATAAAATAAATACAAAATTAATACCTTGAAAAATTGGCAAATTTTCATGACCGCGGACCTTACAGAATGTGCGTATTGTGGTATCTTCTTTTATTGTCTATTTTCAATGTTTCCTATCAAATCAAAGGCTTTTAATGTTATTCTTAGGTATTTTTGGCTGACCTTCTTTGATTAAGACATAAAATAAGACAAAATTAATACCTTGAAAAATTGGCCAATTTTCATGACCGCGGACCTTACAGAATGTGCGGATTCTGGTATCTTCCTTTATCGTCTATTTTCAATGTTTCCTATCTAATCGAAGGCTTTTAATGTTATTCTTAGGTATTTTTGGCTGACTTTCTTTTATTTAGACATAAAATAAAGACAAAATTAATACCTTGAAAAATTGGCAAATTTTCATGACCGCGGACCTTACAGAATGTGCGGATTCTGGTATCTTCTTTTATCGTCTATTTTCAATGTTTCCTATCTAATCGAAGGCTTTTAATGTTATTCTTAGGTATTTTTGGCTGACTTTCTTTTATTTAGACATAAAATAAAGACAAAATTAATACCTTGAAAAATTGGCAAATTTTCATGACCGCGGACCTTACAGAATGTGCGGATTCTGGTATCTTCTTTTATCTTCTATTTTCAATTTTTCCTATATAATCAAAGGCTTTTAATGTTATTCTTAGGTATTTTTGGCTGACTTTCTTTGATTAAGACATAAAAGAAGACAAAATTAATACCTTGAAAAATTGGCAAATTTTCATGACCGCGGACCTTACAGAATGTGCGGATTCTGGTATCTTCTTTTATCGTCTATTTTCAATGTTTCCTATCAAATCAAAGGCTTTTAATGTTATTCTTAGGTACTTTTGGCTGACTTTCTTTGATTTAGACATAAAATAAAGACAAAATTAATACCTTGAAAAATTGGCAAATTTTCATGACCGGGGATCTTACAGAATGTGCGGATTCTGGTATCTTCCTTTATCGTCTATTTTCAATGTTTCCTATCAAATCAAAGGCTTTTAATGTTATTCTTAGGTATTTTTGGCTGACTTTCTTTGATTAAGACATAAAATAAGACAAAATTATTACCTTGAAAAATTGGCAAATTTTCATGACCGCGGACCTTACAGAATGTGCGGATTCTGGTCTCTTCATCTTATCGTCTGTTTTCAATTTTTCCTATCAAATCAAAGGCTTTTAATGTTATTCTTAGGTATTTTTGGCTGACTTTATTTGATTTAGACATAAAATAAAGACAAAATTATTACCTTGAAATATTGGCAAATTTTCATGACCGCGGACCTTACAGAATGTGCGGATTCTGGTATCTTCTTTTATCGTCTATTTTCAATGTTTCCTATCAAATCAAAGGCTTTTAATGTTATTCTTAGGTATTTTTGGCTGACTTTCTTTGATTTAGACATAAAGTAAGACAAAATTAATACCTTGAAAAATTGGCCAATTTTCATGACCGCGGACCTTACAGAATGTGCGGATTCTGGTATCTTCCTTTATCGTCTATTTTAAATGTTTCCTATCTAATCGAAGGCCTTTAATGTTATTCTTAGGTATTTTTGGCTGACTTTCTTTTATTTAGACATAAAATAAAGACAAAATTAATACCTTGAAAAATTGGCAAATTTTCATGACCGCGGACCTTACAGAATGTGCGGATTCTGGTATCTTCTTTTATCGTCTATTTTCAATGTTTCCTATCAAATCAAAGGCTTTTAATGTTATTCTTAGGTATTTTTGGCTGACTTTCTTTGATTAAGACATAAAATAAGACAAAATTAATACCTTGAAAAATTGGCAAATTTTCATGACCGCGGACCTTACAGAATGTGCGGATTCTGGTATCTTCTTTTATCGTCTATTTTCAATGGTTCCTATCGAATCAAAGGCTTTTAATGTTATTCTTAGGTATTTTTGGCTGACTTTCTTTGATTTAGACATAAAATAAAGACAAAATTAATACCTTGAAAAATTGGCAAATTTTCATGACCGCGGACCTTACAGAATGTGCGGAGTCTGGTATCTTCCTTTATCGTCTATTTTCAATGTTTCCTATCAAATCAAAGGCTTTTAATGTTATTCTTAGGTATTTTTGGCTGACTTTCTTTTATTTAGACATAAAATAATGACAAAATTAATACCTTGAAAAATTGGCCAATTTTCATGACCGCGGATGTTACAGAATGTGCGGATTCTGGTATCTTCTTTTATAATCTGTTTTCAATGTTTCCTATCGAATCAAAGGCTTTTAATGTTATTCTTAGGTATTTTTGGCTGACTTTATTTGATTTAGACATAAAATAAAGACAAAATTATTACCTTGAAATATTGGCAAATTTTCATGACCGCGGACCTTACAGAATGTGCGGATTCTGGTATCTTCTTTTATCGTCTATTTTAAATGTTTCCTATCGAATCAAAGGCTTTTAATGTTATTATTAGGTACTTTTTGCTGACTTTCTTTGATTTAGACATAAAATAAAGACAAAATGTATACCTTGAAAAAATTGGCAAATTTTCATGACCGCGGACCTTACAGAATGTGCGTATTGTGGTATCTTCTTTTATAGTCTATTGTCAATGTTTCCTATCAAATCAAAGGCTTTTAATGTTGTTCTTAGGTATTTTGTGCTGACTTTATTTGATTTAGACATAAAATAAAGACAAAATTATTACCTTGAAATATTGGCAAATTTTCATGACCGCGGACCTTACAGAATGTGCGGATTCTGGTATCTTCTTTTATCATCTATTTTCAATGTTTCCTATCAAATCAAAGGCTTTGAATTTTATTCTTAGGTATTTTTGCTGACTTTCTTTGATTTAGACATAAAATAAAGACAAAATTAATACCTTGAAAAATTGGCAAATTTTCATGACCGCGGATCTTACAGAATGTGCGGATTCTTGTATCTTCTTTTATCGTCTATTTTCAATGTTTCCTATCAAATCAAAGGCTTGTAATGTTATTCTTAGGTATTTTTGGCTGACTTTCTTTGATTTAGACATAAAGTAAGACAAAATTAATACCTTGAAAAATTGGCAAATTTTCATGACCGCGGATCTTACAGAATGTGCGGATTCTGGTATCTTCCTTTATCGTCTATTTTCAATGTTTCCTATCACATCAAAGGCTTTTAATGTTATTCTTAGGTATTTTTGGCTGACTTTCTTTGATTTAGACATAAAATAAAGACAAAATTATTACCTTGAAAAATTGGCAAATTTTCATGACCGCGGACCTTACAGAATGTGCGTATTGTGGTATCTTCTTTTATCGTCTATTTTCAATGTTTCCTATCAAATCAAAGGCTTTTAATGTTATTCTTAGGTATTTTTGGCTGACTTTCTTTGATTAAGACATAAAATAAGACAAAATTAATACCTTGAAAAATTGGCCAATTTTCATGACCGCGGACCTTACAGAATGTGCGGATTCTGGTATCTTCCTTTATCGTCTATTTTCAATGTTTCCTATCTAATCGAAGGCTTTTAATGTTATTCTTAGGTATTTTTGGCAGACTTTCTTTTATTTAGACATAAAATAAAGACAAAATTAATACCTTGAAAAAATTGGCAAATTTTCATGACCGCGGACCTTACAGAATGTGCGGATTCTGGTATCTTCCTTTATCGTCTATTTTCAATGTTTCCTATCTAATCGAAGGCTTTTAATGTTATTCTTAGGTATTTTTGGCTGACTTTCTTTTATTTAGACATAAAATAAAGACAAAATTAATACCTTGAAAAATTGGCAAATTTTCATGACCGCGGACCTTACAGAATGTGCGGAGTCTGGTATCTTCCTTTATCGTCTATTTTCAATGTTTCCTATCTAATCAAAGGCTTTTAATGTTATTCTTAGGTATTTTTGGCTGACTTTCTTTTATTTAGACATAAAATAATGACAAAATTAATACCTTGAAAAATTGGCCAATTTTCATGACCGCGGATGTTACAGAATGTGCGGATTCTGGTATCTTCTTTTATAATCTGTTTTCAATGTTTCCTATCAAATCAAAGGCTTTTAATGTTGTTCTTAGGTATTTTGTGCTGACTTTATTTGATTTAGACATAAAATAATGACAAAATTATTACCTTGAAATATTGGCAAATTTTCATGACCGCGGACCTTACAGAATGTGCGGATTCTGGTATCTTCTTTTATCATCTATTTTCAATGTTTCCTATCAAATCAAAGGCTTTGAATTTTATTCTTAGGTATTTTTGCTGACTTTCTTTGATTTAGACATAAAATAAAGACAAAATTAATACCTTGAAAAATTGGCAAATTTTCATGACCGCGGATCTTACAGAATGTCCGGATGCTTGTATCTTCTTTTATCGTCTATTTTCAATGTTTCCTATCAAATCAAAGGCTTGTAATGTTATTCTTAGGTATTTTTGGCTGACTTTCTTTGATTTAGACATAAAGTAAGACAAAATTAATACCTTGAAAAATTGGCAAATTTTCATGACCGCGGATCTTACAGAATGTGCGGATTCTGGTATCTTCCTTTATCGTCTATTTTCAATGTTTCCTATCACATCAAAGGCTTTTAATGTTATTCTTAGGTATTTTTGGCTGACTTTCTTTGATTTAGACATAAAATAAATACAAAATTAATACCTTGAAAAATTGGCAAATTTTCATGACCGCGGACCTTACAGAATGTGCGTATTGTGGTATCTTCTTTTATTGTCTATTTTCAATGTTTCCTATCAAATCAAAGGCTTTTAATGTTATTCTTAGGTATTTTTGGCTGACTTTCTTTGATTAAGACATAAAATAAGACAAAATTAATACCTTGAAAAATTGGCCAATTTACATGACCGCGGACCTTACAGAATGTGCGGATTCTGGTATCTTCCTTTATCGTCTATTTTCAATGTTTCCTATCAAATCAAAGGCTTTTAATGTTATTCTTAGGTATTTTTGGCTGACTTTCTTTTATTTAGACATAAAATAAAGACAAAATTAATACCTTGAAAAATTGGCAAATTTTCATGACCGCGGACCTTACAGAATGTGCGGATTCTGGTATCTTCTTTTATCGTCTATTTTCAATGTTTCCTATCTAATCGAAGGCTTTTAATGTTATTCTTAGGTATTTTTGGCTGACTTTCTTTTATTTAGACATAAAATAAAGACAAAATTAATACCTTGAAAAATTGGCAAATTTTCATGACCGCGGACCTTACAGAATGTGCGGATTCTGGTATCTTCTTTTATCTTCTATTTTCAATTTTTCCTATATAATCAAAGGCTTTTAATGTTATTCTTAGGTATTTTTGGCTGACTTTCTTTGATTAAGACATAAAAGAAGACAAAATTAATACCTTGAAAAATTGGCAAATTTTCATGACCGCGGACCTTACAGAATGTGCGGATTCTGGTATCTTCTTTTATCGTCTATTTTCAATGTTTCCTATCAAATCAAAGGCTTTTAATGTTATTCTTAGGTACTTTTGGCTGACTTTCTTTGATTTAGACATAAAATAAAGACAAAATTAATACCTTGAAAAATTGGCAAATTTTCATGACCGGGGATCTTACAGAATGTGCGGATTCTGGTATCTTCCTTTATCGTCTATTTTCAATGTTTCCTATCAAATCAAAGGCTTTTAATGTTATTCTTAGGTATTTTTGGCTGACTTTCTTTGATTTAGGCATAAAACAAAGACAAAATTATTACCTTGAAAAATTGGCAAATTTTCATGACCGCGGACCTTACAGAATGTGCGGATTCTGGTCTCTTCATCTTATCGTCTGTTTTCAATTTTTCCTATCAAATCAAAGGCTTTTAATGTTATTCTTAGGTATTTTTGGCTGACTTTCTTTGATTTAGACATAAAATAAAGACAAAATTAATACCTTGAAAAATTGGCAAATTTTCATGACCGTGGACCTTACAGAATGTGCGGATTCTGGTATCTTCATTTATCGTCTGTGTTCAATGTTTCTCTATCGAATCAAAGGCTTTTAATGTTATTCTTAGGTATTTTTGGCTGACTTTATTTGATTTAGACATAAAATAAAGACAAAATTATTACCTTGAAATATTGGCAAATTTTCATGACCGCGGACCTTACAGAATGTGCGGATTCTGGTATCTTCTTTTATCGTCTATTTTCAATGTTTCCTATCAAATCAAAGGCTTTTAATGTTATTCTTAGGTATTTTTGGCTGACTTTCTTTGATTTAGACATAAAGTAAGACAAAATTAATACCTTGAAAAATTGGCCAATTTTCATGACCGCGGACCTTACAGAATGTGCGGATTCTGGTATCTTCCTTTATCGTCTATTTTAAATGTTTCCTATCTAATCGAAGGCCTTTAATGTTATTCTTAGGTATTTTTGGCTGACTTTCTTTTATTTAGACATAAAATAAAGACAAAATTAATACCTTGAAAAATTGGCAAATTTTCATGACCGCGGACCTTACAGAATGTGCGGATTCTGGTATCTTCTTTTATCGTCTATTTTCAATGTTTCCTATCAAATCAAAGGCTTTTAATGTTATTCTTAGGTATTTTTGGCTGACTTTCTTTGATTAAGACATAAAATAAGACAAAATTAATACCTTGAAAAATTGGCAAATTTTCATGACCGCGGACCTTACAGAATGTGCGGATTCTGGTATCTTCTTTTATCGTCTATTTTCAATGGTTCCTATCGAATCAAAGGCTTTTAATGTTATTCTTAGGTACTTTTGGCTGACTTTCTTTGATTTAGACATAAAATAAAGACAAAATTAATACCTTGAAAAATTGGCAAATTTTCATGACCGCGGACCTTACAGAATGTGCGGAGTCTGGTATCTTCCTTTATCGTCTATTTTCAATGTTTCCTATCAAATCAAAGGCTTTTAATGTTATTCTTAGGTATTTTTGGCTGACTTTCTTTTATTTAGACATAAAATAATGACAAAATTAATACCTTGAAAAATTGGCCAATTTTCATGACCGCGGATGTTACAGAATGTGCGGATTCTGGTATCTTCTTTTATAATCTGTTTTCAATGTTTCCTATCGAATCAAAGGCTTTTAATGTTATTCTTAGGTATTTTTGGCTGACTTTATTTGATTTAGACATAAAATAAAGACAAAATTATTACCTTGAAATATTGGCAAATTTTCATGACCGCGGACCTTACAGAATGTGCGGATTCTGGTATCTTCTTTTATCGTCTATTTTAAATGTTTCCTATCGAATCAAAGGCTTTTAATGTTATTATTAGGTACTTTTTGCTGACTTTCTATGATTTAGACATAAAATAAAGACAAAATGTATACCTTGAAAAAATTGGCAAATTTTCATGACCGCGGACCTTACAGAATGTGCGTATTGTGGTATCTTCTTTTATAGTCTATTGTCAATGTTTCCTATCAAATCAAAGGCTTTTAATGTTGTTCTTAGGTATTTTGTGCTGACTTTATTTGATTTAGACATAAAATAAAGACAAAATTATTACCTTGAAATATTGGCAAATTTTCATGACCGCGGACCTTACAGAATGTGCGGATTCTGGTATCTTCTTTTATCATCTATTTTCAATGTTTCCTATCAAATCAAAGGCTTTGAATTTTATTCTTAGGTATTTTTGCTGACTTTCTTTTATTTAGACATAAAATAAAGACAAAATTAATACCTTGAAAAATTGGCAAATTTTCATGACCGCGGATCTTACAGAATGTGCGGATTCTTGTATCTTCTTTTATCGTCTATTTTCAATGTTTCCTATCAAATCAAAGGCTTGTAATGTTATTCTTAGGTATTTTTGGCTGACTTTCTTTGATTTAGACATAAAGTAAGACAAAATTAATACCTTGAAAAATTGGCAAATTTTCATGACCGCGGATCTTACAGAATGTGCGGATTCTGGTATCTTCCTTTGTTGTCTATTTTCAATGTTTCCTATCACATCAAAGGCTTTTAATGTTATTCTTAGGTATTTTTGGCTGACTTTCTTTGATTTAGACATAAAATAAATACAAAATTAATACCTTGAAAAATTGGCAAATTTTCATGACCGCGGACCTTACAGAATGTGCGTATTGTGGTATCTTCTTTTATTGTCTATTTTCAATGTTTCCTATCAAATCAAAGGCTTTTAATGTTATTCTTAGGTATTTTTGGCTGACTTTCTTTGATTAAGACATAAAATAAGACAAAATTAATACCTTGAAAAATTGGCCAATTTTCATGACCGCGGACCTTACAGAATGTGCGGATTCTGGTATCTTCCTTTATCGTCTATTTTCAATGTTTCCTATCTAATCGAAGGCTTTTAATGTTATTCTTAGGTATTTTTGGCTGACTTTCTTTTATTTAGACATAAAATAAAGACAAAATTAATACCTTGAAAAATTGGCAAATTTTCATGACCGCGGACCTTACAGAATGTGCGGATTCTGGTATCTTCTTTTATCGTCTATTTTCAATGTTTCCTATCTAATCGAAGGCTTTTAATGTTATTCTTAGGTATTTTTGGCTGACTTTCTTTTATTTAGACATAAAATAAAGACAAAATTAATACCTTGAAAAATTGGCAAATTTTCATGACCGCGGACCTTACAGAATGTGCGGATTCTGGTATCTTCTTTTATCTTCTATTTTCAATTTTTCCTATATAATCAAAGGCTTTTAATGTTATTCTTAGGTATTTTTGGCTGACTTTCTTTGATTAAGACATAAAAGAAGACAAAATTAATACCTTGAAAAATTGGCAAATTTTCATGACCGCGGACCTTACAGAATGTGCGGATTCTGGTATCTTCTTTTATCGTCTATTTTCAATGTTTCCTATCAAATCAAAGGCTTTTAATGTTATTCTTAGGTACTTTTGGCTGACTTTCTTTGATTTAGACATAAAATAAAGACAAAATTAATACCTTGAAAAATTGGCAAATTTTCATGACCGCGGACCTTACAGAATGTGCGGATTCTGGTATCTTCCTTTATCGTCTATTTTCAATGTTTCCTATCAAATCAAAGGCTTTTAATGTTATTCTTAGGTATTTTTGGCTGACTTTCTTTGATTTAGGCATAAAACAAAGACAAAATTATTACCTTGAAAAATTGGCAAATTTTCATGACCGCGGACCTTACAGAATGTGCGGATTCTGGTCTCTTCATCTTATCGTCTGTTTTTAATTTTTCCTATCAAATCAAAGGCTTTTAATGTTATTCTTAGGTATTTTTGGCTGACTTTCTTTGATTTAGACATAAAATAAAGACAAAATTAATACCTTGAAAAATTGGCAAATTTTCATGACCGTGGACCTTACAGAATGTGCGGATTCTGGTATCTTCCTTTATCGTCTGTGTTCAATGTTTCTCTATCGAATCAAAGGCTTTTAATGTTATTCTTAGGTATTTTTGGCTGACTTTATTTGATTTAGACATAAAATAAAGACAAAATTATTACCTTGAAATATTGGCAAATTTTCATGACCGCGGACCTTACAGAATGTGCGGATTCTGGTATCTTCTTTTATCGTCTATTTTCAATGTTTCCTATCAAATCAAAGGCTTTTAATGTTATTCTTAGGTATTTTTGGCTGACTTTCTTTGATTTAGACATAAAGTAAGACAAAATTAATACCTTGAAAAATTGGCCAATTTTCATGACCGCGGACCTTACAGAATGTGCGGATTCTGGTATCTTCCTTTATCGTCTATTTTAAATGTTTCCTATCTAATCGAAGGCCTTTAATGTTATTCTTAGGTATTTTTGGCTGACTTTCTTTTATTTAGACATAAAATAAAGACAAAATTAATACCTTGAAAAATTGGCAAATTTTCATGACCGCGGACCTTACAGAATGTGCGGATTCTGGTATCTTCTTTTATCGTCTATTTTCAATGTTTCCTATCAAATCAAAGGCTTTTAATGTTATTCTTAGGTATTTTTGGCTGACTTTCTTTGATTAAGACATGAAATAAGACAAAATTAATACCTTGAAAAATTGGCAAATTTTCATGACCGCGGACCTTACAGAATGTGCGGATTCTGGTATCTTCTTTTATCGTCTATTTTCAATGGTTCCTATCGAACCAAAGGCTTTTAATGTTATTCTTAGGTACTTTTGGCTGACTTTCTTTGATTTAGACATAAAATAAAGACAAAATTAATACCTTGAAAAATTGGCAAATTTTCATGACCGCGGACCTTACAGAATGTGCGGAGTCTGGTATCTTCCTTTATCGTCTATTTTCAATGTTTCCTATCAAATAAAAGGCTTTTAATGTTATTCTTAGGTATTTTTGGCTGACTTTCTTTTATTTAGACATAAAATAATGACAAAATTAATACCTTGAAAAATTGGCCAATTTTCATGACCGCGGATGTTACAGAATGTGCGGATTCTGGTATCTTCTTTTATAATCTGTTTTCAATGTTTCCTATCGAATCAAAGGCTTTTAATGTTATTCTTAGGTATTTTTGGCTGACTTTATTTGATTTAGACATAAAATAAAGACAAAATTATTACCTTGAAATATTGGCAAATTTTCATGACCGCGGACCTTACAGAATGTGCGGATTCTGGTATCTTCTTTTATCGTCTATTTTAAATGTTTCCTATCGAATCAAAGGCTTTTAATGTTATTATTAGGTACTTTTTGCTGACTTTCTTTGATTTAGACATAAAATAAAGACAAAATGTATACCTTGAAAAAATTGGCAAATTTTCATGACCGCGGACCTTACAGAATGTGCGTATTGTGGTATCTTCTTTTATAGTCTATTGTCAATGTTTCCTATCAAATCAAAGGTTTTTAATGTTGTTCTTAGGTATTTTGTGCTGACTTTATTTGATTTAGACATAAAATAAAGACAAAATTATTACCTTGAAATATTGGCAAATTTTCATGACCGCGGACCTTACAGAATGTGCGGATTCTGGTATCTTCTTTTATCATCTATTTTCAATGTTTCCTATTAAATCAAAGGCTTTGAATTTTATTCTTAGGTATTTTTGCTGACTTTCTTTGATTTAGACATAAAATAAAGACAAAATTAATACCTTGAAAAATTGGCAAATTTTCATGACCGCGGATCTTACAGAATGTGCGGATTCTTGTATCTTCTTTTATCGTCTATTTTCAATGTTTCCTATCAAATCAAAGGCTTGTAATGTTATTCTTAGGTATTTTTGGCTGACTTTCTTTGATTTAGACATAAAGTAAGACAAAATTAATACCTTGAAAAATTGGCAAATTTTCATGACCGCGGATCTTACAGAATGTGCGGATTCTGGTATCTTCCTTTATCGTCTATTTTCAATGTTTCCTATCACATCAAAGGCTTTTAATGTTATTCTTAGGTATTTTTGGCTGACTTTCTTTGATTTAGACATAAAATAAAGACAAAATTATTACCTTGAAAAATTGGCAAATTTTCATGACCGCGGACCTTACAGAATGTGCGTATTGTGGTATCTTCTTTTATCGTCTATTTTCAATGTTTCCTATCAAATCAAAGGCTTTTAATGTTATTCTTAGGTATTTTTGGCTGACTTTCTTTGATTAAGACATAAAATAAGACAAAATTAATACCTTGAAAAATTGGCCAATTTTCATGACCGCGGACCTTACAGAATGTGCGGATTCTGGTATCTTCCTTTATCGTCTATTTTCAATGTTTCCTATCTAATCGAAGGCTTTTAATGTTATTCTTAGGTATTTTTGGCTGACTTTCTTTTATTTAGACATAAAATAAAGACAAAATTAATACCTTGAAAAATTGGCAAATTTTCATGACCGCGGACCTTACAGAATGTGCGGATTCTGGTATCTTCTTTTATCGTCTATTTTCAATGTTTCCTATCTAATCGAAGGCTTTTAATGTTATTCTTAGGTATTTTTGGCTGACTTTCTTTTATTTAGACATAAAATAAAGACAAAATTAATACCTTGAAAAATTGGCAAATTTTCATGACCGCGGACCTTACAGAATGTGCGGATTCTGGTATCTTCTTTTATCGTCTATTTTCAATTTTTCCTATATAATCAAAGGCTTTTAATGTTATTCTTAGGTATTTTTGGCTGACTTTCTTTGATTAAGACATAAAAGAAGACAAAATTAATACCTTGAAAAAATGGCAAATTTTCATGACCGCGGACCTTACAGAATGTGCGGATTCTGGTATCTTCTTTTATCGTCTATTTTCAATGTTTACTATCAAATCAAAGGCTTTTAATGTTATTCTTAGGTACTTTTGGCTGACTTTCTTTGATTTAGACATAAAATAAAGACAAAATTAATACCTTGAAAAATTGGCAAATTTTCATGACCGGGGATCTTACAGAATGTGCGGATTCTGGTATCTTCCTTTATCGTCTATTTTAAATGTTTCCTATCAAATCAAAGGCTTTTAATGTTATTCTTAGGTATTTTTGGCTGACTTTCTTTGATTTAGACATAAAACAAAGACAAAATTATTACCTTGAAAAATTGGCAAATTTTCATGACCGCGGACCTTACAGAATGTGCGGATTCTGGTTTTTTCATCTTATCATCTGTTTTCAATGTTTCCTATCAAATCAAAGGCTTTTAATGTTATTCTTAGGTATTTTTGGCTGACTTTCTTTGATTTAGACATAAAATAAAGACAAAATTAATACCTTGAAAAATTGGCAAATTTTCATGACCGTGGACCTTACAGAATGTGCGGATTCTGGTATCTTCATTTATCGTCTGTGTTCAATGTTTCTCTATCGAATCAAAGGCTTTTAATGTTATTCTTAGGTATTTTTGGCTGACTTTATTTGATTTAGACATAAAATAAAGACAAAATTATTACCTTGAAATATTGGCAAATTTTCATGACCGCGGACCTTACAGAATGTGGGGATTCTGGTATCTTCTTTTATCGTCTATTTTCAATGTTTCCTATCAAATCAAAGGCTTTTAATGTTATTCTTAGGTATTTTTGGCTGACTTTCTTTTATTTAGACATAAAGTAAGACAAAATTAATACCTTGAAAAATTGGCCAATTTTCATGACCGCGGACCTTACAGAATGTGCGGATTCTGGTATCTTCCTTTATCGTCTATTTTCAATTTTTCCTATCTAATCGAAGGCTTTTAATGTTATTCTTAGGTATTTTGGGCTGACTTTCTTTTATTTAGACATAAAATAAAGACAAAATTAATACCTTGAAAAATTGGCAAATTTTCATGACCGCGGACCTTACAGAATGTGCGGATTCTGGTATCTTCTTTTATCGTCTATTTTCAATGTTTCCTATCAAATCAAAGGCTTTTAATGTTATTCTTAGGTATTTTTGGCTGACTTTCTTTGATTAAGACATAAAATAAGACAAAATTAATACCTTGAAAAATTGGCAAATTTTCATGACCGCGGACCTTACAGAATGTGCGGATTCTGGTATCTTCTTTTATCGTCTATTTTCAATGTTTCCTATCGAATCAAAGGCTTTTAATGTTATTCTTAGGTACTTTTGGCTGACTTTCTTTGATTTAGACATAAAATAAAGACAAAATTAATACCTTGAAAAATTGGCAAATTTTCATGACCGCGGATCTTACAGAATGTGCGGATTCTGGTATCTTCCTTTATCGTCTATTTTCAATGTTTCCTATCACATCAAAGGCTTTTAATGTTATTCTTAGGTATTTTTGGCTGACTTTCTTTGATTTAGACATAAAATAAAGACAAAATTATTACCTTGAAAAATTGGCAAATTTTCATGACCGCGGACCTTAAAGAATGTGCGTATTGTGGTATCTTCTTTTATCGTCTATTTTCAATGTTTCCTATCAAATCAAAGGCTTTTAATGTTATTCTTAGGTATTTTTGGCTGACTTTCTTTGATTAAGACATAAAATAAGACAAAATTAATACCTTGAAAAATTGGCCAATTTTCATGACCGCGGACCTTACAGAATGTGCGGATTCTGGTATCTTCCTTTATCGTCTATTTTCAATGTTTCCTATCTAATCGAAGGCTTTTAATGTTATTCTTAGGTATTTTTGGCTGACTTTCTTTTATTTAGACATAAAATAAAGACAAAATTAATACCTTGAAAAATTGGCAAATTTTCATGACCGCGGACCTTACAGAATGTGCGGATTCTGGTATCTTCTTTTATCGTCTATTTTCAATGTTTCCTATCTAATCGAAGGCTTTTAATGTTATTCTTAGGTATTTTTGGCTGACTTTCTTTTATTTAGACATAAAATAAAGACAAAATTAATACCTTGAAAAATTGGCAAATTTTCATGACCGCGGACCTTACAGAATGTGCGGTTCTGGTATCTTCTTTTATCGTCTATTTTCAATTTTTCCTATATAATCAAAGGCTTTTAATGTTATTCTTAGGTATTTTTGGCTGACTTTCTTTGATTAAGACATAAAAGAAGACAAAATTAATACCTTGAAAAATTGGCAAATTTTCATGACCGCGGACCTTACAGAATGTGCGGATTCTGGTATCTTCTTTTATCGTCTATTTTCAATGTTTACTATCAAATCAAAGGCTTTTAATGTTATTCTTAGGTACTTTTGGCTGACTTTCTTTGATTTAGACATAAAATAAAGACAAAATTAATACCTTGAAAAATTGGCAAATTTTCATGACCGTGGACCTTACAGAATGTGCGGATTCTGGTATCTTCATTTATCGTCTGTGTTCAATGTTTCTCTATCGAATCAAAGGCTTTTAATGTTATTCTTAGGTATTTTTGGCTGACTTTATTTGATTTAGACATAAAATAAAGACAAAATTATTACCTTGAAATATTGGCAAATTTTCATGACCGCGGACCTTACAGAATGTGCGGATTCTGGTATCTTCTTTTATCGTCTATTTTCAATGTTTCCTATCAAATCAAAGGCTTTTAATGTTATTCTTAGGTATTTTTGGCTGACTTTCTTTGATTTAGACATAAAGTAAGACAAAATTAATACCTTGAAAAATTGGCCAATTTTCATGACCGCGGACCTTACAGAATGTGCGGATTCTGGTATCTTCCTTTATCGTCTATTTTCAATGTTTCCTATCTAATCGAAGGCTTTTAATGTTATTCTTAGGTATTTTTGGCTGACTTTCTTTTATTTAGACATAAAATAAAGACAAAATTAATACCTTGAAAAATTGGCAAATTTTCATGACCGCGGACCTTACAGAATGTGCGGATTCTGGTATCTTCTTTTATCGTCTATTTTCAATGTTTCCTATCAAATCAAAGGCTTTTAATGTTATTCTTAGGTATTTTTGGCTGACTTTCTTTGATTAAGACATAAAATAAGACAAAATTAATACCTTGAAAAATTGGCAAATTTTCATGACCGCGGACCTTACAGAATGTGCGGATTCTGGTATCTTCTTTTATCGTCTATTTTCAATGTTTCCTATCGAATCAAAGGCTTTTAATGTTATTCTTAGGTACTTTTGGCTGACTTTCTTTGATTTAGACATAAAATAAAAACAAAATTAATACCTTGAAAAATTGGCAAATTTTCATGACCGCGGACCTTACAGAATGTGCGGAGTCTGGTATCTTCCTTTATCGTCTATTTTCAATGTTTCCTATCTAATCAAAGGCTTTTAATGTTATTCTTAGGTATTTTTGGCTGACTTTCTTTTATTTAGACATAAAATAATGACAAAATTAATACCTTTAAAAATTGGCCAATTTTCATGACCGCGGATGTTACAGAATGTGCGGATTCTGGTATCTTCTTTTATAGTCTATTGTCAATGTTTCCTATCAAATCAAAGGCTTTTTATGTTATTCTTAGGTATTTTGTGCTGACTTTATTTGATTTAGACATAAAATAAAGACAAAATTGTTACCTTGAAATATTGGCAAATTTTCATGACCGCGGACCTTACAGAATGTGCGGATTCTGGTATCTTCTTTTATCATCTATTTTCAATGTTTCCTATCAAATCAAAGGCTTTGAATTTTATTCTTAGGTATTTTTGCTGACTTTCTTTGATTAAGACATAAAATAAGACAAAATTAATACTTTGAAAAATTGGCCAATGTTCATGACCGCGGACCTTACAGAATGTGCGGATTCTGGTATCTTCCTTTATCGTCTATTTTCAATGTTTCCTATCTAATCAAAGGCTTTTAATGTTATTCTTAGGTATTTTTGGCTGACTTTCTTTTATTTAGACATAAAATAAAGACAAAATTAATACCTTGAAAAATTGGCAAATTTTCATGACCGCGGACCTTACAGAATGTGCGGATTCTGGTATCTTCTTTTATCGTCTATTTTCAATTTTTCCTATATAATCAAAGGCTTTTAATGTTATTCTTAGGTATTTTTGGCTGACTTTCTTTGATTAAGACATAAAAGAAGACAAAATTAATACCTTGAAAAATTGGCAAATTTTCATGACCGCGGACCTTACAGAATGTGCGGATTCTGGTATCTTCTTTTATCGTCTATTTTCAATGTTTCCTATCAAATCAAAGGCTTTGAATTTTATTCTTAGGTACTTTTGGCTGACTTTCTTTGATTTAGACATAAAATAAAGACAAAATTAATACCTTGAAAAATTGGCAAATTTTCATGACCGGGGATCTTACAGAATGTGCGGATTCTGGTATCTTCCTTTATCGTCTATTTTAAATGTTTCCTATCAAATCAAAGGCTTTTAATGTTATTCTTAGGTATTTTTGGCTGACTTTCTTTGATTTAGACATAAAACAAAGAAAAAAATATTACCTTGAAAAATTGGCAAATTTTCATGACCGCGGACCTTACAGAATGTGCGGATTCTTGTCTCTTCATCTTATCGTCTGTTTTCAATTTTTCCTATCAAATCAAAGGCTTTTAATGTTATTCTTTGGTATTTTTGGCTGACTTTCTTTGATTTAGACATAAAATAAAGACAAAATTAATACCTTGAAAAATTGGCAAATTTTCATGACCGTGGACCTTACAGAATGTGCGGATTCTGGTATCTTCATTTATCGTCTGTGTTCAATGTTTCTCTATCGAATCAAAGGCTTTTAATGTTATTCTTAGGTATTTTTGGCTGACTTTATTTGATTTAGACATAAAATAAAGACAAAATTATTACCTTTAAATATTGGCAAATTTTCATGACCGCGGACCTTACAGAATGTGCGGATTCTGGTATCTTCTTTTATCGTCTATTTTCAATGTTTCCTATCAAATCAAAGGCTTTTAATGTTATTCTTAGGTATTTTTGGCTGACTTTCTTTGATTTAGACATAAAGTAAGACAAAATGATTACCTTGAAAAATTGGCCAATTTTCATGACCGCGGACCTTACAGAATGTGCGGATTCTGGTATCTTCCTTTATCGTCTATTTTCAATGTTTCCTATCTAATCGAAGGCTTTTAATGTTATTCTTAGGTATTTTTGGCTGACTTTCTTTTATTTAGACATAAAATAAAGACAAAATTAATACCTTGAAAAATTGGCAAATTTTCATGACCGCGGACCTTACAGAATGTGCGGATTCTGGTATCTTCTTTTATCGTCTATTTTCAATGTTTCCTATCAAATCAAAGGCTTTTAATGTTATTCTTAGGTATTTTTGGCTGACTTTCTTTGATTAAGACATAAAATAAGACAAAATTAATACCTTGAAAAATTGGCAAATTTTCATGACCGCGGACCTTACAGAATGTGCGGATTCTGGTATCTTCTTTTATCGTCTATTTTCAATGTTTCCTATCGAATCAAAGGCTTTTAATGTTATTCTTAGGTACTTTTGGCTGACTTTCTTTGATTTAGACATAAAATAAAGACAAAATTAATACCTTGAAAAATTGGCAAATTTTCATGACCGCGGACCTTACAGAATGTGCGGAGTCTGGTATCTTCCTTTATCGTCTATTTTCAATGTTTCCTATCTAATCAAAAGCTTTTAATGTTATTCTTAGGTATTTTTGGCTGACTTTCTTTTATTTAGACATAAAATAATTACAAAATTAATACCTTTAAAAATTGGCCAATTTTCATTACCGCGGATGTTACAGAATGTGCGGATTCTGGTATCTTCTTTTATAGTCTATTGTCAATGTTTCCTATCAAATCAAAGGCTTTTAATGTTATTCTTAGGTATTTTTGCTGACTTTCTTTGATTAAGACATAAAATAAGACAAAATTAATACCTTGAAAAATTGGCCAATGTTCATGACCGCGGATCTTACAGAATGTGCGGATTCTGGTATCTTCCTTTATCGTCTATTTTCAATGTTTCCTATCTAATCAAAGGCTTTTAATGTTATTCTTAGGTATTTTTAGCTGACTTTCTTTTATTTAGACATAAAATAAAGACAAAATTAATACCTTGAAAAATTGGCAAATTTTCATGACCGCGGACCTTACAGAATGTGCGGATTCTGGTATCTTCTTTTATCGTCTATTTTCAATGTTTCGTATCTAATCAAAGGCTTTTAATGTTATTCTTAGGTATTTTTGGCTGACTTTCTTTGATTAAGACATAAAAGAATACAAAATTAATACCTTGAAAAATTGGCAAATTTTCATGACCGCGGACCTTACAGAATGTGCGGATTCTGGTATCTTCTTTTATCGTCTATTTTCAATGTTTCCTATCTAATCGAAGGCTTTTAATGTTATTCTTAGGTATTTTTGGCTGACTTTCTTTTATTTAGACATAAAATAAAGACAAAATTAATACCTTGAAAAATTGGCAAATTTTCATGACCGCGGACCTTACAGAATGTGCGGATTCTGGTATCTTCTTTTATCGTCTATTTTCAATGTTTCCTATATAATCAAAGGCTTTTAATGTTATTCTTAGGTATTTTTGGCTGACTTTCTTTTATTAAGACATAAAAGAAGACAAAATTAATACCTTGAAAAATTGGCAAATTTTCATGACCGGGGATCTTACAGAATGTGCGGATTCTGGTATCTGCCTTTATCGTCTATTTTAAATGTTTCCTATCAAATCAAAGGCTTTTTGTGTTATTCTTAGGTATTTTTGGCTGACTTTCTTTGATTTAGACATAAAACAAAGACAAAATTAATACCTTGAAAAATTGGCAAATTTTCATGACCGCGGACCTTACAGAATGTGCGGATTCTGGTATCTTCTTTTATCGTCTATTTTCAATTTTTCCTATATAATCAAAGGCTTTTAATGTTATTCTTAGGTATTTTTGGCTGACTTTCTTTGATTAAGACATAAAAGAAGACAAAATTAATACCTTGAAAAATTGGCAAATTTTCATGACCGCGGACCTTACAGAATGTGCGGATTCTGGTATCTTCTTTTATCGTCTATTTTCAATGTTTCCTATCAAATCAAAGGCTTTGAATTTTATTCTTAGGTACTTTTGGCTGACTTTCTTTGATTTAGACATAAAATAAAGACAAAATTAATACCTTGAAAAATTGGCAAATTTTCATGACCGGGGATCTTACAGAATGTGCGGATTCTGGTATCTTCCTTTATCGTCTATTTTCAATGTTTCCTATCAAATCAAAGGCTTTTAATGTTATTCTTAGGTATTTTTGGCTGACTTTCTTTGATTTAGACATAAAACAAAGAAAAAAATATTACCTTGAAAAATTGGCAAATTTTCATGACCGCGGACCTTACAGAATGTGCGGATTCTTGTCTCTTCATCTTATCGTCTGTTTTCAATTTTTCCTATCAAATCAAAGGCTTTTAATGTTATTCTTTGGTATTTTTGGCTGACTTTCTTTGATTTAGACATAAAATAAAGACAAAATTAATACCTTGAAAAATTGGCAAATTTTCATGACCGTGGACCTTACAGAATGTGCGGATTCTGGTATCTTCATTTATCGTCTGTGTTCAATGTTTCTCTATCGAATCAAAGGCTTTTAATGTTATTCTTAGGTATTTTTGGCTGACTTTATTTGATTTAGACATAAAATAAAGACAAAATTATTACCTTTAAATATTGGCAAATTTTCATGACCGCGGACCTTACAGAATGTGCGGATTCTGGTATCTTCTTTTATCGTCTATTTTCAATGTTTCCTATCAAATCAAAGGCTTTTAATGTTATTCTTAGGTATTTTTGGCTGACTTTCTTTGATTTAGACATAAAGTAAGACAAAATAATTACCTTGAAAAATTGGCCAATTTTCATGACCGCGGACCTTACAGAATGTGCGGATTCTGGTATCTTCCTTTATCGTCTATTTTCAATGTTTCCTATCTAATCGAAGGCTTTTAATGTTATTCTTAGGTATTTTTGGCTGACTTTCTTTTATTTAGACATAAAATAAAGACAAAATTAATACCTTGAAAAATTGGCAAATTTTCATGACCGCGGACCTTACAGAATGTGCGGATTCTGGTATCTTCTTTTATCGTCTATTTTCAATGTTTCCTATCAAATCAAAGGCTTTTAATGTTATTCTTAGGTATTTTTGGCTGACTTTCTTTGATTAAGACATAAAATAAGACAAAATTAATACCTTGAAAAATTGGCAAATTTTCATGACCGCGGACCTTACAGAATGTGCGGATTCTGGTATCTTCTTTTATCGTCTATTTTCAATGTTTCCTATCAAATCAAAGGCTTTTAATGTTATTCTTAGGTATTTTGGGCTGACTTTCTTTGATTAAGACATAAAATAAGACAAAATTAATACCTTGAAAAATTGGCAAATTTTCATGACCGCGGACCTTACAGAATGTGCGGATTCTGGTATCTTCTTTTATCGTCTATTTTCAATGTTTCCTATCGAATCAAAGGCTTTTAATGTTATTCTTAGGTACTTTTGGCTGACTTTCTTTGATTTAGACATAAAATAAAGACAAAATTAATACCTTGAAAAATTGGCAAATTTTCATGACCGCGGACCTTACAGAATGTGCGGAGTCTGGTATCTTCCTTTATCGTCTATTTTCAATGTTTCCTATCTAATCAAAAGCTTTTAATGTTATTCTTAGGTATTTTTGGCTGACTTTCTTTTATTTAGACATAAAATAATTACAAAATTAATACCTTTAAAAATTGGCCAATTTTCATGACCGCGGATGTTACAGAATGTGCGGATTCTGGTATCTTCTTTTATAGTCTATTGTCAATGTTTCCTATCAAATCAAAGGCTTTTAATGTTATTCTTAGGTATTTTTGCTGACTTTCTTTGATTAAGACATAAAATAAGACAAAATTAATACCTTGAAAAATTGGCCAATGTTCATGACCGCGGATCTTACAGAATGTGCGGATTCTGGTATCTTCCTTTATCGTCTATTTTCAATGTTTCCTATCTAATCAAAGGCTTTTAATGTTATTCTTAGGTATTTTTAGCTGACTTTCTTTTATTTAGACATAAAATAAAGACAAAATTAATACCTTGAAAAATTGGCAAATTTTCATGACCGCGGACCTTACAGAATGTGCGGATTCTGGTATCTTCTTTTATCGTCTATTTTCAATGTTTCCTATCAAATCAAAGGCTTTTAATGTTATTCTTAGGTATTTTTGGCTGACTTTCTTTGATTAAGACATAAAAGAATACAAAATTAATACCTTGAAAAATTGGCAAATTTTCATGACCGCGGACCTTACAGAATGTGCGGATTCTGGTATCTTCTTTTATCGTCTATTTTCAATGTTTCCTATCTAATCGAAGGCTTTTAATGTTATTCTTAGGTATTTTTGGCTGACTTTCTTTTATTTAGACATAAAATAAAGACAAAATTAATACCTTGAAAAATTGGCAAATTTTCATGACCGCGGACCTTACAGAATGTGCGGATTCTGGTATCTTCTTTTATCGTCTATTTTCAATGTTTCCTATATAATCAAAGGCTTTTAATGTTATTCTTAGGTATTTTTGGCTGACTTTCTTTTATTAAGACATAAAAGAAGACAAAATTAATACCTTGAAAAATTGGCAAATTTTCATGACCGGGGATCTTACAGAATGTGCGGATTCTGGTATCTGCCTTTATCGTCTATTTTAAATGTTTCCTATCAAATCAAAGGCTTTTTGTGTTATTCTTAGGTATTTTTGGCTGACTTTCTTTGATTTAGACATAAAACAAAGACAAAATTAATACCTTGAAAAATTGGCAAATTTTCATGACCGCGGACCTTACAGAATGTGCGGATTCTGGTTTCTTCATCTTATCATCTGTTTTCAATGTTTCCTATCAAATCAAAGGCTTTTAATGTTATTCTTAGGTATTTTTGGCTGACTTTCTTTGATTTAGACATAAAATAAAGACAAAATTAATACCTTGAAAAATTGGCAAATTTTCATGACCGTGGACCTTACAGAATGTGCGGATTCTGGTATCTTCTTTTATCGTCTATTTTCAATGTTTCCTATCAAATCAAAGGCTTTTAATGTTATTCTTAGGTATTTTTGGCTGACTTTCTTTGATTAAGACATAAAATAAGACAAAATTAATACCTTGAAAAATTGGCAAATTTTCATGACCGCGGACCTTACAGAATGTGCGGATTCTGGTATCTTCTTTTATCGTCTATTTTCAATGTTTCCTATCGAATCAAAGGCTTTTAATGTTATTCTTAGGTACTTTTGGCTGACTTTCTTTGATTTAGACATAAAATAAAGACAAAATTAATACCTTGAAAAATTGGCAAATTTTCATGACCGCGGACCTTACAGAATGTGCGGAGTCTGGTATCTTCCTTTATCGTCTATTTTCAATGTTTCCTATCTAATCAAAAGCTTTTAATGTTATTCTTAGGTATTTTTGGCTGACTTTCTTTTATTTAGACATAAAATAATTACAAAATTAATACCTTTAAAAATTGGCCAATTTTCATGACCGCGGATGTTACAGAATGTGCGGATTCTGGTATCTTCTTTTATAGTCTATTGTCAATGTTTTCTATCAAATCAAAGGCTTTTAATGTTATTCTTAGGTATTTTTGCTGACTTTCTTTGATTAAGACATAAAATAAGACAAAATTAATACCTTGAAAAATTGGCCAATGTTCATGACCGCGGATCTTACAGAATGTGCGGATTCTGGTATCTTCCTTTATCGTCTATTTTCAATGTTTCCTATCTAATCAAAGGCTTTTAATGTTATTCTTAGGTATTTTTAGCTGACTTTCTTTTATTTAGACATAAAATAAAGACAAAATTAATACCTTGAAAAATTGGCAAATTTTCATGACCGCGGACCTTACAGAATGTGCAGATTCTGGTATCTTCTTTTATCGTCTATTTTCAATGTTTCCTATCAAATCAAAGGCTTTTAATGTTATTCTTAGGTATTTTTGGCTGACTTTCTTTGATTAAGACATAAAAGAATACAAAATTAATACCTTGAAAAATTGGCAAATTTTCATGACCGCGGACCTTACAGAATGTGCGGATTCTGGTATCTTCTTTTATCGTCTATTTTCAATGTTTCCTATCTAATCGAAGGCTTTTAATGTTATTCTTAGGTATTTTTGGCTGACTTTCTTTTATTTAGACATAAAATAAAGACAAAATTAATACCTTGAAAAATTGGCAAATTTTCATGACCGCGGACCTTACAGAATGTGCGGATTCTGGTATCTTCTTTTATCGTCTATTTTCAATGTTTCCTATATAATCAAAGGCTTTTAATGTTATTCTTAGGTATTTTTGGCTGACTTTCTTTTATTAAGACATAAAAGAAGACAAAATTAATACCTTGAAAAATTGGCAAATTTTCATGACCGGGGATCTTACAGAATGTGCGGATTCTGGTATCTGCCTTTATCGTCTATTTTAAATGTTTCCTATCAAATCAAAGGCTTTTTGTGTTATTCTTAGGTATTTTTGGCTGACTTTCTTTGATTTAGACATAAAACAAAGACAAAATTAATACCTTGAAAAATTGGCAAATTTTCATGACCGCGGACCTTACAGAATGTGCGGATTCTGGTTTCTTCATCTTATCATCTGTTTTCAATGTTTCCTATCAAATCAAAGGCTTTTAATGTTATTCTTAGGTATTTTTGGCTGACTTTCTTTGATTTAGACATAAAATAAAGACAAAATTAATACCTTGAAAAATTGGCAAATTTTCATGACCGTGGACCTTACAGAATGTGCGGATTCTGGTATCTTCATTTATCGTCTGTGTTCAATGTTTCTCTATCGAATCAAAGGCTTTTAATGTTATTCTTAGGTATTTTTGGCTGACTTTCTTTGATTTAGACATAAAATAAAGACAAAATTATTACCTTGAAATATTGGCAAATTTTCATGACCGCGGACCTTACAGAATGTGCGGATTCTGGTATCTTCTTTTATCGTCTATTTTCAATGTTTCCTATCTAATCGAAGGCTTTTAATGTTATTCTTAGGTATTTTTGGCTGACTTTCTTTTATTTAGACATAAAATAAAGACAAAATTAATACCTTGAAAAATTGGCAAATTTTCATGACCGCGGACCTTACAGAATGTGCGGATTCTGGTATCTTCTTTTATCGTCTATTTTCAATGTTTCCTATCAAATCAAAGGCTTTTAATGTTATTCTTAGGTATTTTTGGCTGACTTTCTTTGATTAAGACATAAAATAAGACAAAATTAATACCTTGAAAAATTGGCAAATTTTCATGACCGCGGACCTTACAGAATGTGCGGATTCTGGTATCTTCTTTTATCGTCTATTTTCAATGTTTCCTATCGAATCAAAGGCTTTTAATGTTATTCTTAGGTACTTTTGGCTGACTTTCTTTGATTTAGACATAAAATAAAGACAAAATTAATACCTTGAAAAATTGGCAAATTTTCATGACCGCGGACCTTACAGAATGTGCGGAGTCTGGTATCTTCCTTTATCGTCTATTTTCAATGTTTCCTATCTAATCAAAGGCTTTTAATGTTATTCTTAGGTATTTTTGGCTGACTTTCTTTTATTTAGACATAAAATAATGACAAAATTAATACCTTTAAAAATTGGCCAATTTTCATGACCGCGGATGTTACAGAATGTGCGGATTCTGGTATCTTCTTTTATAGTCTATTGTCAATGTTTTCTATCAAATCAAAGGCTTTTAATGTTATTCTTAGGTATTTTGTGCTGACTTTATTTGATTTAGACATAAAATAAAGACAAAATTTTTACCTTGAAATATTGGCAAATTTTCATGACCGCGGACCTTACAGAATGTGCGGATTCTGGTATCTTCTTTTATCATCTATTTTCAATGTTTCCTATCAAATCAAAGGCTTTGAATTTTATTCTTAGGTATTTTTGCTGACTTTCTTTGATTAAGACATAAAATAAGACAAAATTAATACCTTGAAAAATTGGCCAATGTTCATGACCGCGGACCTTACAGAATGTGCGGATTCTGGTATCTTCCTTTATCGTCTATTTTCAATGTTTCCTATCTAATCAAAGGCTTTTAATGTTATTCTTAGGTATTTTTGGCTGACTTTCTTTTATTTAGACATAAAATAAAGACAAAATTAATACCTTGAAAAATTGGCAAATTTTCATGACCGCGGACCTTACAGAATGTGCGGATTCTGGTATCTTCTTTTATCGTCTATTTTCAATGTTTCCTATCAAATCAAAGGCTTTTAATGTTATTCTTAGGTATTTTTGGCTGACTTTCTTTGATTAAGACATAAAAGAATACAAAATTAATACCTTGAAAAATTGGCAAATTTTCATGACCGCAGACCTTACAGAATGTGCGGATTCTGGTATCTTCTTTTATCGTCTATTTTCAATGTTTCCTATCTAATCGAAGGCTTTTAATGTTATTCTTAGGTATTTTTGGCTGACTTTCTTTTATTTAGACATAAAATAAAGACAAAATTAATACCTTGAAAAATTGGCAAATTTTCATGACCGCGGACCTTACAGAATGTGCGGATTCTGGTATCTTCTTTTATCGTCTATTTTCAATGTTTCCTATATAATCAAAGGCTTTTAATGTTATTCTTAGGTATTTTTGGCTGACTTTCTTTGATTAAGACATAAAAGAAGACAAAATTAATACCTTGAAAAATTGGCAAATTTTCATGACCGCGGACCTTACAGAATGTGCGGATTCTGGTATCTTCTTTGTCGTCTATTTTCAATGTTTCCTATCAAATCAAAGGCTTTTAATGTTATTCTTAGGTACTTTAGGCTGACTTTCTTTGATTTAGACATAAAATAAAGACAAAATTAATACCTTGAAAAATTGGCAAATTTTCATGACCGGGGATCTTACAGAATGTGCGGATTCTGGTATCTTCCTTTATCGTCTATTTTAAATGTTTCCTATCAAATCAAAGGCTTTTAATGTTATTCTTAGGTATTTTTGGCTGACTTTCTTTGATTTAGACATAAAACAAAGACAAAATTATTACCTTGAAAAATTGGCAAATTTTCATGACCGCGGACCTTACACAATGTGCGGATTCTGGTTTCTTCATCTTATCATCTGTTTTCAATGTTTCCTATCAAATCAAAGGCTTTTAATGTTATTCTTAGGTATTTTTGGCTGACTTTCTTTGATTTAGACATAAAATAAAGACAAAATTAATACCTTGAAAAATTGGCAAATTTTCATGACCGTGGACCTTACAGAATGTGCGGATTCTGGTATCTTCATTTATCGTCTGTGTTCAATGTTTCTCTATCGAATCAAAGGCTTTTAATGTTATTCTTAGGTATTTTTGGCTGACTTTATTTGATTTAGACATAAAATAAAGACAAAATTATTACCTTGAAATATTGGCAAATTTTCATGACCGCGGACCTTACAGAATGTGCGGATTCTGGTATCTTCCTTTATCGTCTATTTTCAATGTTTCCTATCTAATCGAAGGCTTTTAATGTTATTCTTAGGTATTTTTGGCTGACTTTCTTTTATTTAGACATAAAATAAAGACAAAATTAATACCTTGAAAAATTGGCAAATTTTCATGACCGCGGACCTTACAGAATGTGCGGATTCTGGTATCTTCTTTTATCGTCTATTTTCAATGTTTCCTATCGAATCAAAGGCTTTTAATGTTATTCTTAGGTATTTTTGGCTGACTTTCTTTGATTAAGACATAAAATAAGACAAAATCATTACCTTGAAAAATTGGCAAATTTTCATGACCGCGGACCTTACAGAATGTGCGGATTCTGGTATCTTCTTTTATCGTCTATTTTCAATGTTTCCTATCGAATCAAAGGCTTTTAATGTTATTCTTAGGTACTTTTGGCTGACTTTCTTTGATTTAGACATAAAATAAAGACAAAATTAATACCTTGAAAAATTGGCAAATTTTCATGACCGGGGATCTTACAGAATGTGCGGATTCTGGTATCTTCCTTTATCGTCTATTTTAAATGTTTCCTATCAAATCAAAGGCTTTTAATGTTATTCTTAGGTATTTTTGGCTGACTTTCTTTGATTTAGACATAAAACAAAGACAAAATTATTACCTTGAAAAATTGGCAAATTTTCATGACCGCGGACCTTACAGAATGTGCGGATTCTGGTCTCTTCATCTTATCGTCTGTTTTCAATTTTTCCTATCAAATCAAAGGCTTTTAATGTTATTCTTAGGTATTTTTGGCTGACTTTCTTTGATTTAGACATAAAATAAAGACAAAATTAATACCTTGAAAAATTGGCCAATTTTCATGACCGCGGACCTTACAGAATGTGCGGATTCTGGTATCTTCTTTTATCGTCTATTTTCAATGTTTCCTATCAAATCAAAGGCTTTTAATGTTATTCTTAGGTATTTTTGGCTGACTTTCTTTGATTAAGACATAAAATAAGACAAAATTAATACCTTGAAAAATTGGCAAATTTTCATGACCGCGGACCTTACAGAATGTGCGGATTCTGGTATCTTCTTTTATCGTCTATTTTCAATGTTTCCTATCTAATCAAAGGCTTTTAATGTTATTCTTAGGTACTTTTGGCTGACTTTCTTTGATTTAGACATAAAATAAAGACAAAATTAATACCTTGAAAAATTGGCAAATTTTCATGACCGCGGACCTTACAGAATGTGCGGAGTCTGGTATCTTCCTTTATCGTCTATTTTCAATGTTTCCTATCTAATCAAAGGCTTTTAATGTTATTCTTAGGTATTTTTGGCTGACTTTCTTTTATTTAGACATAAAATAATGACAAAATTAATACCTTTAAAAATTGGCCAATTTTCATGACCGCGGATGTTACAGAATGTGCGGATTCTGGTATCTTCTTTTATAGTCTATTGTCAATGTTTCCTATCAAATCAAAGGCTTTTAATGTTATTCTTAGATATTTTGTGCTGACTTTATTTGATTTAGACATAAAATAAAGACAAAATTTTTACCTTGAAATATTGGCAAATTTTCATGACCGCGGACCTTACAGAATGTTCGGATTCTGGTATCTTCTTTTATCATCTATTTTCAATGTTTCCTATCAAATCAAAGGCTTTGAATTTTATTCTTAGGTATTTTTGCTGACTTTCTTTGATTAAGACATAAAATAAGACAAAATTAATACCTTGAAAAATTGGCCAATGTTCATGACCGCGGACCTTACAGAATGTGCGGATTCTGGTATCTTCCTTTATCGTCTATTTTCAATGTTTCCTATCTAATCAAAGGCTTTTAATGTTATTCGTAGGTATTTTTGGCTGACTTTCTTTTATTTAGACATAAAATAAAGACAAAATTAATACCTTGAAAAATTGGCAAATTTTCATGACCGCGGACCTTACAGAATGTGCGGATTCTGGTATCTTCTTTTATCGTCTATTTTCAATGTTTCCTATAAAATCAAAGGCTTTTAATGTTATTCTTAGGTATTTTTGGCTGACTTTCTTTGATTAAGACATAAAAGAATACAAAATTAATACCTTGAAAAATTGGCAAATTTTCATGACCGCGGACCTTACAGAATGTGCGGATTCTGGTATCTTCTTTTATCGTCTATTTTCAATGTTTCCTATCTAATCGAAGGCTTTTAATGTTATTCTTAGGTATTTTTGGCTGACTTTCTTTTATTTAGACATAAAATAAAGACAAAATTAATACCTTGAAAAATTGGCAAATTTTCATGACCGCGGACCTTACAGAATGTGCGGATTCTGGTATCTTCTTTTATCGTCTATTTTCAATGTTTCCTATATAATCAAAGGCTTTTAATGTTATTCTTAGGTATTTTTGGCTGACTTTCTTTGATTAAGACATAAAAGAAGACAAAATTAATACCTTGAAAAATTGGCAAATTTTCATGACCGCGGACCTTAAAGAATGTGCGGATTCTGGTATCTTCTTTTATCGTCTATTTTCAATGTTTCCTATCTAATCGAAGGCTTTTAATGTTATTCTTAGGTATTTTTGGCTGACTTTCTTTTATTTAGACATAAAATAAAGACAAAATTAATACCTTGAAAAATTGGCAAATTTTCATGACCGCGGACCTTACAGAATGTGCGGATTCTGGTATCTTCTTTTATCGTCTATTTTCAATGTTTCCTATATAATCAAAGGCTTTTAATGTTATTCTTAGGTATTTTTGGCTGACTTTCTTTGATTAAGACATAAAAGAAGACAAAATTAATACCTTGAAAAATTGGCAAATTTTCATGACCGCGGACCTTACAGAATGTGCGGATTCTGGTATCTTCTTTTATCGTCTATTTTCAATGTTTCCTATCAAATCAAAGGCTTTTAATGTTATTCTTAGGTACTTTTGGCTGACTTTCTTTGATTTAGACATAAAATAAAGACAAAATTAATACCTTGAAAAATTGGCCAATTTTCATGACCGGGGATCTTACAGAATGTGCGGATTCTGGTATCTTCCTTTATCGTCTATTTTAAATGTTTCCTATCAAATCAAAGGCTTTTAGTGTTATTCTTAGGTATTTTTGGCTGACTTTCTTTGATTTAGACATAAAACAAAGACAAAATTATTACCTTGAAAAATTGGCAAATTTTCATGACCGCGGACCTTACAGAATGTGCGGATTCTGGTTTCTTCATCTTATCATCTGTTTTCAATGTTTCCTATCAAATCAAAGGCTTTTAATGTTATTCTTAGGTATTTTTGGCTGACTTTCTTTGATTTAGACATAAAATAAAGACAAAATTAATACCTTGAAAAATTGGCAAATTTTCATGACCGTGGACCTTACAGAATGTGCGGATTCTGGTATCTTCTTTTATCGTCTATTTTCAATGTTTCCTATCTAATCGAAGGCTTTTAATGTTATTCTTAGGTATTTTTGGCTGACTTTCTTTTATTTAGACATAAAATAAAGACAAAATTAATACCTTGAAAAATTGGCAAATTTTCATGACCGCGGACCTTACAGAATGTGCGGATTCTGGTATCTTCTTTTATCGTCTATTTTCAATGTTTCCTATCAAATCAAAGGCTTTTAATGTTATTCTTAGGTATTTTTGGCTGACTTTCTTTGATTAAGACATAAAATAAGACAAAATTAATACCTTGAAAAATTGGCAAATTTTCATGACCGCGGACCTTACAGAATGTGCGGATTCTGGTATCTTCTTTTATCGTCTATTTTCAATGTTTCCTATCAAATCAAAGGCTTTTAATGTTATTCTTAGGTACTTTTGGCTGACTTTCTTTGATTTAGACATAAAATAAAGACAAAATTAATACCTTGAAAAATTGGCAAATTTTCATGACCGCGGACCTTACAGAATGTGCGGAGTCTGGTATCTTCCTTTATCGTCTATTTTCAATGTTTCCTATCTAATCAAAGGCTTTTAATGTTATTCTTAGGTATTTTTGGCTGACTTTCTTTTATTTAGACATAAAATAATGACAAAATTAATACCTTTAAAAATTGGCCAATTTTCATGACCGCGGATGTTACAGAATGTGCGGATTCTGGTATCTTCTTTTATAGTCTATTGTCAATGTTTTCTATCAAATCAAAGGCTTTTAATGTTATTCTTAGGTATTTTGTGCTGACTTTATTTGATTTAGACATAAAATAAAGACAAAATTTTTACCTTGAAATATTGGCAAATTTTCATGACCGCGGACCTTACAGAATGTGCGGATTCTGGTATCTTCTTTTATCATCTATTTTCAATGTTTCCTATCAAATCAAAGGCTTTGAATTTTATTCTTAGGTATTTTTGCTGACTTTCTTTGATTAAGACATAAAATAAGACAAAATTAATACCTTGAAAAATTGGCAAATTTTCATGACCGCGGACCTTACAGAATGTGCGGATTCTGGTATCTTCTTTTATCGTCTATTTTCAATGTTTCCTATCTAATCGAAGGCTTTTAATGTTATTCTTAGGTATTTTTTGCTGACTTTCTTTTATTTAGACATAAAATAAAGACAAAATTAATACCTTGAAAAATTGGCAAATTTTCATGACCGCGGACCTTACAGAATGTGCGGATTCTGGTATCTTCTTTTATCGTCTATTTTCAATGTTTCCTATCAAATCAAAGGCTTTTAATGTTATTCTTAGGTACTTTTGGCTGACTTTCTTTGATTTAGACATAAAATAAAGACAAAATTAATACCTTGAAAAATTGGCCAATTTTCATGACCGCGGACCTTACAGAATGTGCGGATTCTGGTTTCTTCATCTTATCATCTGTTTTCAATGTTTCCTATCAAATCAAAGGCTTTTAATGTTATTCTTAGGTATTTTTGGCTGACTTTCTTTGATTTAGACATAAAATAAAGACAAAATTAATACCTTGAAAAATTGGCAAATTTTCATGACCGTGGACCTTACAGAATGTGCGGATTCTGGTATCTTCATTTATCGTCTGTTTTCAATGTTTCTCTATCGAATCAAAGGCTTTTAATGTTATTCTTAGGTATTTTTGGCTGACTTTATTTGATTTAGACATAAAATAAAGACAAAATTATTACCTTGAAATATTGGCAAATTTTCATGACCGCGGACCTTACAGAATGTGCGGATTCTGGTATCTTCTTTTATCGTCTATTTTCAATGTTTCCTATCAAATCAAAGGCTTTCAATGTTATTCTTAGGTATTTTTGGCTGACTTTCTTTGATTTAGACATAAAGTAAGACAAAATTAATACCTTGAAAAATTGGCCAATTTTCATGACCGCGGACCTTACAGAATGTGCGGATTCTGGTATCTTCCTTTATCGTCTATTTTCAATGTTTCCTATCTAATCGAAGGCTTTTAATGTTATTCTTAGGTATTTTTGGCTGACTTTCTTTTATTTAGACATAAAATAAAGACAAAATTAATACCTTGAAAAATTGGCAAATTTTCATGACCGCGGACCTTACAGAATGTGCGGATTCTGGTATCTTCTTTTATCGTCTATTTTCAATGTTTCCTATCGAATCAAAGGCTTTTAATGTTATTCTTAGCTATTTTTGGCTGACTTTCTTTGATTAAGACATAAAATAAGACAAAATCATTACCTTGAAAAATTGGCAAATTTTCATGACCGCGGACCTTACAGAATGTGCGGATTCTGGTATCTTCTTTTATCGTCTATTTTCAATGTTTCCTATCGAATCAAAGGCTTTTAATGTTATTCTTAGGTACTTTTGGCTGACTTTCTTTGATTTAGACATAAAATAAAGACAAAATTAATACCTTGAAAAATTGGCAAATTTTCATGACCGCGGACCTTACAGAATGTGCGGAGTCTGGTATCTTCCTTTATCGTCTATTTTCAATGTTTCCTATCTAATCGAAGGCTTTTAATGTTATTCTTAGGTATTTTTGGCTGACTTTCTTTTATTTAGACATAAAATAAAGACAAAATTAATACCTTGAAAAATTGGCAAATTTTCATGACCGCGGACCTTACAGAATGTGCGGATTCTGGTATCTTCTTTTATCGTCTATTTTCAATGTTTCCTATCTAATCGAAGGCTTTTAATGTTATTCTTAGGTATTTTTGGCTGACTTTCTTTTATTTAGACATAAAATAAAGACAAAATTAATACCTTGAAAAATTGGCAAATTTTCATGACCGCGGACCTTACAGAATGTGCGGATTCTGGTATCTTCTTTTATCGTCTATTTTCAATTTTTCCTATATAATCAAAGGCTTTTAATGTTATTCTTAGGTATTTTTGGCTGACTTTCTTTGATTAAGACATAAAAGAAGACAAAATTAATACCTTGAAAAATTGGCAAATTTTCATGACCGCGGACCTTACAGAATGTGCGGATTCTGGTATCTTCTTTTATCGTCTATTTTCAATGTTTCCTATCAAATCAAAGGCTTTTAGTGTTATTCTTAGGTACTTTTGGCTGACTTTCTTTGATTTAGACATAAAATAAAGACAAAATTAATACCTTGAAAAATTGGCAAATTTTCATGACCGGGGATCTTACAGAATGTGCGGATTCTGGTATCTTCCTTTATCGTCTATTTTAAATGTTTCCTATCAAATCAAAGGCTTTTAATGTTATTCTTAGGTATTTTTGGCTGACTTTCTTTGATTTAGACATAAAACAAAGACAAAATTATTACCTTGAAAAATTGGCAAATTTTCATGACCGCGGACCTTACAGAATGTGCGGATTCTGGTCTCTTCATCTTATCGTCTGTTTTCAATTTTTCCTATCAAATCAAAGGCTTTTAATGTTATTCTTAGGTATTTTTGGCTGACTTTCTTTGATTTCGACATAAAATAAAGACAAAATTAATACCTTGAAAAATTGGCAAATTTTCATGACCGTGGACCTTACAGAATGTGCGGATTCTGGTATCTTCATTTATCGTCTGTGTTCAATGTTTCTCTATCGAATCAAAGGCTTTTAATGTTATTCTTAGGTATTTTTGGCTGACTTTATTTGATTTAGACATAAAATAAAGACAAAATTATTACCTTTAAATATTGGCAAATTTTCATGACCGCGGACCTTACAGAATGTGCGGATTCTGGTATCTTCTTTTATCGTCTATTTTCAATGTTTCCTATCAAATCAAAGGCTTTTAATGTTATTCTTAGGTATTTTTGGCTGACTTTCTTTGATTTAGACATAAAGTAAGACAAAATTAATACCTTGAAAAATTGGCCAATTTTCATGACCGCGGACCTTACAGAATGTGCGGATTCTGGTATCTTCCTTTATCGTCTATTTTCAATGTTTCCTATCTAATCGAAGGCTTTTAATGTTATTCTTAGGTATTTTTGGCTGACTTTCTTTTATTTAGACATAAAATAAAGACAAAATTAATACCTTGAAAAATTGGCAAATTTTCATGACCGCGGACCTTACAGAATGTGCGGATTCTGGTATCTTCTTTTATCGTCTATTTTCAATGTTTCCTATCAAATCAAAGGCTTTTAATGTTATTCTTAGGTATTTTTGGCTGACTTTCTTTGATTAAGACATAAAATAAGACAAAATTAATACCTTGAAAAATTGGCAAATTTTCATGACCGCGGACCTTACAGAATGTGCGGATTCTGGTATCTTCTTTTATCGTCTATTTTCAATGTTTCCTATCGAATCAAAGGCTTTTAATGTTATTCTTAGGTACTTTTGGCTGACTTTCTTTGATTTAGACATAAAATAAAGACAAAATTAATACCTTGAAAAATTGGCAAATTTTCATGACCGCGGACCTTACAGAATGTGCGGAGTCTGGTATCTTCCTTTATCGTCTATTTTCAATGTTTCCTATCTAATCAAAGGCTTTTAATGTTATTCTTAGGTATTTTTGGCTGACTTTCTTTTATTTAGACATAAAATAATGACAAAATTAATACCTTTAAAAATTGGCCAATTTTCATGACCGCGGATGTTACAGAATGTGCGGATTCTGGTATCTTCTTTTATAGTCTATTGTCAATGTTTCCTATCAAATCAAAGGCTTTTAATGTTATTCTTAGGTATTTTGTGCTGACTTTATTTGATTTAGACATAAAATAAAGACAAAATTTTTACCTTGAAATATTGGCAAATTTTCATGACCGCGGACCTTACAGAATGTTCGGATTCTGGTATCTTCTTTTATCATCTATTTTCAATGTTTCCTATCAAATCAAAGGCTTTGAATTTTATTCTTAGGTATTTTTGCTGACTTTCTTTGATTAAGACATAAAATAAGACAAAATTAATACCTTGAAAAATTGGCCAATGTTCATGACCGCGGACCTTACAGAATGTGCGGATTCTGGTATCTTCCTTTATCGTCTATTTTCAATGTTTCCTATCTAATCAAAGGCTTTTAATGTTATTCTTAGGTATTTTTGGCTGACTTTATTTGATTTAGACATAAAATAAAGACAAAATTATTACCTTTAAATATTGGCAAATTTTCATGACCGCGGACCTTACAGAATGTGCGGATTCTGGTATCTTCTTTTATCGTCTATTTTCAATGTTTCCTATCAAATCAAAGGCTTTTAATGTTATTCTTAGGTATTTTTGGCTGACTTTCTTTGATTTAGACATAAAGTAAGACAAAATTAATACCTTGAAAAATTGGCCAATTTTCATGACCGCGGACCTTACAGAATGTGCGGATTCTGGTATCTTCCTTTATCGTCTATTTTCAATGTTTCCTATCTAATCGAAGGCTTTTAATGTTATTCTTAGGTATTTTTGGCTGACTTTCTTTTATTTAGACATAAAATAAAGACAAAATTAATACCTTGAAAAATTGGCAAATTTTCATGACCGCGGACCTTACAGAATGTGCGGATTCTGGTATCTTCTTTTATCGTCTATTTTCAATGTTTCCTATCAAATCAAAGGCTTTTAATGTTATTCTTAGGTATTTTTGGCTGACTTTCTTTGATTAAGACATAAAATAAGACAAAATTAATACCTTGAAAAATTGGCAAATTTTCATGACCGCGGACCTTACAGAATGTGCGGATTCTGGTATCTTCTTTTATCGTCTATTTTCAATGTTTCCTATCGAATCAAAGGCTTTTAATGTTATTCTTAGGTACTTTTGGCTGACTTTCTTTGATTTAGACATAAAATAAAGACAAAATTAATACCTTGAAAAATTGGCAAATTTTCATGACCGCGGACCTTACAGAATGTGCGGAGTCTGGTATCTTCCTTTATCGTCTATTTTCAATGTTTCCTATCTAATCAAAGGCTTTTAATGTTATTCTTAGGTATTTTTGGCTGACTTTCTTTTATTTAGACATAAAATAATGACAAAATTAATACCTTTAAAAATTGGCCAATTTTCATGACCGCGGATGTTACAGAATGTGCGGATTCTGGTATCTTCTTTTATAGTCTATTGTCAATGTTTCCTATCAAATCAAAGGCTTTTAATGTTATTCTTAGGTATTTTGTGCTGACTTTATTTGATTTAGACATAAAATAAAGACAAAATTTTTACCTTGAAATATTGGCAAATTTTCATGACCGCGGACCTTACAGAATGTTCGGATTCTGGTATCTTCTTTTATCATCTATTTTCAATGTTTCCTATCAAATCAAAGGCTTTGAATTTTATTCTTAGGTATTTTTGCTGACTTTCTTTGATTAAGACATAAAATAAGACAAAATTAATACCTTGAAAAATTGGCCAATGTTCATGACCGCGGACCTTACAGAATGTGCGGATTCTGGTATCTTCCTTTATCGTCTATTTTCAATGTTTCCTATCTAATCAAAGGCTTTTAATGTTATTCTTAGGTATTTTTGGCTGACTTTCTTTTATTTAGACATAAAATAAAGACAAAATTAATACCTTGAAAAATTGGCAAATTTTCATGACCGCGGACCTTACAGAATGTGCGGATTCTGGTATCTTCTTTTATCGTCTATTTTCAATGTTTCCTATCAAATCAAAGGCTTTTAATGTTATTCTTAGGTATTTTTGGCTGACTTTCTTTGATTAAGACATAAAAGAATACAAAATTAATACCTTGAAAAATTGGCAAATTTTCATGACCGCGGACCTTACAGAATGTGCGGATTCTGGTATCTTCTTTTATCGTCTATTTTCAATGTTTCCTATCTAATCGAAGGCTTTTAATGTTATTCTTAGGTATTTTTGGCTGACTTTCTTTTATTTAGACATAAAATAAAGACAAAATTAATACCTTGAAAAATTGGCAAATTTTCATGACCGCGGACCTTACAGAATGTGCGGATTCTGGTATCTTCTTTTATCGTCTATTTTCAATGTTTCCTATATAATCAAAGGCTTTTAATGTTATTCTTATGTATTTTTGGCTGACTTTCTTTGATTAAGACATAAAAGAAGACAAAATTAATACCTTGAAAAATTGGCAAATTTTCATGACCGCGGACCTTACAGAATGTGCGGATTCTGGTATCTTCTTTTATCGTCTATTTTTAATGTTTCCTATCAAATCAAAGGCTTTTAATGTTATTCTTAGGTACTATTGGCTGACTTTCTTTGATTTAGACATAAAATAAAGACAAAATTAATACCTTGAAAAATTGGCCAATTTTCATGACCGGGGATCTTACAGAATGTGCGGATTCTGGTATCTTCCTTTATCGTCTATTTTAAATGTTTCCTATCAAATCAAAGGCTTTTAATGTTATTCTTAGGTATTTTTGGCTGACTTTCTTTGATTTAGACATAAAACAAAGACAAAATTATTACCTTGAAAAATTGGCAAATTTTCATGACCGCGGACCTTACAGAATGTGCGGATTCTGGTATCTTCCTTTATCGTCTGTGTTCAATGTTTCTCTATCGAATCAAAGGCTTTTAATGTTATTCTTAGGTACTTTTGGCTGACTTTCTTTGATTTAGACATAAAATAAAGACAAAATTAATACCTTGAAACATTGGCAAATTTTCATGACCGCGGACCTTACAGAATGTGCGGAGTCTGGTATCTTCCTTTATCGTCTATTTTCAATGTTTCCTATCTAATCAAAGGCTTTTAATGTTATTCTTAGGTATTTTTGGCTGACTTTCTTTTATTTAGACATAAAATAATGACAAAATTAATACCTTGAAAAATTGGCCAATTTTCATGACCGCGGATCTTACAGAATGTGCGGATTCTGGTATCTTCTTTTATAATCTGTTTTCAATGTTTCCTATCGAATCAAAGGCTTTTAATGTTATTCTTAGGTATTTTTGTCTGACTTTATTTGATTTAGACATAAAATAAAGACAAAATTATTACCTTGAAATATTGGCAAATTTTCATGACCGCGGACCTTACAGAATGTGCGGATTCTGGTATCTTCTTTTATCGTCTATTTTAAATGTTTCCTATCGAATCAAAGGCTTTTAATGTTATTCTGAGGTACTTTTGGCTGACTTTCTTTGATTTAGACATAAAATAAAGACAAAATGTATACCTTGAAAAAATTGGCAAATTTTCATGACCGCGGACCTTACAGAATGTGCGTATTGTGGTATCTTCTTTTATAGTCTATTGTCAATGTTTCCTATCAAATCAAAGGCTTTTAATGTTATTCTTAGGTATTTTGTGCTGACTTTATTTGATTTAGACATAAAATAAAGACAAAATTATTACCTTGAAATATTGGCAAATTTTCATGACCGCGGACCTTACAGAATGTGCGGATTCTGGTATCTTCTTTTATCGTCTATTTTCAATGTTTCCTATCGAATCAAAGGCTTTTAATGTTATTCTTAGGTACTTTTGGCTGACTTTCTTTGATTTAGACATAAAATAAAGACAAAATTAATACCTTGAAAAATTGGCAAATTTTCATGACCGCGGACCTTACAGAATGTGCGGAGTCTGGTATCTTCCTTTATCGTCTATTTTCAATGTTTCCTATCTAATCAAAGGCTTTTAATGTTATTCTTAGGTATTTTTGGCTGACTTTCTTTTATTTAGACATAAAATAATGACAAAATTAATACCTTTAAAAATTGGCCAATTTTCATGACCGCGGATGTTACAGAATGTGCGGATTCTGGTATCTTCTTTTATAGTCTATTGTCAATGTTTCCTATCAAATCAAAGGCTTTTAATGTTATTCTTAGGTATTTTGTGCTGACTTTATTTGATTTAGACATAAAATAAAGACAAAATTTTTACCTTGAAATATTGGCAAATTTTCATGACCGCGGACCTTACAGAATGTTCGGATTCTGGTATCTTCTTTTATCATCTATTTTCAATGTTTCCTATCAAATCAAAGGCTTTGAATTTTATTCTTAGGTATTTTTGCTGACTTTCTTTGATTAAGACATAAAATAAGACAAAATTAATACCTTGAAAAATTGGCCAATGTTCATGACCGCGGACCTTACAGAATGTGCGGATTCTGGTATCTTCCTTTATCGTCTATTTTCAATGTTTCCTATCTAATCAAAGGCTTTTAATGTTATTCTTAGGTATTTTTGGCTGACTTTCTTTTATTTAGACATAAAATAAAGACAAAATTAATACCTTGAAAAATTGGCAAATTTTCATGACCGCGGACCTTACAGAATGTGCGGATTCTGGTATCTTCTTTTATCGTCTATTTTCAATGTTTCCTATCAAATCAAAGGCTTTTAATGTTATTCTTAGGTATTTTTGGCTGACTTTCTTTGATTAAGACATAAAAGAATACAAAATTAATACCTTGAAAAATTGGCAAATTTTCATGACCGCGGACCTTACAGAATGTGCGGATTCTGGTATCTTCTTTTATCGTCTATTTTCAATGTTTCCTATCTAATCGAAGGCTTTTAATGTTATTCTTAGGTATTTTTGGCTGACTTTCTTTTATTTAGACATAAAATAAAGACAAAATTAATACCTTGAAAAATTGGCAAATTTTCATGACCGCGGACCTTACAGAATGTGCGGATTCTGGTATCTTCTTTTATCGTCTATTTTCAATGTTTCCTATATAATCAAAGGCTTTTAATGTTATTCTTATGTATTTTTGGCTGACTTTCTTTGATTAAGACATAAAAGAAGACAAAATTAATACCTTGAAAAATTGGCAAATTTTCATGACCGCGGACCTTACAGAATGTGCGGATTCTGGTATCTTCTTTTATCGTCTATTTTTAATGTTTCCTATCAAATCAAAGGCTTTTAATGTTATTCTTAGGTACTATTGGCTGACTTTCTTTGATTTAGACATAAAATAAAGACAAAATTAATACCTTGAAAAATTGGCCAATTTTCATGACCGGGGATCTTACAGAATGTGCGGATTCTGGTATCTTCCTTTATCGTCTATTTTAAATGTTTCCTATCAAATCAAAGGCTTTTAATGTTATTCTTAGGTATTTTTGGCTGACTTTCTTTGATTTAGACATAAAACAAAGACAAAATTATTACCTTGAAAAATTGGCAAATTTTCATGACCGCGGACCTTACAGAATGTGCGGATTCTGGTATCTTCCTTTATCGTCTGTGTTCAATGTTTCTCTATCGAATCAAAGGCTTTTAATGTTATTCTTAGGTACTTTTGGCTGACTTTCTTTGATTTAGACATAAAATAAAGACAAAATTAATACCTTGAAAAATTGGCAAATTTTCATGACCGCGGACCTTACAGAATGTGCGGAGTCTGGTATCTTCCTTTATCGTCTATTTTCAATGTTTCCTATCTAATCAAAGGCTTTTAATGTTATTCTTAGGTATTTTTGGCTGACTTTCTTTTATTTAGACATAAAATAATGACAAAATTAATACCTTGAAAAATTGGCCAATTTTCATGACCGCGGATCTTACAGAATGTGCGGATTCTGGTATCTTCTTTTATAATCTGTTTTCAATGTTTCCTATCGAATCAAAGGCTTTTAATGTTATTCTTAGGTATTTTTGTCTGACTTTATTTGATTTAGACATAAAATAAAGACAAAATTATTACCTTGAAATATTGGCAAATTTTCATGACCGCGGACCTTACAGAATGTGCGGATTCTGGTATCTTCTTTTATCGTCTATTTTAAATGTTTCCTATCGAATCAAAGGCTTTTAATGTTATTCTGAGGTACTTTTGGCTGACTTTCTTTGATTTAGACATAAAATAAAGACAAAATGTATACCTTGAAAAAATTGGCAAATTTTCATGACCGCGGACCTTACAGAATGTGCGTATTGTGGTATCTTCTTTTATAGTCTATTGTCAATGTTTCCTATCAAATCAAAGGCTTTTAATGTTATTCTTAGGTATTTTGTGCTGACTTTATTTGATTTAGACATAAAATAAAGACAAAATTATTACCTTGAAATATTGGCAAATTTTCATGACCGCGGACCTTACAGAATGTGCGGATTCTGGTATCTTCTTTTATCGTCTATTTTCAATGTTTCCTATCAAATCAAAGGCTTTTAATGTTATTCTTCGGTATTTTTGGCTGACTATCTTTGATTAAGACATAAAATAAGACAAAATTAATACCTTGAAAAATTGGCAAATTTTCATGACCGCGGACCTTACAGAATGTGCGGATTCTGGTATCTTCTTTTATCGTCTATATTCAATGTTTCCTATCGAATCAAAGGCTTTTAATGTTATTCTTAGGTATTTTTGGCTGACTTTCTTTGATTAAGAAATAAAATAAGACAAAATTAATACCTTGAAAAATTGGCAAATTTTCATGACCGCGGACCTTACAGAATGTGCGGATTCTGGTATCTTCTTTTATCGTCTGTTTTCAATGTTTCCTATCAAATCAAAGGCTTTTAATGTTATTCTTAGGTAATTTTTGCTGACTTTCTTTGATTAAGACATAAAAGAAGACAAAATTAATACCTTGAAAAATTGGCAAATTTTCATGACCGCGGACCTTACAGAATGTGCGGATTCTGGTATCTTCTTTTATCGTCTATTTTCAATGTTTCCTATCTAATCGAAGGCTTTTAATGTTATTCTTAGGTATTTTTGGCTGACTTTCTTTTATTTAGACATAAAATAAAGACAAAATTAATACCTTGAAAAATTGGCAAATTTTCATGACCGCGGACCTTACAGAATGTGCGGATTCTGGTATCTTCTTTTATCGTCTATTTTCAATGTTTCCTATCAAATCAAAGGCTTTTAATGTTATTCTTAGGTATTTTTGGCTGACTTTCTTTGATTAAGACATAAAAGAAAACAAAATTAATACCTTGAAAAATTGGCAAATTTTCATGACCGCGGACCTTACAGAACGTGCGGATTCTGGTATCTTCCTTTGTCGTCTATTTTCAATGTTTCCTATCAAATCAAAGGCTTTTAATGTTATTCTTAGGTACTTTTGGCTGACTTTCTTTGATTTAGACATAAAATAAAGACAAAATTAATACCTTGAAAAATTGGCAAATTTTCATGATCGCGGACCTTACAGAATGTGCGGATTCTGGTATCTTCCTTTATCGTCTATTTTAAATGTTTCCTATCAAATCAAAGGCTTTTAATGTTATTCTTAGGTATTTTTGGCTGACTTTCTTTGATTTAGACATAAAACAAAGTCAAAATTATTACCTTGAAAAATTGGCAAATTTTCATGACCGCGGACCTTACAGAATGTGCGGATTCTGGTCTCTTCATCTTATCGTCTGTTTTCAATTTTTCCTATCAAATCAAAGGCTTTTAATGTTATTCTTAGGTATATTTGGCTGACTTTCTTTGATTTAGACATAAAATAAAGACAAAATTAATACCTTGAAAAATTGGCAAATTTTCATGACCGTGGACCTTACAGAATGTGTGGATTCTGGTATCTTCTTTTATCGTCTGTGTTCAATGTATCTCTATCGAATCAAAGGCTTTTAATGTTATTCTTAGGTATTTTTGGCTGACTTTATTTGATTTAGACATAAAATAAAGACAAAATTATTACCTTGAAAAATTGGCAAATTTTCATGACTGTGCGGATTCTGGTATCTTCTTTTATCGTCTATTTTCAATGTTTCCTATCAAATCAAAGGCTTTTAATGTTATTCTATGGTATTTTTGGCTGACTTTCTTTGATTTAGACATAAAGTAAGACAAAATTAATACCTTGAAAAATTGGCCAATTTTCATGACCGCGGACCTTACAGAATGTGCGGATTCTGGTATCTTCCTTTATCGTCTATTTTCAATGTTTCCTATCTAATCGAAGGCTTTTAATGTTATTCTTAGGTATTTTTGGCTGACTTTCTTTTATTTAGACATAAAATAAAGACAAAATTAATACCTTGAAAAATTGGCAAATTTTCATGACCGCAGACCTTACAGAATGTGCGGATTCTGGTATCTTCTTTTATCGTCTATTTTCAATGTTTCCTATCAAATCAAAGGCTTTTAATGTTATTCTTAGGTATTTTTGGCTGACTTTCTTTGATTAAGACATAAAATAAGACAAAATTAATACCTTGAAAAATTGGCCAATTTTCATGACCGCGGACCTTACAGAATGTGCGGATTCTGGTATCTTCCTTTATCGTCTATTTTCAATGTTTCCTATCGAATCAAAGGCTTTTAATGTTATTCTTAGGTATTTTTGGCTGACTTTATTTGATTTAGACATAAAATAAAGACAAAATTATTACCTTGAAATATTGGCAAATTTTCATGACCGCGGACCTTACAGAATGTGCGGATTCTGGTATCTTCTTTTATCGTCTATTTTAAATGTTTCCTATCGAATCAAAGGCTTTTAATGTTATTCTGAGGTACTTTTGGCTGACTTTCTTTGATTTAGACATAAAATAAAGACAAAATGTATACCTTGAAAAAATTGGCAAATTTTCATGACCGCGGACCTTACAGAATGTGCGTATTGTGGTATCTTCTTTTATAGTCTATTGTCAATGTTTCCTATCAAATCAAAGGCTTTTAATGTTATTCTTAGGTATTTTGTGCTGACTTTCTTTGATTTAGACATAAAATACAGACAAAATTATTACCTTGAAATATTGGCAAATTTTCCTGACCGCGGACCTTACAGAATGTGCGGATTCTGGTATCTTCTTTTATCGTCTATTTTCAATGTTTCCTATCAAATCAAAGGCTTTTAATGTTATTCTTCGGTATTTTTGGCTGACTTTCTTTGATTAAGACATAAAATAAGACAAAATTAATACCTTGAAAAATTGGCAAATTTTCATGACCGCGGACCTTACAGAATGTGCGGATTCTGGTATCTTCTTTTATCGTCTATATTCAATGTTTCCTATCGAATCAAAGGCTTTTAATGTTATTCTTAGGTATTTTTGGCTGACTTTCTTTGATTAAGACATAAAATAAGACAAAATTAATACCTTGAAAAATTGGCAAATTTTCATGACCGCGGACCTTACAGAATGTGCGGATTCTGCTATCTTCTTTTATCGTCTGTTTTCAATGTTTCCTATCAAATCAAAGGCTTTTAATGTTATTCTTAGGTATTTTTGGCTGACTTTCTTTGATTAAGACATAAAAGAAGACAAAATTAATACCTTGAAAAATTGGCAAATTTTCATGACCGCGGACCTTACAGAATGTGCGGATTCTGGTATCTTCTTTTATCGTCTATTTTCAATGTTTCCTATCTAATCGAAGGCTTTTAATGTTATTCTTAGGTATTTTTGGCTGACTTTCTTTTATTTAGACATAAAATAAAGACAAAATTAATACCTTGAAAAATTGGCAAATTTTCATGACCGCGGACCTTACAGAATGTGCGGATTCTGGTATCTTCTTTTATCGTCTATTTTCAATGTTTCCTATCAAATCAAAGGCTTTTAATGTTATTCTTAGGTATTTTTGGCTGACTTTCTTTGATTAAGACATAAAAGAAAACAAAATTAATACCTTGAAAAATTGGCAAATTTTCATGACCGCGGACCTTACAGAATGTGCGGATTCTGGTATCTTCCTTTGTCGTCTATTTTCAATGTTTCCTATCAAATCAAAGGCTTTTAATGTTATTCTTAGGTACTTTTGGCTGACTTTCTTTGATTTAGACATAAAATAAAGACAAAATTAATACCTTGAAAAATTGGCAAATTTTCATGACCGCGGATCTTACAGAATGTGCGGATTCTGGTATCTTCCTTTATCGTCTATTTTAAATGTTTCCTATCAAATCAAAGGCTTTTAATGTTATTCTTAGGTATTTTTGGCTGACTTTCTTTGATTTAGACATAAAACAAAGTCAAAATTATTACCTTGAAAAATTGGCAAATTTTCATGACCGCGGACCTTACAGAATGTGCGGATTCTGGTCTCTTAATCTTATCGTCTGTTTTCAATTTTTCCTATCAAATACAAGGCTTTTAATGTTATTCTTAGGTATATTTGGCTGACTTTCTTTGAGTTAGACATAAAATAAAGACAAAATTAATACCTTGAAAAATTGGCAAATTTTCATGACCGTGGACCTTACAGAATGTGTGGATTCTGGTATCTTCTTTTATCGTCTGTGTTCAATGTATCTCTATCGAATCAAAGGCTTTTAATGTTATTCTTAGGTATTTTTGGCTGACTTTATTTGATTTAGACATAAAATAAAGACAAAATTATTACCTTGAAAAATTGGCAAATTTTCATGACTGTGCGGATTCTGGTATCTTCTTTTATCGTCTATTTTCAATGTTTCCTATCAAATCAAAGGCTTTTAATGTTATTCTATGGTATTTTTGGCTGACTTTCTTTGATTTAGACATAAAGTAAGACAAAATTAATACCTTGAAAAATTGGCCAATTTTCATGACCGCGGACCTTACAGAATGTGCGGATTCTGGTATCTTCCTTTATCGTCTATTTTCAATGTTTCCTATCTAATCGAAGGCTTTTAATGTTATTCTTAGGTATTTTTGGCTGACTTTCTTTTATTTAGACATAAAATAAAGACAAAATTAATACCTTGAAAAATTGGCAAATTTTCATGACCGCGGACCTTACAGAATGTGCGGATTCTGGTATCTTCTTTTATCGTCTATTTTCAATGTTTCCTATCAAATCAAAGGCTTTTAATGTTATTCTTTGGTATTTTTGGCTGACTTTCTTTGATTAAGACATAAAATAAGACAAAATTAATACCTTGAAAAATTGGCAAATTTTCATGACCGCGGACCTTACAGAATGTGCGGATTCTGGTATCTTCTTTTATCGTCTATTTTCAATGTTTCCTATCGAATCAAAGGCTTTTAATGTTATTCTTAGGTACTTTTGGCTGACTTTCTTTGATTTAGACATAAAATAAAGACAAAATTAATACCTTGAAAAATTGGCAAATTTTCATGACCGCGGACCTTACAGAATGTGCGGATTCTGGTATCTTCTTTTATCGTCTGTTTTCAATGTTTCCTATCGAATCAAAGGCTTTTAATGTTATTCTTAGGTATTTTTGGCTGACTTTCTTTGATTTAGACATAAAATAAAGACAAAATTAATACCTTGAAAAATTGGCAAATTTTCATGACCGCGGACCTTACAGAAAGTGCGGATTCTGGTATCTTCTTTTATTGTCTGTTTTCAATGTTTCCTATCAAATCAAAGGCTTTTAATGTTATTCTTAGGTATTTTTGGCTGACTTTGTTTGATTTAGACATAAAATAAAGACAAAATTATTACCTTGAAATATTGGCAAATTTTCATGACCACGGACCTTACAGAATGTGCGGATTCTGGTATCTTCTTTTATCGTCTATTTTCAATGTTTCCTATCGAATCAAAGGCTTTTAATGTTATTCTTAGGTACTTTTGGCTGACTTTCTTTGATTTAGACATAAAATAAAGACATAATGTATATCTTGAAAAAATTGGCAAATTTTTATGACCGCGGACCTTACAGAATGTGCGTATTGTGGTATCTTCTTTTATAATCTATTTTCAATGTTTCCTATCAAATCAAAGGCTTTGAATTTTATTCTTAGGTATTTTTGCTGACTTTCTTTGATTTAGACATAAAATAAAGACAAAATTAATACCTTGAAAAATTGGCAAATTTTCATGACCGCGGATCTTACAGAATGTGCGGATTCTGGTATCTTCTTTTATCGTCTATTTTCAATGTTTCCTATCAAATCAAAGGCTTGTAATGTTATTCTTAGGTATTTTTGGCTGACTTTCTTTGATTTAGACATAAAAAAAAAAAAAATTAATACCTTGAAAAATTGGCAAATTTTCATGACCGCGGACCTTACAGAATGTGCGGATTCTGGTATCTTCTTTTATTGTCTATTTTAAAGGTTTCCTATCAAATCAAAGGCTTTTAATGTTATTCTTAGGTATTTTTGGCTGACTTTCTTTAATTTAGACATAAAATAAGAGAAAATTAATACCTTGAAAAATTGGCACATTTTCATGACCGCGGACCTTACAGAATGTGCGGATTCTGGTATCTTCTTTTATTGTCTATTTTCAATGTTTCCTATATAATCGAAGGCTTTTAATGTAATTCTTAGGTATTTTTGGCTGACTGTCTTTGATTAAGACATAAAATAAGACAAAATTAATACCTTGAAAAATTGGCAAATTTTCATGACCGCGGACCTTACAGAATGTGCGGATTCTGGTATCTTCTTTTATCGTCTATTTTCAATGTTTCCTATCAAATCAAAGGCTTTTAATGTTATTCTTAGGTATTTTTGGCTAACTTTCTTTGATTAAGACATAAAATAAGACAAAATTAATACCTTGAAAAATTGGCAAATTTTCATGACCGCGGACCTTACAGAATGTGCGGATTCTGGTATCTTCTTTTATCGTCTATTTTCAATGTTTCCTATCGAATCAAAGGCTTTTAATTATATTCTTAGGTATTTTTTGCTGACTTTCTTTGATTAAGACATAAAAGAAGACAAAATTAATACCTTGAAAAATTGGCAAATTTTCATGACCGCGGACCTTACAGAATGTGCGGATTCTGGTATCTTCTTTTATCGTCTATTTTCAATGTTTCCTATCAAATCAAAGGCTTTTAATGTTATTCTTAGGTATTTTTGGCTGACTTTCTTTGATTAAGACATAAAAGAAGACAAAATTAATACCTTGAAAAATTGGCAAATTTTCATGACCGCGGACCTTACAGAATGTGCGGATTCTGGTATCTTCTTTTATCGTCTATTTTCAATGTTTCCTATATAATCAAAGGCTTTTAATGTTATTCTTAGGTATTTTTGGCTGACTTTCTTTGATTTAGACATAAAATAAGACAAAATTAATACCTTGAAAAATTGGCAAATTTTCATGACCGCGGATCTTACAGAATGTGCGTATTGTGGTAACTTCTTTTATAGTCTATTGTCAATGTTTCCTATCAAATCAAAGGCTTTTATTGTTATTCTTAGGTACTTTTGGCTGACTTTCTTTGATTTAGACATAAAATAAAGACAAAATTATTACCTTGAAAAATTGGCAAATTTTCATGACCGCGGACCTTACAGAATGTGCGGATTCTGGTATCTTCTTTTATCGTCTGTTTTCAATGTTTCCTATCGAATCAAAGGCTTTTAATGTTATTCTTAGGTATTTTTGGCTGACTTTCTTTGATTTAGACATAAAATAAAGACAAAATTAATACCTTGAAAAATTGGCAAATTTTCATGACCGCGGACCTTACAGAAAGTGCGGATTCTGGTATCTTCTTTTATTGTCTGTTTTCAATGTTTCCTATCAAATCAAAGGCTTTTAATGTTATTCTTAGGTATTTTTGGCTGACTTTGTTTGATTTAGACATAAAACAAAGACAAAATTATTACCTTGAAATATTGGCAAATTTTCATGACCACGGACCTTACAGAATGTGCGGATTCTGGTATCTTCTTTTATTGTCTATTTTCAATGTTTCCTATCAAATCAAAGGTTTTTAATGTTATTCTTAGGTATTTTTGGCTGACTTTCTTTGATTTAGACATAAAATAAGACAAAATTAATACCTTGAAAAATTGGATAATTTTCATGACCGCGGACCTTACAGAATGTGCGGATTCTGGTATCTTCTTTTATCGTCTATTTTCAATGTTTCCTATCGAATCAAAGGCTTTTAATGTTATTCTTAGGTATTTTTGGCTGACTTTCTTTGATTTAGACATAAAATAAAGACATAATGTATATCTTGAAAAAATTGGCAAATTTTTATGACCGCGGACCTTACAGAATGTGCGTATTGTGGTATCTTCTTTTATAATCTATTGTCAATGTTTCCTATCAAATCAAAGGCTTTTAATGTTATTCTTAGGTATTTTTGGCTGACTTTATTTGATTTAGACATAAAATAAAGACAAAATTATTACCTTGAAATATTGGCAAATTTTCATGACCGCGGACCTTACAGAATGTGCGGATTCTGGTATCTTCTTTTATCATCTATTTTCAATGTTTCCTATCAAATCAAAGGCTTTGAATTTTATTCTTAGGTATTTTTGCTGACTTTCTTTGATTTAGACATAAAATAAAGACAAAATTAATACCTTGAAAAATTGGCAAATTTTCATGACCGCGGATCTTACAGAATGTGCGGATTCTGGTATCTTCTTTTATCGTCTATTTTCAATGTTTCCTATCAAATCAAAGGCTTGTAATGTTATTCTTAGGTATTTTTGGCTGACTTTCTTTGATTTAGACATAAAAAAAAAAAAAAATTAATACCTTGAAAAATTGGCAAATTTTCATGACCGCGGACCTTACAGAATGTGCGGATTCTGGTATCTTCTTTTATTGTCTATTTTCAAGGTTTCCTATCAAATCAAAGGCTTTTAATGTTATTCTTAGGTATTTTTGGCTGACTTTCTTTTATTTAGACATAAAATAAAGACAAAATTAATACCTTGAAAAATTGGCAAATTTTCATGACCGCGGACCTTACAGAATGTGCGGATTCTGGTATCTTCTTTTATCGTCTATTTTCAATGTTTCCTATCAAATCAAAGGCTTTTAATGTTATTCTTAGGTATTTTTGGCTAACTTTCTTTGATTAAGACATAAAATAAGACAAAATTAATACCTTGAAAAATTGGCAAATTTTCATGACCGCGGACCTTACAGAATGTGCGGATTCTGGTATCTTCTTTTATCGTCTATTTTCAATGTTTCCTATCGAATCAAAGGCTTTTAATTATATTCTTAGGTATTTTTTGCTGACTTTCTTTGATTAAGACATAAAAGAAGACAAAATTAATACCTTGAAAAATTGGCAAATTTTCATGACCGCGGACCTTACAGAATGTGCGGATTCTGGTATCTTCTTTTATCGTCTATTTTCAATGTTTCCTATCAAATCAAAGGCTTTTAATGTTATTCTTAGGTATTTTTGGCTGACTTTCTTTGATTAAGACATAAAAGAAGACAAAATTAATACCTTGAAAAATTGGCAAATTTTCATGACCGCGGACCTTACAGAATGTGCGGATTCTGGTATCTTCTTTTATCGTCTGTTTTCAATGTTTCCTATCAAATCAAAGGCTTTTAATGTTATTCTTAGGTAATTTTTGCTGACTTTCTTTGATTAAGACATAAAAGAAGACAAAATTAATACCTTGAAAAATTGGCAAATTTTCATGACCGCGGACCTTACAGAATGTGCGGATTCTGGTATCTTCTTTTATCGTCTATTTTCAATGTTTCCTATCTAATCGAAGGCTTTTAATGTTATTCTTAGGTATTTTTGGCTGACTTTCTTTTATTTAGACATAAAATAAAGACAAAATTAATACCTTGAAAAATTGGCAAATTTTCATGACCGCGGACCTTACAGAATGTGCGGATTCTGGTATCTTCTTTTATCGTCTATTTTCAATGTTTCCTATCAAATCAAAGGCTTTTAATGTTATTCTTAGGTATTTTTGGCTAACTTTCTTTGATTAAGACATAAAATAAGACAAAATTAATACCTTGAAAAATTGGCAAATTTTCATGACCGCGGACCTTACAGAATGTGCGGATTCTGGTATCTTCTTTTATCGTCTATTTTCAATGTTTCCTATCGAATCAAAGGCTTTTAATTATATTCTTAGGTATTTTTTGCTGACTTTCTTTGATTAAGACATAAAAGAAGACAAAATTAATACCTTGAAAAATTGGCAAATTTTCATGACCGCGGACCTTACAGAATGTGCGGATTCTGGTATCTTCTTTTATCGTCTATTTTCAATGTTTCCTATCAAATCAAAGGCTTTTAATGTTATTCTTAGGTATTTTTGGCTGACTTTCTTTGATTAAGACATAAAAGAAGACAAAATTAATACCTTGAAAAATTGGCAAATTTTCATGACCGCGGACCTTACAGAATGTGCGGATTCTGGTATCTTCTTTTATCGTCTATTTTCAATGTTTCCTATATAATCAAAGGCTTTTAATGTTATTCTTAGGTATTTTTGGCTGACTTTCTTTGATTTAGACATAAAATAAGACAAAATTAATACCTTGAAAAATTGGCAAATTTTCATGACCGCGGATCTTACAGAATGTGCGTATTGTGGTAACTTCTTTTATAGTCTATTGTCAATGTTTCCTATCAAATCAAAGGCTTTTATTGTTATTCTTAGGTACTTTTGGCTGACTTTCTTTGATTTAGACATAAAATAAAGACAAAATTATTACCTTGAAAAATTGGCAAATTTTCATGACCGCGGACCTTACAGAATGTGCGGATTCTGGTATCTTCTTTTATCGTCTGTTTTCAATGTTTCCTATCGAATCAAAGGCTTTTAATGTTATTCTTAGGTATTTTTGGCTGACTTTCTTTGATTTAGACATAAAATAAAGACAAAATTAATACCTTGAAAAATTGGCAAATTTTCATGACCGCGGACCTTACAGAAAGTGCGGATTCTGGTATCTTCTTTTATTGTCTGTTTTCAATGTTTCCTATCAAATCAAAGGCTTTTAATGTTATTCTTAGGTATTTTTGGCTGACTTTGTTTGATTTAGACATAAAATAAAGACAAAATTATTACCTTGAAATATTGGCAAATTTTCATGACCACGGACCTTACAGAATGTGCGGATTCTGGTATCTTCTTTTATTGTCTATTTTCAATGTTTCCTATCAAATCAAAGGTTTTTAATGTTATTCTTAGGTATTTTTGGCTGACTTTCTTTGATTTAGACATAAAATAAGACAAAATTAATACCTTGAAAAATTGGATAATTTTCATGACCGCGGACCTTACAGAATGTGCGGATTCTGGTATCTTCTTTTATCGTCTATTTTCAATGTTTCCTATCGAATCAAAGGCTTTTTATGTTATTCTTAGGTATTTTTGGCTGACTTTCTTTGATTTAGACATAAAATAAAGACATAATGTATATCTTGAAAAAATTGGCAAATTTTTATGACCGCGGACCTTACAGAATGTGCGTATTGTGGTATCTTCTTTTATAATCTATTGTCAATGTTTCCTATCAAATCAAAGGCTTTTAATGTTATTCTTAGGTATTTTTGGCTGACTTTATTTGATTTAGACATAAAATAAAGACAAAATTATTACCTTGAAATATTGGCAAATTTTCATGACCGCGGACCTTACAGAATGTGCGGATTCTGGTATCTTCTTTTATCATCTATTTTCAATGTTTCCTATCAAATCAAAGGCTTTGAATTTTATTCTTAGGTATTTTTGCTGACTTTCTTTGATTTAGACATAAAATAAAGACAAAATTAATACCTTGAAAAATTGGCAAATTTTCATGACCGCGGATCTTACAGAATGTGCGGATTCTGGTATCTTCTTTTATCGTCTATTTTCAATGTTTCCTATCAAATCAAAGGCTTGTAATGTTATTCTTAGGTATTTTTGGCTGACTTTCTTTGATTTAGACATAAAAAAAAAAAAAAATTAATACCTTGAAAAATTGGCAAATTTTCATGACCGCGGACCTTACAGAATGTGCGGATTCTGGTATCTTCTTTTATTGTCTATTTTCAAGGTTTCCTATCAAATCAAAGGCTTTTAATGTTATTCTTAGGTATTTTTGGCTGACTTTCTTTAATTTAGACATAAAATAAGAGAAAATTAATACCTTGAAAAATTGGCACATTTTCATGACCGCGGACCTTACAGAATGTGCGGATTCTGGTATCTTCTTTTATTGTCTATTTTCAATGTTTCCTATATAATCGAAGGCTTTTAATTTTATTCTTAGGTATTTTTTGCTGACTTTCTTTGATTAAGACATGAAATAAGACACAATTAATACCTTGAAAAATTGGCAAATTTTCATGACCGCGGACCTTACAGAATGTGCGGATTCTGGTATCTTCTTTTATCGTCTATTTTCAATGTTTCCTATCAAATCAAAGGCTTTTAATGTTATTCTTAGGTATTTTTGGCTGACTTTCTTTGATTAAGACATAAAAGAAGACAAAATTAATACCTTGAAAAATTGGCAAATTTTCATGACCGCGGACCTTACAGAATGTGCGGATTCTGGTATCTTCTTTTATCGTCTATTTTCAATGTTTCCTATATAATCAAAGGCTTTTAATGTTATTCTTAGGTATTTTTGGCTGACTTTCTTTGATTTAGACATAAAATAAGACAAAATTAATACCTTGAAAAATTGGCAAATTTTAATGACCGCGGATCTTACAGAATGTGCGTATTGTGGTAACTTCTTTTATAGTCTATTGTCAATGTTTCCTATCAAATCAAAGGCTTTTTTTGTTATTCTTAGGTACTTTTGGCTGACTTTCTTTGATTTAGACATAAAATAAAGACAAAATTATTACCTTGAAAAATTGGCAAATTTTCATGACCGCGGACCTTACAGAATGTGCGGATTCTGGTATCTTCTTTTATCGTCTGTTTTCAATGTTTCCTATCGAATCAAAGGCTTTTAATGTTATTCTTAGGTATTTTTGGCTGACTTTCTTTGATTTAGACATAAAATAAAGACAAAATTAATACCTTGAAAAATTGGCAAATTTTCATGACCGCGGACCTTACAGAATGTGCGGATTCTGGTATCTTCTTTTATCGTCTATATTCAATGTTTCCTATCGAATCAAAGGCTTTTAATGTTATTCTTAGGTATTTTTGGCTGACTTTCTTTGATTAAGAAATAAAATAAGACAAAATTAATACCTTGAAAAATTGGCAAATTTTCATGACCGCGGACCTTACAGAATGTGCGGATTCTGGTATCTTCTTTTATCGTCTGTTTTCAATGTTTCCTATCAAATCAAAGGCTTTTAATGTTATTCTTAGGTAATTTTTGCTGACTTTCTTTGATTAAGACATAAAAGAAGACAAAATTAATACCTTGAAAAATTGGCAAATTTTCATGACCGCGGACCTTACAGAATGTGCGGATTCTGGTATCTTCTTTTATCGTCTATTTTCAATGTTTCCTATCTAATCGAAGGCTTTTAATGTTATTCTTAGGTATTTTTGGCTGACTTTCTTTTATTTAGACATAAAATAAAGACAAAATTAATACCTTGAAAAATTGGCAAATTTTCATGACCGCGGACCTTACAGAATGTGCGGATTCTGGTATCTTCTTTTATCGTCTATTTTCAATGTTTCCTATCAAATCAAAGGCTTTTAATGTTATTCTTAGGTATTTTTGGCTGACTTTCTTTGATTAAGACATAAAAGAAAACAAAATTAATACCTTGAAAAATTGGCAAATTTTCATGACCGCGGACCTTACAGAACGTGCGGATTCTGGTATCTTCCTTTGTCGTCTATTTTCAATGTTTCCTATCAAATCAAAGGCTTTTAATGTTATTCTTAGGTACTTTTGGCTGACTTTCTTTGATTTAGACATAAAATAAAGACAAAATTAATACCTTGAAAAATTGGCAAATTTTCATGATCGCGGATCTTACAGAATGTGCGGATTCTGGTATCTTCCTTTATCGTCTATTTTAAATGTTTCCTATCAAATCAAAGGCTTTTAATGTTATTCTTAGGTATTTTTGGCTGACTTTCTTTGATTTAGACATAAAACAAAGTCAAAATTATTACCTTGAAAAATTGGCAAATTTTCATGACCGCGGACCTTACAGAATGTGCGGATTCTGGTCTCTTCATCTTATCGTCTGTTTTCAATTTTTCCTATCAAATCAAAGGCTTTTAATGTTATTCTTAGGTATATTTGGCTGACTTTCTTTGATTTAGACATAAAATAAAGACAAAATTAATACCTTGAAAAATTGGCAAATTTTCATGACCGTGGACCTTACAGAATGTGTGGATTCTGGTATCTTCTTTTATCGTCTGTGTTCAATGTATCTCTATCGAATCAAAGGCTTTTAATGTTATTCTTAGGTATTTTTGGCTGACTTTATTTGATTTAGACATAAAATAAAGACAAAATTATTACCTTGAAAAATTGGCAAATTTTCATGACTGTGCGGATTCTGGTATCTTCTTTTATCGTCTATTTTCAATGTTTCCTATCAAATCAAAGGCTTTTAATGTTATTCTATGGTATTTTTGGCTGACTTTCTTTGATTTAGACATAAAGTAAGACAAAATTAATACCTTGAAAAATTGGCCAATTTTCATGACCGCGGACCTTACAGAATGTGCGGATTCTGGTATCTTCCTTTATCGTCTATTTTCAATGTTTCCTATCTAATCGAAGGCTTTTAATGTTATTCTTAGGTATTTTTGGCTGACTTTCTTTTATTTAGACATAAAATAAAGACAAAATTAATACCTTGAAAAATTGGCAAATTTTCATGACCGCAGACCTTACAGAATGTGCGGATTCTGGTATCTTCTTTTATCGTCTATTTTCAATGTTTCCTATCAAATCAAAGGCTTTTAATGTTATTCTTAGGTATTTTTGGCTGACTTTCTTTGATTAAGACATAAAATAAGACAAAATTAATACCTTGAAAAATTGGCCAATTTTCATGACCGCGGACCTTACAGAATGTGCGGATTCTGGTATCTTCCTTTATCGTCTATTTTCAATGTTTCCTATCGAATCAAAGGCTTTTAATGTTATTCTTAGGTATTTTTGGCTGACTTTATTTGATTTAGACATAAAATAAAGACAAAATTATTACCTTGAAATATTGGCAAATTTTCATGACCGCGGACCTTACAGAATGTGCGGATTCTGGTATCTTCTTTTATCGTCTATTTTAAATGTTTCCTATCGAATCAAAGGCTTTTAATGTTATTCTGAGGTACTTTTGGCTGACTTTCTTTGATTTAGACATAAAATAAAGACAAAATGTATACCTTGAAAAAATTGGCAAATTTTCATGACCGCGGACCTTACAGAATGTGCGTATTGTGGTATCTTCTTTTATAGTCTATTGTCAATGTTTCCTATCAAATCAAAGGCTTTTAATGTTATTCTTAGGTATTTTGTGCTGACTTTCTTTGATTTAGACATAAAATACAGACAAAATTATTACCTTGAAATATTGGCAAATTTTCCTGACCGCGGACCTTACAGAATGTGCGGATTCTGGTATCTTCTTTTATCGTCTATTTTCAATGTTTCCTATCAAATCAAAGGCTTTTAATGTTATTCTTCGGTATTTTTGGCTGACTTTCTTTGATTAAGACATAAAATAAGACAAAATTAATACCTTGAAAAATTGGCAAATTTTCATGACCGCGGACCTTACAGAATGTGCGGATTCTGGTATCTTCTTTTATCGTCTATATTCAATGTTTCCTATCGAATCAAAGGCTTTTAATGTTATTCTTAGGTATTTTTGGCTGACTTTCTTTGATTAAGACATAAAATAAGACAAAATTAATACCTTGAAAAATTGGCAAATTTTCATGACCGCGGACCTTACAGAATGTGCGGATTCTGCTATCTTCTTTTATCGTCTGTTTTCAATGTTTCCTATCAAATCAAAGGCTTTTAATGTTATTCTTAGGTATTTTTGGCTGACTTTCTTTGATTAAGACATAAAAGAAGACAAAATTAATACCTTGAAAAATTGGCAAATTTTCATGACCGCGGACCTTACAGAATGTGCGGATTCTGGTATCTTCTTTTATCGTCTATTTTCAATGTTTCCTATCTAATCGAAGGCTTTTAATGTTATTCTTAGGTATTTTTGGCTGACTTTCTTTTATTTAGACATAAAATAAAGACAAAATTAATACCTTGAAAAATTGGCAAATTTTCATGACCGCGGACCTTACAGAATGTGCGGATTCTGGTATCTTCTTTTATCGTCTATTTTCAATGTTTCCTATCAAATCAAAGGCTTTTAATGTTATTCTTAGGTATTTTTGGCTGACTTTCTTTGATTAAGACATAAAAGAAAACAAAATTAATACCTTGAAAAATTGGCAAATTTTCATGACCGCGGACCTTACAGAATGTGCGGATTCTGGTATCTTCCTTTGTCGTCTATTTTCAATGTTTCCTATCAAATCAAAGGCTTTTAATGTTATTCTTAGGTACTTTTGGCTGACTTTCTTTGATTTAGACATAAAATAAAGACAAAATTAATACCTTGAAAAATTGGCAAATTTTCATGACCGCGGATCTTACAGAATGTGCGGATTCTGGTATCTTCCTTTATCGTCTATTTTAAATGTTTCCTATCAAATCAAAGGCTTTTAATGTTATTCTTAGGTATTTTTGGCTGACTTTCTTTGATTTAGACATAAAACAAAGTCAAAATTATTACCTTGAAAAATTGGCAAATTTTCATGACCGCGGACCTTACAGAATGTGCGGATTCTGGTCTCTTAATCTTATCGTCTGTTTTCAATTTTTCCTATCAAATACAAGGCTTTTAATGTTATTCTTAGGTATATTTGGCTGACTTTCTTTGAGTTAGACATAAAATAAAGACAAAATTAATACCTTGAAAAATTGGCAAATTTTCATGACCGTGGACCTTACAGAATGTGTGGATTCTGGTATCTTCTTTTATCGTCTGTGTTCAATGTATCTCTATCGAATCAAAGGCTTTTAATGTTATTCTTAGGTATTTTTGGCTGACTTTATTTGATTTAGACATAAAATAAAGACAAAATTATTACCTTGAAAAATTGGCAAATTTTCATGACTGTGCGGATTCTGGTATCTTCTTTTATCGTCTATTTTCAATGTTTCCTATCAAATCAAAGGCTTTTAATGTTATTCTATGGTATTTTTGGCTGACTTTCTTTGATTTAGACATAAAGTAAGACAAAATTAATACCTTGAAAAATTGGCCAATTTTCATGACCGCGGACCTTACAGAATGTGCGGATTCTGGTATCTTCCTTTATCGTCTATTTTCAATGTTTCCTATCTAATCGAAGGCTTTTAATGTTATTCTTAGGTATTTTTGGCTGACTTTCTTTTATTTAGACATAAAATAAAGACAAAATTAATACCTTGAAAAATTGGCAAATTTTCATGACCGCGGACCTTACAGAATGTGCGGATTCTGGTATCTTCTTTTATCGTCTATTTTCAATGTTTCCTATCAAATCAAAGGCTTTTAATGTTATTCTTAGGTATTTTTGGCTGACTTTCTTTGATTAAGACATAAAATAAGACAAAATTAATACCTTGAAAAATTGGCAAATTTTCATGACCGCGGACCTTACAGAATGTGCGGATTCTGGTATCTTCTTTTATCGTCTATTTTCAATGTTTCCTATCGAATCAAAGGCTTTTAATGTTATTCTTAGGTACTTTTGGCTGACTTTCTTTGATTTAGACATAAAATAAAGACAAAATTAATACCTTGAAAAATTGGCAAATTTTCATGACCGCGGACCTTACAGAATGTGCGGATTCTGGTATCTTCTTTTATCGTCTGTTTTCAATGTTTCCTATCGAATCAAAGGCTTTTAATGTTATTCTTAGGTATTTTTGGCTGACTTTCTTTGATTTAGACATAAAATAAAGACAAAATTAATACCTTGAAAAATTGGCAAATTTTCATGACCGCGGACCTTACAGAAAGTGCGGATTCTGGTATCTTCTTTTATTGTCTGTTTTCAATGTTTCCTATCAAATCAAAGGCTTTTAATGTTATTCTTAGGTATTTTTGGCTGACTTTGTTTGATTTAGACATAAAATAAAGACAAAATTATTACCTTGAAATATTGGCAAATTTTCATGACCACGGACCTTACAGAATGTGCGGATTCTGGTATCTTCTTTTATCGTCTATTTTCAATGTTTCCTATCGAATCAAAGGCTTTTAATGTTATTCTTAGGTACTTTTGGCTGACTTTCTTTGATTTAGACATAAAATAAAGACATAATGTATATCTTGAAAAAATTGGCAAATTTTTATGACCGCGGACCTTACAGAATGTGCGTATTGTGGTATCTTCTTTTATAATCTATTTTCAATGTTTCCTATCAAATCAAAGGCTTTGAATTTTATTCTTAGGTATTTTTGCTGACTTTCTTTGATTTAGACATAAAATAAAGACAAAATTAATACCTTGAAAAATTGGCAAATTTTCATGACCGCGGATCTTACAGAATGTGCGGATTCTGGTATCTTCTTTTATCGTCTATTTTCAATGTTTCCTATCAAATCAAAGGCTTGTAATGTTATTCTTAGGTATTTTTGGCTGACTTTCTTTGATTTAGACATAAAAAAAAAAAAAATTAATACCTTGAAAAATTGGCAAATTTTCATGACCGCGGACCTTACAGAATGTGCGGATTCTGGTATCTTCTTTTATTGTCTATTTTCAAGGTTTCCTATCAAATCAAAGGCTTTTAATGTTATTCTTAGGTATTTTTGGCTGACTTTCTTTAATTTAGACATAAAATAAGAGAAAATTAATACCTTGAAAAATTGGCACATTTTCATGACCGCGGACCTTACAGAATGTGCGGATTCTGGTATCTTCTTTTATTGTCTATTTTCAATGTTTCCTATATAATCGAAGGCTTTTAATGTAATTCTTAGGTATTTTTGGCTGACTGTCTTTGATTAAGACATAAAATAAGACAAAATTAATACCTTGAAAAATTGGCAAATTTTCATGACCGCGGACCTTACAGAATGTGCGGATTCTGGTATCTTCTTTTATCGTCTATTTTCAATGTTTCCTATCAAATCAAAGGCTTTTAATGTTATTCTTAGGTATTTTTGGCTAACTTTCTTTGATTAAGACATAAAATAAGACAAAATTAATACCTTGAAAAATTGGCAAATTTTCATGACCGCGGACCTTACAGAATGTGCGGATTCTGGTATCTTCTTTTATCGTCTATTTTCAATGTTTCCTATCGAATCAAAGGCTTTTAATTATATTCTTAGGTATTTTTTGCTGACTTTCTTTGATTAAGACATAAAAGAAGACAAAATTAATACCTTGAAAAATTGGCAAATTTTCATGACCGCGGACCTTACAGAATGTGCGGATTCTGGTATCTTCTTTTATCGTCTATTTTCAATGTTTCCTATCAAATCAAAGGCTTTTAATGTTATTCTTAGGTATTTTTGGCTGACTTTCTTTGATTAAGACATAAAAGAAGACAAAATTAATACCTTGAAAAATTGGCAAATTTTCATGACCGCGGACCTTACAGAATGTGCGGATTCTGGTATCTTCTTTTATCGTCTATTTTCAATGTTTCCTATATAATCAAAGGCTTTTAATGTTATTCTTAGGTATTTTTGGCTGACTTTCTTTGATTTAGACATAAAATAAGACAAAATTAATACCTTGAAAAATTGGCAAATTTTCATGACCGCGGATCTTACAGAATGTGCGTATTGTGGTAACTTCTTTTATAGTCTATTGTCAATGTTTCCTATCAAATCAAAGGCTTTTATTGTTATTCTTAGGTACTTTTGGCTGACTTTCTTTGATTTAGACATAAAATAAAGACAAAATTATTACCTTGAAAAATTGGCAAATTTTCATGACCGCGGACCTTACAGAATGTGCGGATTCTGGTATCTTCTTTTATCGTCTGTTTTCAATGTTTCCTATCGAATCAAAGGCTTTTAATGTTATTCTTAGGTATTTTTGGCTGACTTTCTTTGATTTAGACATAAAATAAAGACAAAATTAATACCTTGAAAAATTGGCAAATTTTCATGACCGCGGACCTTACAGAAAGTGCGGATTCTGGTATCTTCTTTTATTGTCTGTTTTCAATGTTTCCTATCAAATCAAAGGCTTTTAATGTTATTCTTAGGTATTTTTGGCTGACTTTGTTTGATTTAGACATAAAATAAAGACAAAATTATTACCTTGAAATATTGGCAAATTTTCATGACCACGGACCTTACAGAATGTGCGGATTCTGGTATCTTCTTTTATTGTCTATTTTCAATGTTTCCTATCAAATCAAAGGTTTTTAATGTTATTCTTAGGTATTTTTGGCTGACTTTCTTTGATTTAGACATAAAATAAGACAAAATTAATACCTTGAAAAATTGGATAATTTTCATGACCGCGGACCTTACAGAATGTGCGGATTCTGGTATCTTCTTTTATCGTCTATTTTCAATGTTTCCTATCGAATCAAAGGCTTTTAATGTTATTCTTAGGTATTTTTGGCTGACTTTCTTTGATTTAGACATAAAATAAAGACATAATGTATATCTTGAAAAAATTGGCAAATTTTTATGACCGCGGACCTTACAGAATGTGCGTATTGTGGTATCTTCTTTTATAATCTATTGTCAATGTTTCCTATCAAATCAAAGGCTTTTAATGTTATTCTTAGGTATTTTTGGCTGACTTTGTTTGATTTAGACATAAAATAAAGACAAAATTATTACCTTGAAATATTGGCAAATTTTCATGACCGCGGACCTTACAGAATGTGCGGATTCTGGTATCTTCTTTTATCATCTATTTTCAATGTTTCCTATCAAATCAAAGGCTTTGAATTTTATTCTTAGGTATTTTTGCTGACTTTCTTTGATTTAGACATAAAATAAAGACAAAATTAATACCTTGAAAAATTGGCAAATTTTCATGACCGCGGATCTTACAGAATGTGCGGATTCTGGTATCTTCTTTTATCGTCTATTTTCAATGTTTCCTATCAAATCAAAGGCTTGTAATGTTATTCTTAGGTATTTTTGGCTGACTTTCTTTGATTTAGACATAAAAAAAAAAAAAAATTAATACCTTGAAAAATTGGCAAATTTTCATGACCGCGGACCTTACAGAATGTGCGGATTCTGGTATCTTCTTTTATTGTCTATTTTCAAGGTTTCCTATCAAATCAAAGGCTTTTAATGTTATTCTTAGGTATTTTTGGCTGACTTTCTTTAATTTAGACATAAAATAAGAGAAAATTAATACCTTGAAAAATTGGCACATTTTCATGACCGCGGACCTTACAGAATGTGCGGATTCTGGTATCTTCTTTTATTGTCTATTTTCAATGTTTCCTATATAATCGAAGGCTTTTAATTTTATTCTTAGGTATTTTTTGCTGACTTTCTTTGATTAAGACATGAAATAAGACACAATTAATACCTTGAAAAATTGGCAAATTTTCATGACCGCGGACCTTACAGAATGTGCGGATTCTGGTATCTTCTTTTATCGTCTATTTTCAATGTTTCCTATCAAATCAAAGGCTTTTAATGTTATTCTTAGGTATTTTTGGCTGACTTTCTTTGATTAAGACATAAAAGAAGACAAAATTAATACCTTGAAAAATTGGCAAATTTTCATGACCGCGGACCTTACAGAATGTGCGGATTCTGGTATCTTCTTTTATCGTCTATTTTCAATGTTTCCTATATAATCAAAGGCTTTTAATGTTATTCTTAGGTATTTTTGGCTGACTTTCTTTGATTTAGACATAAAATAAGACAAAATTAATACCTTGAAAAATTGGCAAATTTTAATGACCGCGGATCTTACAGAATGTGCGTATTGTGGTAACTTCTTTTATAGTCTATTGTCAATGTTTCCTATCAAATCAAAGGCTTTTTTTGTTATTCTTAGGTACTTTTGGCTGACTTTCTTTGATTTAGACATAAAATAAAGACAAAATTATTACCTTGAAAAATTGGCAAATTTTCATGACCGCGGACCTTACAGAATGTGCGGATTCTGGTATCTTCTTTTATCGTCTGTTTTCAATGTTTCCTATCGAATCAAAGGCTTTTAATGTTATTCTTAGGTATTTTTGGCTGACTTTCTTTGATTTAGACATAAAATAAAGACAAAATTAATACCTTGAAAAATTGGCAAATTTTCATGACCGCGGACCTTACAGAAAGTGCGGATTCTGGTATCTTCTTTTATTGTCTGTTTTCAATGTTTCCTATCAAATCAAAGGCTTTTAATGTTATTCTTAGGTATTTTTGGCTGACTTTGTTTGATTTAGACATAAAATAAAGACAAAATTATTACCTTGAAATATTGGCAAATTTTCATGACCACGGACCTTACAGAATGTGCGGATTCTGGTATCTTCTTTTATTGTCTATTTTCAATGTTTCCTATCAAATCAAAGGCTTTTAATGTTATTCTTAGGTATTTTTGGCTGACTTACTTTGATTTAGACATAAAATAAGACAAAATTAATACCTTGAAAAATTGGATAATTTTAATGACCGCGGACCTTACAGAATGTGCGGATTCTGGTATCTTCTTTTATCGTCTATTTTCAATGTTTCCTATCGAATCAAAGGCTTTTAATGTTATTCTTAGGTACTTTTGGCTGACTTTCTTTGATTTAGACATAAAATAAAGACATAATGTATATCTTGAAAAAATTGGCAAATTTTTATGACCGCGGACCTTACAGAATGTGCGGATTCTGGTATCTTCTTTTATAATCTATTGTCAATGTTTCCTATCAAATCAAAGGCTTTTAATGTTATTCTTAGGTATTTTTGGCTGACTTTATTTGATTTAGACATAAAATAAAGACAAAATTATTACCTTGAAATATTGGCAAATTTTCATGACCGCGGACCTTACAGAATGTGCGGATTCTGGTATCTTCTTTTATCATCTATTTTCAATGTTTCCTATCAAATCAAAGGCTTTGAATTTTATTCTTAGGTATTTTTGCTGACTTTCTTTGATTTAGACATAAAATAAAGACAAAATTAATACCTTGAAAAATTGGCAAATTTTCATGACCGCGGATCTTACAGAATGTGCGGATTCTGGTATCTTCTTTTATCGTCTATTTTCAATGTTTCCTATCAAATCAAAGGCTTGTAATGTTATTCTTAGGTATTTTTGGCTGACTTTCTTTGATTTAGACATAAAAAAAAAAAAAAATTAATACCTTGAAAAATTGGCAAATTTTCATGACCGCGGACCTTACAGAATGTGCGGATTCTGGTATCTTCTTTTATTGTCTATTTTCAAGGTTTCCTATCAAATCAAAGGCTTTTAATGTTATTCTTAGGTATTTTTGGCTGACTTTCTTTAATTTAGACACAAAATAAGAGAAAAGTAATACCTTGAAAAATTGGCACATTTTCATGACCGCGGACCTTACAGAATGTGCGGATTCTGGTATCTTCTTTTATTGTCTATTTTCAATGTTTCCTATATAATCGAAGGCTTTTAATTTTATTCTTAGGTATTTTTTGCTGACTTTCTTTGATTAAGACATGAAATAAGACACAATTAATACCTTGAAAAATTGGCAAATTTTCATGACCGCGGACCTTACAGAATGTGCGGATTCTGGTATCTTCTTTTATCGTCTATTTTCAATGTTTCCTATCAAATCAAAGGCTTTTAATGTTATTCTTAGGTATTTTTGGCTGACTTTCTTTGATTAAGACATAAAAGAAGACAAAATTAATACCTTGAAAAATTGGCAAATTTTCATGACCGCGGACCTTACAGACTGTGCGGATTCTGGTATCTTCTTTTATCGTCTATTTTCAATGTTTCCTATATAATCAAAGGCTTTTAATGTTATTCTTAGGTATTTTTGGCTGACTTTCTTTGATTTAGACATAAAATAAGACAAAATTAATACCTTGAAAAATTGGCCAATTTTCATGACCGCGGATCTTACAGAATGTGCGTATTGTGGTAACTTCTTTTATAGTCTATTGTCAATGTTTCCTATCAAATCAAAGGCTTTTAATGTTATTCTTAGGTACTTTTGGCTGACTTTCTTTGATTTAGACATAAAATAAAGACAAAATTAATACCTTGAAATATTGGCAAATTTTCATGACCGCGGACCTTACAGAATGTGCGGATTCTGGTATCTTCTTTTATCGTCTGTTTTCAATGTTTCCTATCAAATCAAAGGCTTTTAATGTTATTCTTAGGTATTTTTGGCTGACTTTCTTTGATTTAGACATAAAATAAAGACAAAAGTAATACCTTGAAAAATTGGCCAATTTTCATGACCGCGGACCTTACAGAATGTGCGGATTCTGGTATCTTCTTTTATTGTCTGTTTTCAATGTTTTCTATCAAATCAAAGGCTTTTAATGTTATTCTTAGGTATTTTTGGCTGACTTTGTTTGATTTAGACATAAAATAAAGTCAAAATTATTACCTTGAAATATTGGCAAATTTTCATGACCACGGACCTTACAGAATGTGCGGATTCTGGTATCTTCTTTTATTGTCTATTTTCAAGGCTTCCTATCAAATCAAAGGCTTTAAATGTTATTCTTAGGTATTTTTGGCTGACTTTCTTTGATTTAGACATAAAATAAGACAAAATTAATACCTTGAAAAATTGGCAAATTTTCATGACCGCGGACCTTACAGAATGTGCGGATTCTGGTATCTTCCTTTATCGTCTATTTTCAATGTTTCCTATCTAATCAAAGGCTTTTAATGTTATTCTTAGGTATTTTTGGCTGACTTTCTTTTATTAAGACATAAAATAAAGACAAAATTAATACCTTGAAAAATTGGCCAATTTTCATGACCGCGGACCTTATAGACTTTGCTGATTGTGGTATCTTCTTTTTTGTCAATTTTCAATGTTTCCTATCAAATCAAAGGCTTTTAATGTTATTCTTAGGTATTTTTGGCTGACTTTCTTTGATTAAGACATAAAATAAGACAAAATTAATAACTTTAAAAATTGGCAAATTTTCATGACCGCGGACCTTACAGAATGTGCGGATTCTGGTATCTTCCTTTATCGTCTATTTTCAATGTTTCCTATCAAATTAAAGGCTTTTAATGTTATTCTTAGGTATTTTTGGCTGACTTTCTTTGATTAAGACATAAAATAAGACAAAATTAATACCTTGAAAAATTGGCAAATTTTCATGACCGCGGACCTTACAGAATGTGCGGATTCTGGTATCTTCTTTTATCGTCTATTTTCAATGTTTCCTATATAATCACAGGCTTTTAATGTTATTCTTAGGTATTTTTGGCTGACTTTCTTTGATTTAGACATAAAATAAGACAAAATTAATACCTTGAAAAATTGGCAAATTTTCATGACCGCGGACCTTACAGAATGTGCGGATTCTGGTATCTTCTTTTATCGTCTATTTTCAATGTTTCCTATCGAATCAAAGGCTTTTAATGTTATTCTTAGGTACTTTTGGCTGACTTTCTTTGATTTAGACATAAAATAAAGACAAAATTAATACCTTGAAAAATTGGCAAATTTTCATGACCGCGGATCTTACAGACTGTGCGGATTCTGGTATCTTCCTTTGTCGTCTATTTTCAATGTTTCCTATCAAATCAAAGGCTTTTAATGTTATTCTTAGGTATTTTTGGCTGACTTTCTTTGATTAAGACATAAAAGAAGACAAAATTAATACCTTGAAAAATTGGCAAATTTTCATGACCGCGGACCTTACAGAATGTGCGGATTCTGGTATCTTCTTTTATAATCTATTTTCAATGTTTCCCATATAATCAAAGGCTTTTAATGTTATTCTTAGGTATTTTTGGCTGACTTTCTTTGATTTAGACATAAAATAAGACAAAATTAATACCTTGAAAAATTGGCAAATTTTCATGACCGCGGACCTTACAGAATGTGCGGATTCTGGTATCTTCTTTTATCGTCTATTTTCAATGTTTCCTATCGAATCAAAGGCTTTTAATGTTATTCTTAGGTATTTTTGGCTGACTTTCTTTGATTTAGACATAAAATAAAGACAAAATTAATACCTTGAAAAATTGGCAAATTTTCATGACCGCGGATCTTACAGACTGTGCGGATTCTGGTATCTTCCTTTATTGTCTATTTTCAATGTTTCCTATCTAATCAAAGGCTTTTAATGTTATTCTTAGGTATTTTTGGCTGACTTTCTTTTATTAAGACATAAAATAAAGACAAAATTAATACCTTGAAAAATTGGCCAATTTTCATGACTGCGGACCTTACAGACTTTGCTTATTGTGGTATCTTCTTTTATTGTCTATTTTCAATGTTTCCTATCAAATCAAAGGCTTTTAATGTTATTCTTAGGTATTTTGGGCTGACTTTCTTTGATTAAGACATAAAATAAGACAAAATTAATACCTTGAAAAATTGGCAAATTTTCATGACCGCGGACCTTACAGAATGTGCGGATTCTGGTATCTTCCTTTATCGTCTATTTTCAATGTTTCCTATCAAATCAAAGGCTTTTAATGTTATTCTTAGGTATTTTTGGCTGACTTTCTTTGATTAAGACATAAAACAGGACAAAATTAATACCTTGAAAAATTGGCAAATTTTCATGACCGCCGACCTTACAGAATGTGCGGATTCTGGTATCTTCTTTTATCGTCTATTTTCAATGTTTCCTATATAATCAAAGGCTTTTAATGTTATTCTTAGGTATTTTTGGCTGACTTTCTTTGATTTAGACATAAAATAAGACAAAATTAATACCTTGAAAAATTGGCAAATTTTCATGACCGCGGACCTTACAGAATGTGCGGATTCTGGTATCTTCTTTTATCGTCTATTTTCAATGTTTCCTATCGAATCAAAGGCTTTTAATGTTATTCTTAGGTACTTTTGGCTGACTTTCTTTGATTTAGACATAAAATAAAGACAAAATTAATACCTTGAAAAATTGGAAAAATTTTCATGACCGCGGATCTTACAGACTGTGCGGATTCTGGTATCTTCCTTTGTCGTCTATTTTCAATGTTTCCTATCAAATCAAAGGCTTTTAATGTTATTCTTAGGTATTTTTGGCTGACTTTCTTTGATTTAGACATAAAATAAAGACAAAATTATTACCTTGAAAAATTGGCAAATTTTCATGACCGCGGACCTTACAGAATGTGCGGATTCTGGTATCTTCTTTTATCGTCTGTTTTCAATGTTTCCTATCAAATCAAAGGCTTTTAATGTTATTCTTAGGTATTTTTGGCTGACTTTCTTTGATTTAGACATAAAATAAAGACAAAATTAATACCTTGAAAAATTGGTAAATTTTCATGACCGCGGACCTTACAGAATGTGCGGATTCTGGTATCTTCTTTTATTGTCTGTTTTCAATGTTTCCTATCAAATCAAAGGCTTTTAATGTTATTCTTAGGTATGTTTGGCTGACTTTATTTGATTTAGACATAAAATAAAGACAAATTTATTACCTTGAAATATTGGCAAATGTTCATGACCGCGGACCTTACAGAATGTGCGGATTCTGGTATCTTCTTTTATCGTCTATTTTCAATGTTTCCTATAAAATCAAAGGCTTTGAATTTTATTCTTAGGTATTTTTGCTGACTTCTTTGATTTAGACATAAAATAAGACAAAATTAATACCTTGAAAAATTGGCAAATTTTCATGACCGCGGACCTTACAGAATGTGCGGATTCTGGTATCTTCCTTTATCGTCTATTTTCAATGTTTCCTATCTAATCAAAGGCTTTTAATGTTATTCTTAGGTATTTTTGGCTGACTTTCTTTTATTTAGACATAAAATAAAGACAAAATTAATACCTTGAAAAATTGGCCAATTTTCATGACCGCGGACCTTACAGACTTTGCTTATTGTGGTATCTGCTTTTATTGTCTATTTTCAATGTTTACTTTCAAATCAAAGGCTTTTAATGTTATTCTTAGGTATTTTTGGCTGACTTTATTTGATTAAGACATAAAATAAGACAAAATTAATACCTTGAAAAATTGGCAAATTTTCATGACCGCGGACCTTACAGAATGTGCGGATTCTGGTATCTTCTTTTATCGTCTATTTTCAATGTTTCCTATCAAATCAAAGGCTTTTAATGTTATTCTTAGGTATTTTTGGCTGACTTTCTTTGATTTAGACATAAAATAAGACAAAAGTAATACCTTGAAAAATTGGCAAATTTTCATGACCGCGGACCTTACAGAATGTGCGGATTCTGGTATCTTCTTTTATCGTCTATTTTCAATGTTTCCTATCGAATCAAAGGCTTTTAATGTTATTCTAAAGTACTTTTGGCTGACTTTCTTTGATTTAGACATAAAATAAAGACAAAATTAATACCTTGAAAAATTGGCAAATTTTCATTACCGCGGATCTTACAGACTGTGCGGATTCTGGTATCTTCCTTTGTCGTCTATTTTCAAATTTCCTATCAAATCAAAGGCTTTTAATGTTATTCTTAGGTATTTTTGGCTGACTTTCTTTGATTTAGACATAAAATAAAGACAAAATTATTACCTTGAAAAATTGGCAAATTTTCATGACCGCGGACCTTACAGAATGTGCGGATTCTGGTATCTTCTTTTATCGTCTGTTTTCAATGTTTCCTATCAAATCAAAGGCTTTTAATGTTATTCTTAGGTATTTTTGGCTGACTTTCTTTGATTTAGACATAAAATAAAGACAAAATTATTACCTTGAAATATTGGCAAATTTTCATGACCGCGGACCTTACAGAATGTGCGGATTCTGGTATCTTCTTTTATCATCTATTTTCAATGTTTCCTATCAAATCAAAGGCTTTGAATTTTATTCTTAGGTATTTTTGCTGACTTTCTTTGATTTAGACATAAAATAAAGACAAAATTAATACCTTGAAAAATTGGCAAATTTTCATGACCGCGGATCTTACAGAATGTGCGGATTCTGGTATCTTCTTTTATTGTCTATTTTCAATGTTTCCTATCAAATCAAAGGCTTTTAATGTTGTTCTTAGGTATTTTTGGCTGACTTTCTTTGATTTAGACATAAAATAAAGACAAAATTATTACCTTGAAAAATTGGCCAATTTTCATGACCGCGGACCTTACAGAATGTGCGGATTCTGGTATCCTCTTTTATCGTCTATTTTCAATGTTTCCTATCAAATCAAAGGCTTTTAATGTTATTCTTAGGTATTTTTGGCTGACTTTCTTTGATTTAGACATAAAATAAAGACAAAATTATTACCTTGAAATATTGGCAAATTTTCATGACCGCGGACCTTACAGAATGTGCGGATTCTGGTATCTTCTTTTATCATCTATTTTCAATGTTTCCTATCAAATCAAAGGCTTTGAATTTTATTCTTAGGTATTTTTGCTGACTTTCTTTGATTTAGACATAAAATAAAGACAAAATTAATACCTTGAAAAATTGGCAAATTTTCATGACCGCGGATCTTACAGAATGTGCGGATTCTGGTATCTTCTTTTATCGTCTATTTTCAATGTTTCCTATCAAATCAAAGGCTTTTAATGTTATTCTTAGGTATTTTTGGCTGACTTTCTTTGATTTAGACATAAAATAAGACAAAAGTAATACCTTGAAAAATTGGCAAATTTTCATGACCGCGGACCTTACAGAATGTGCGGATTCTGGTATCTTCTTTTATCGTCTATTTTCAATGTTTCCTATCGAATCAAAGGCTTTTAAGCTTATTCTAAGGTACTTTTGGCTGACTTTCTTTGATTTAGACATAAAATAAAGACAAAATTAATACCTTGAAAAATTGGCAAATTTTCATTACCGCGGATCTTACAGACTGTGCGGATTCTGGTATCTTCCTTTGTCGTCTATTTTCAATGTTTCCTATCAAATCAAAGGCTTTTAATGTTATTCTTAGGTATTTTTGGCTGACTTTCTTTGATTTAGACATAAAATAAAGACAAAATTATTACCTTGAAAAATTGGCAAATTTTCATGACCGCGGACCTTACAGAATGTGCGGATTCTGGTATCTTCTTTTATCGTCTGTTTTCAATGTTTCCTATCAAATCAAAGGCTTTTAATGTTATTCTTAGGTATTTTTGGCTGACTTTCTTTGATTTAGACATAAAATAAAGACAAAATTATTACCTTGAAATATTGGCAAATTTTCATGACCGCGGACCTTACAGAATGTGCGGATTCTGGTATCTTCTTTTATCATCTATTTTCAATGTTTCCTATCAAATCAAAGGCTTTGAATTTTATTCTTAGGTATTTTTGCTGACTTTCTTTGATTTAGACATAAAATAAAGACAAAATTAATACCTTGAAAAATTGGCAAATTTTCATGACCGCGGATCTTACAGAATGTGCGGATTCTGGTATCTTCTTTTATTGTCTATTTTCAATGTTTCCTATCAAATCAAAGGCTTTTAATGTTGTTCTTAGGTATTTTTGGCTGACTTTCTTTGATTTAGACATAAAATAAAGACAAAATTATTACCTTGAAAAATTGGCCAATTTTCATGACCGCGGACCTTACAGAATGTGCGGATTCTGGTATCCTCTTTTATCGTCTGTTTTCAATGTTTCCTATCAAATCAAAGGCTTTTAATGTTATTCTTAGGTATTTTTGGCTGACTTTCTTTGATTTAGACATAAAATAAAGACAAAATTATTACCTTGAAATATTGGCAAATTTTCATGACCGCGGACCTTACAGAATGTGCGGATTCTGGTATCTTCTTTTATCATCTATTTTCAATGTTTCCTATCAAATCAAAGGCTTTGAATTTTATTCTTAGGTATTTTTGCTGACTTTCTTTGATTTAGACATAAAATAAAGACAAAATTAATACCTTGAAAAATTGGCAAATTTTCATGACCGCGGATCTTACAGAATGTGCGGATTCTGGTATCTTCTTTTATCGTCTGTTTTCAATGTTTCCTATCGAATCAAAGGCTTTTAATGTTATTCTTAGGTATTTTTGGCTGACTTTATTTGATTTAGACATAAAATAAAGACAAAATTATTACCTTGAAATATTGGCAAATTTTCATGACCGCGGACCTTACAGAATGTGCGGATTCTGGTATCTTCTTTTATCGTCTATTTTAAATGTTTCCTATCGAATCAAAGGCTTTTAATGTTATTCTTAGGTACTTTTGGCTGACTTTCTTTGATTTAGACATGAAATAAAGACAAAATGTATACCTTGAAAAAATTGGCAAATTTTCATGACCGCAGACCTTACAGAATGTGCGTATTGTGGTATCTTCTTTTATAGTCTATTGTCAATGTTTCCTATCAAATCAAAGGCTTTTAATGTTATTCTTAGGTATTTTGAGCTGACTTTATTTGATTTAGACATAAAATAAAGACAAAATTATTACCTTGAAATATTGGCAAATTTTCATGACCGCGGACCTTACAGAATGTGCGGATTCTGGTATCTTCTTTTATCATCTATTTTCAATGTTTCCTATCGAATCAAAGGCTTTTAATGTTATTCTTAGGTATTTTTGGCTGACTTTCTTTGATTTAGACATAAAATAAAGACAAAATTAATACCTTGAAAAATTGGCAAATTTTCATGACCGCGGATCTTACAGAATGTGCGGATTCTGGTATCTTCTTTTATCGTCTATTTTCAATGTTTCCTATCAAATCAAAGGCTTGTAATGTTATTCTTAGGTATTTTTGGCTGACTTTCTGTGATTTAGACATAAAAAAAAAAAAAAAATTAATACCTTGAAAAATTGGCAAATTTTCATGACCACGGACCTTACAGAATGTGTGGATTCTGGTATCTTCTTTTATTGTCTATTTTCAAGGTTTCCTATCAAATCAAAGGCTTTTAATGTTATTCTTAGGTATTTTTGGCTGACTTTCTTTGATTAAGACATGAAATAAGACACAATTAATACCTTGAAAAATTGGCAAATTTTCATGACCGCGGACCTTACAGAATGTGCGGATTCTGGTATCTTCTTTTATCGTCTATTTTCAATGTTTCCTATCAAATCAAAGGCTTTTAATGTTATTCTTAGGTATTTTTGGCTGACTTTCTTTGATTAAGACATAAAAGAAGACAAAATTAATACCTTGAAAAATTGGCAAATTTTCATGACCGCGGACCTTACAGAATGTGCGGATTCTGGTATCTTCTTTTATCGTCTATTTTCAATGTTTCCTATATAATCAAAGGCTTTTAATGTTATTCTTAGGTATTTTTGGCTGACTTTCTTTGATTTAGACATAAAATAAGACAAAATTAATACCTTGAAAAATTGGCAAATTTTCATGACCGCGGATCTTACAGAATGTGCGTATTGTGGTATCTTCTTTTATAGTCTATTGTCAATGTTTCCTATCAAATCAAAGGCTTTTATTGTTATTCTTAGGTACTTTTGGCTGACTTTCTTTGATTTAGACATAAAATAAAGACAAAATTAATACCTTGAAAAATTGGCAAATTTTCATGACCGCGGATCTTACAGAATGTGCGGATTCTGGTATCTTCTTTTATCGTCTGTTTTCAATGTTTCCTATCGAATCAAAGGCTTTTAATGTTATTCTTAGGTATTTTTGGCTGACTTTATTTGATTTAGACATAAAATAAAGACAAAATTATTACCTTGAAATATTGGCAAATTTTCATGACCGCGGACCTTACAGAATGTGCGGATTCTGGTATCTTCTTTTATCGTCTATTTTAAATGTTTCCTATCGAATCAAAGGCTTTTAATGTTATTCTTAGGTACTTTTGGCTGACTTTCTTTGATTTAGACATGAAATAAAGACAAAATGTATACCTTGAAAAAATTGGCAAATTTTCATGACCGCAGACCTTACAGAATGTGCGTATTGTGGTATCTTCTTTTATAGTCTATTGTCAATGTTTCCTATCAAATCAAAGGCTTTTAATGTTATTCTTAGGTATTTTGAGCTGACTTTATTTGATTTAGACATAAAATAAAGACAAAATTATTACCTTGAAATATTGGCAAATTTTCATGACCGCGGACCTTACAGAATGTGCGGATTCTGGTATCTTCTTTTATCATCTATTTTCAATGTTTCCTATCGAATCAAAGGCTTTTAATGTTATTCTTAGGTATTTTTGGCTGACTTTCTTTGATTTAGACATAAAATAAAGACAAAATTAATACCTTGAAAAATTGGCAAATTTTCATGACCGCGGATCTTACAGAATGTGCGGATTCTGGTATCTTCTTTTATCGTCTGTTTTCAATGTTTCCTATCAAATCAAAGGCTTGTAATGTTATTCTTAGGTATTTTTGGCTGACTTTCTGTGATTTAGACATAAAAAAAAAAAAAAAATTAATACCTTGAAAAATTGGCAAATTTTCATGACCACGGACCTTACAGAATGTGTGGATTCTGGTATCTTCTTTTATTGTCTATTTTCAAGGTTTCCTATCAAATCAAAGGCTTTTAATGTTATTCTTAGGTATTTTTTGCTGACTTTCTTTGATTAAGACATGAAATAAGACACAATTAATACCTTGAAAAATTGGCAAATTTTCATGACCGCGGACCTTACAGAATGTGCGGATTCTGGTATCTTCTTTTATCGTCTATTTTCAATGTTTCCTATCAAATCAAAGGCTTTTAATGTTATTCTTAGGTATTTTTGGCTGACTTTCTTTGATTAAGACATAAAAGAAGACAAAATTAATACCTTGAAAAATTGGCAAATTTTCATGACCGCGGACCTTACAGACTGTGCGGATTCTGGTATCTTCTTTTATCGTCTATTTTCAATGTTTCCTATATAATCAAAGGCTTTTAATGTTATTCTTAGGTATTTTTGGCTGACTTTCTTTGATTTAGACATAAAATAAGACAAAATTAATACCTTGAAAAATTGGCAAATTTTCATGACCGCGGATCTTACAGAATGTGCGTATTGTGGTAACTTCTTTTATAGTCTATTGTCAATGTTTCCTATCAAATCAAAGGCTTTTATTGTTATTCTTAGGTACTTTTGGCTGACTTTCTTTGATTTAGACATAAAATAAAGACAAAATTATTACCTTGAAAAATTGGCAAATTTTCATGACCGCGGACCTTACAGAATGTGCGGATTCTGGTATCTTCTTTTATCGTCTGTTTTCAATGTTTCCTATCGAATCAAAGGCTTTTAATGTTATTCTTAGGTATTTTTGGCTGACTTTCTTTGATTTAGACATAAAATAAAGACAAAATTAATACCTTGAAAAATTGGCAAATTTTCATGACCGCGGACCTTACAGAAAGTGCGGATTCTGGTATCTTCTTTTATTGTCTGTTTTCAATGTTTCCTATCAAATCAAAGGCTTTTAATGTTATTCTTAGGTATTTTTGGCTGACTTTGTTTGATTTAGACATAAAATAAAGACAAAATTATTACCTTGAAATATTGGCAAATTTTCATGACCACGGACCTTACAGAATGTGCGGATTCTGGTATCTTCTTTTATTGTCTATTTTCAATGTTTCCTATCAAATCAAAGGCTTTTAATGTTATTCTTAGGTATTTTTGGCTGACTTTCTTTGATTTAGACATAAAATAAGACAAAGTTAATACCTTGAAAAATTGGATAATTTTAATGACCGCGGACCTTACAGAATGTGCGGATTCTGGTATCTTCTTTTATCGTCTATTTTCAATGTTTCCTATCGAATCAAAGGCTTTTAATGTTATTCTTAGGTACTTTTGGCTGACTTTCTTTGATTTAGACATAAAATAAAGACATAATGTATATCTTGAAAAAATTGGCAAATTTTTATGACCGCGGACCTTACAGAATGTGCGTATTGTGGTATCTTCTTTTATAATCTATTGTCAATGTTTCCTATCAAATCAAAGGCTTTTAATGTTATTCTTAGGTATTTTTGGCTGACTTTATTTGATTTAGACATAAAATAAAGACAAAATTATTACCTTGAAATATTGGCAAATTTTCATGACCGCGGACCTTACAGAATGTGCGGATTCTGGTATCTTCTTTTATCATCTATTTTCAATGTTTCCTATCAAATCAAAGGCTTTGAATTTTATTCTTAGGTATTTTTGCTGACTTTCTTTGATTTAGACATAAAATAAAGACAAAATTAATACCTTGAAAAATTGGCAAATTTTCATGACCGCGGATCTTACAGAATGTGCGGATTCTGGTATCTTCTTTTATCGTCTATTTTCAATGTTTCCTATCAAATCAAAGGCTTGTAATGTTATTCTTAGGTATTTTTGGCTGACTTTCTTTGATTTAGACATAAAAAAAAAAAAAAATTAATACCTTGAAAAATTGGCAAATTTTCATGACCGCGGACCTTACAGAATGTGCGGATTCTGGTATCTTCTTTTATTGTCTATTTTAAAGGTTTCCTATCAAATCAAAGGCTTTTAATGTTATTCTTAGGTATTTTTGGCTGACTTTCTTTAATTTAGACATAAAATAAGAGAAAAGTAATACCTTGAAAAATTGGCACATTTTCATGACCGCGGACCTTACAGAATGTGCGGATTCTGGTATCTTCTTTTATTGTCTATTTTCAATGTTTCCTATATAATCGAAGGCTTTTAATTTTATTCTTAGGTATTTTTTGCTGACTTTCTTTGATTAAGACATGAAATAAGACACAATTAATACCTTGAAAAATTGGCAAATTTTCATGACCGCGGACCTTACAGAATGTGCGGATTCTGGTATCTTCTTTTATCGTCTATTTTCAATGTTTCCTATCAAATCAAAGGCTTTTAATGTTATTCTTAGGTATTTTTGGCTGACTTTCTTTGATTAAGACATAAAAGAAGACAAAATTAATACCTTGAAAAATTGGCAAATTTTCATGACCGCGGACCTTACAGACTGTGCGGATTCTGGTATCTTCTTTTATCGTCTATTTTCAATGTTTCCTATATAATCAAAGGCTTTTAATGTTATTCTTAGGTATTTTTGGCTGACTTTCTTTGATTTAGACATAAAATAAGACAAAATTAATACCTTGAAAAATTGGCCAATTTTCATGACCGCGGATCTTACAGAATGTGCGTATTGTGGTAACTTCTTTTATAGTCTATTGTCAATGTTTCCTATCAAATCAAAGGCTTTTAATGTTATTCTTAGGTACTTTTGGCTGACTTTCTTTGATTTAGACATAAAATAAAGACAAAATTAATACCTTGAAATATTGGAAAATTTTCATGACCGCGGACCTTACAGAATGTGCGGATTCTGGTATCTTCTTTTATCGTCTGTTTTCAATGTTTCCTATCAAATCAAAGGCTTTTAATGTTATTCTTAGGTATTTTTGGCTGACTTTGTTTGATTTAGACATAAAATAAAGTCAAAATTATTACCTTGAAATATTGGCAAATTTTCATGACCACGGACCTTACAGAATGTGCGGATTCTGGTATCTTCTTTTATTGTCTATTTTCAAGGCTTCCTATCAAATCAAAGGCTTTTAATGTTATTCTTAGGTATTTTTGGCTGACTTTCTTTGATTAAGACATGAAATAAGACACAATTAATACCTTGAAAAATTGGCAAATTTTCATGACCGCGGACCTTACAGAATGTGCGGATTCTGGTATCTTCTTTTATCGTCTATTTTCAATGTTTCCTATCAAATCAAAGGCTTTTAATGTTATTCTTAGGTATTTTTGGCTGACTTTCTTTGATTAAGACATAAAAGAAGACAAAATTAATACCTTGAAAAATTGGCAAATTTTCATGACCGCGGACCTTACAGAATGTGCGGATTCTGGTATCTTCTTTTATCGTCTATTTTCAATGTTTCCTATATAATCAAAGGCTTTTAATGTTATTCTTAGGTATTTTTGGCTGACTTTCTTTGATTTAGACATAAAATAAGACAAAATTAATACCTTGAAAAATTGGCAAATTTTCATGACCGCGGATCTTACAGAATGTGCGTATTGTGGTATCTTCTTTTATAGTCTATTGTCAATGTTTCCTATCAAATCAAAGGCTTTTATTGTTATTCTTAGGTACTTTTGGCTGACTTTCTTTGATTTAGACATAAAATAAAGACAAAATTAATACCTTGAAAAATTGGCAAATTTTCATGACCGCGGATCTTACAGAATGTGCGGATTCTGGTATCTTCTTTTATCGTCTGTTTTCAATGTTTCCTATCGAATCAAAGGCTTTTAATGTTATTCTTAGGTATTTTTGGCTGACTTTATTTGATTTAGACATAAAATAAAGACAAAATTATTACCTTGAAATATTGGCAAATTTTCATGACCGCGGACCTTACAGAATGTGCGGATTCTGGTATCTTCTTTTATCGTCTATTTTAAATGTTTCCTATCGAATCAAAGGCTTTTAATGTTATTCTTAGGTACTTTTGGCTGACTTTCTTTGATTTAGACATGAAATAAAGACAAAATGTATACCTTGAAAAAATTGGCAAATTTTCATGACCGCAGACCTTACAGAATGTGCGTATTGTGGTATCTTCTTTTATAGTCTATTGTCAATGTTTCCTATCAAATCAAAGGCTTTTAATGTTATTCTTAGGTATTTTGAGCTGACTTTATTTGATTTAGACATAAAATAAAGACAAAATTATTACCTTGAAATATTGGCAAATTTTCATGACCGCGGACCTTACAGAATGTGCGGATTCTGGTATCTTCTTTTATCATCTATTTTCAATGTTTCCTATCGAATCAAAGGCTTTTAATGTTATTCTTAGGTATTTTTGGCTGACTTTCTTTGATTTAGACATAAAATAAAGACAAAATTAATACCTTGAAAAATTGGCAAATTTTCATGACCGCGGATCTTACAGAATGTGCGGATTCTGGTATCTTCTTTTATCGTCTGTTTTCAATGTTTCCTATCAAATCAAAGGCTTGTAATGTTATTCTTAGGTATTTTTGGCTGACTTTCTGTGATTTAGACATAAAAAAAAAAAAAAAATTAATACCTTGAAAAATTGGCAAATTTTCATGACCACGGACCTTACAGAATGTGTGGATTCTGGTATCTTCTTTTATTGTCTATTTTCAAGGTTTCCTATCAAATCAAAGGCTTTTAATGTTATTCTTAGGTATTTTTTGCTGACTTTCTTTGATTAAGACATGAAATAAGACACAATTAATACCTTGAAAAATTGGCAAATTTTCATGACCGCGGACCTTACAGAATGTGCGGATTCTGGTATCTTCTTTTATCGTCTATTTTCAATGTTTCCTATCAAATCAAAGGCTTTTAATGTTATTCTTAGGTATTTTTGGCTGACTTTCTTTGATTAAGACATAAAAGAAGACAAAATTAATACCTTGAAAAATTGGCAAATTTTCATGACCGCGGACCTTACAGAATGTGCGGATTCTGGTATCTTCTTTTATCGTCTATTTTCAATGTTTCCTATATAATCAAAGGCTTTTAATGTTATTCTTAGGTATTTTTGGCTGACTTTCTTTGATTTAGACATAAAATAAGACAAAATTAATACCTTGAAAAATTGGCAAATTTTCATGACCGCGGATCTTACAGAATGTGCGTATTGTGGTAACTTCTTTTATAGTCTATTGTCAATGTTTCCTATCAAATCAAAGGCTTTTATTGTTATTCTTAGGTACTTTTGGCTGACTTTCTTTGATTTAGACATAAAATAAAGACAAAATTATTACCTTGAAAAATTGGCAAATTTTCATGACCGCGGACCTTACAGAATGTGCGGATTCTGGTATCTTCTTTTATCGTCTGTTTTCAATGTTTCCTATCGAATCAAAGGCTTTTAATGTTATTCTTAGGTATTTTTGGCTGACTTTCTTTGATTTAGACATAAAATAAAGACAAAATTAATACCTTGAAAAATTGGCAAATTTTCATGACCGCGGACCTTACAGAAAGTGCGGATTCTGGTATCTTCTTTTATTGTCTGTTTTCAATGTTTCCTATCAAATCAAAGGCTTTTAATGTTATTCTTAGGTATTTTTGGCTGACTTTGTTTGATTTAGACATAAAATAAAGACAAAATTATTACCTTGAAATATTGGCAAATTTTCATGACCACGGACCTTACAGAATGTGCGGATTCTGGTATCTTCTTTTATTGTCTATTTTCAATGTTTCCTATCAAATCAAAGGCTTTTAATGTTATTCTTAGGTATTTTTGGCTGACTTTCTTTGATTTAGACATAAAATAAGACAAAGTTAATACCTTGAAAAATTGGATAATTTTAATGACCGCGGACCTTACAGAATGTGCGGATTCTGGTATCTTCTTTTATCGTCTATTTTCAATGTTTCCTATCGAATCAAAGGCTTTTAATGTTATTCTTAGGTACTTTTGGCTGACTTTCTTTGATTTAGACATAAAATAAAGACATAATGTATATCTTGAAAAAATTGGCAAATTTTTATGACCGCAGACCTTACAGAATGTGCGTATTGTGGTATCTTCTTTTATAATCTATTGTCAATGTTTCCTATCAAATCAAAGGCTTTTAATGTTATTCTTAGGTATTTTTGGCTGACTTTATTTGATTTAGACATAAAATAAAGACAAAATTATTACCTTGAAATATTGGCAAATTTTCATGACCGCGGACCTTACAGAATGTGCGGATTCTGGTATCTTCTTTTATCATCTATTTTCAATGTTTCCTATCAAATCAAAGGCTTTGAATTTTATTCTTAGGTATTTTTGCTGACTTTCTTTGATTTAGACATAAAATAAAGACAAAATTAATACCTTGAAAAATTGGCAAATTTTCATGACCGCGGATCTTACAGAATGTGCGGATTCTGGTATCTTCTTTTATCGTCTATTTTCAATGTTTCCTATCAAATCAAAGGCTTGTAATGTTATTCTTAGGTATTTTTGGCTGACTTTCTTTGATTTAGACATAAAAAAAAAAAAAAATTAATACCTTGAAAAATTGGCAAATTTTCATGACCGCGGACCTTACAGAATGTGCGGATTCTGGTATCTTCTTTTATTGTCTATTTTAAAGGTTTCCTATCAAATCAAAGGCTTTTAATGTTATTCTTAGGTATTTTTGGCTGACTTTCTTTAATTTAGACATAAAATAAGAGAAAAGTAATACCTTGAAAAATTGGCACATTTTCATGACCGCGGACCTTACAGAATGTGCGGATTCTGGTATCTTCTTTTATTGTCTATTTTCAATGTTTCCTATATAATCGAAGGCTTTTAATTTTATTCTTAGGTATTTTTTGCTGACTTTCTTTGATTAAGACATGAAATAAGACACAATTAATACCTTGAAAAATTGGCAAATTTTCATGACCGCGGACCTTACAGAATGTGCGGATTCTGGTATCTTCTTTTATCGTCTATTTTCAATGTTTCCTATCAAATCAAAGGCTTTTAATGTTATTCTTAGGTATTTTTGGCTGACTTTCTTTGATTAAGACATAAAAGAAGACAAAATTAATACCTTGAAAAATTGGCAAATTTTCATGACCGCGGACCTTACAGACTGTGCGGATTCTGGTATCTTCTTTTATCGTCTATTTTCAATGTTTCCTATATAATCAAAGGCTTTTAATGTTATTCTTAGGTATTTTTGGCTGACTTTCTTTGATTTAGACATAAAATAAGACAAAATTAATACCTTGAAAAATTGGCCAATTTTCATGACCGCGGATCTTACAGAATGTGCGTATTGTGGTAACTTCTTTTATAGTCTATTGTCAATGTTTCCTATCAAATCAAAGGCTTTTAATGTTATTCTTAGGTACTTTTGGCTGACTTTCTTTGATTTAGACATAAAATAAAGACAAAATTAATACCTTGAAATATTGGAAAATTTTCATGACCGCGGACCTTACAGAATGTGCGGATTCTGGTATCTTCTTTTATCGTCTGTTTTCAATGTTTCCTATCAAATCAAAGGCTTTTAATGTTATTCTTAGGTATTTTTGGCTGACTTTCTTTGATTTAGACATAAAATAAAGACAAAAGTAATACCTTGAAAAATTGGCCAATTTTCATGACCGCGGACCTTACAGAATGTGCGGATTCTGGTATCTTCTTTTATTGTCTGTTTTCAATGTTTTCTATCAAATCAAAGGCTTTTAATGTTATTCTTAGGTATTTTTGGCTGACTTTGTTTGATTTAGACATAAAATAAAGTCAAAATTATTACCTTGAAATATTGGCAAATTTTCATGACCACGGACCTTACAGAATGTGCGGATTCTGGTATCTTCTTTTATTGTCTATTTTCAAGGCTTCCTATCAAATCAAAGGCTTTAAATGTTATTCTTAGGTATTTTTGGCTGACTTTCTTTGATTTAGACATAAAATAAGACAAAATTAATACCTTGAAAAATTGGCAAATTTTCATGACCGCGGACCTTACAGAATGTGCGGATTCTGGTATCTTCCTTTATCGTCTATTTTCAATGTTTCCTATCTAATCAAAGGCTTTTAATGTTATTCTTAGGTATTTTTGGCTGACTTTCTTTTATTTAGACATAAAATAAAGACAAAATTAATACCTTGAAAAATTGGCCAATTTTCATGACCGCGGACCTTACAGACTTTGCTGATTGTGGTATCTTCTTTTTTGTCAATTTTCAATGTTTCCTATCAAATCAAAGGCTTTTAATGTTATTCTTAGGTATTTTTGGCTGACTTTCTTTGATTAAGACATAAAATAAGACAAAATTAATAACTTGAAAAATTGGCAAATTTTCATGACCGCGGACCTTACAGAATGTGCGGATTCTGGTATCTTCCTTTATCGTCTATTTTCAATGTTTCCTATCAAATCAAAGGCTTTTAATGTTATTCTTAGGTATTTTTGGCTGACTTTCTTTGATTAAGACATAAAATAAGACAAAATTAATACCTTGAAAAATTGGCAAATTTTCATGACCGCGGACCTTACAGAATGTGCGGATTCTGGTATCTTCTTTTATCGTCTATTTTCAATGTTTCCTATATAATCACAGGCTTTTAATGTTATTCTTAGGTATTTTTGGCTGACTTTCTTTGATTTAGACATAAAATAAGACAAAATTAATACCTTGAAAAATTGGCAAATTTTCATGACCGCGGACCTTACAGAATGTGCGGATTCTGGTATCTTCTTTTATAATCTATTTTCAATGTTTCCCATATAATCAAAGGCTTTTAATGTTATTCTTAGGTATTTTTGGCTGACTTTCTTTGATTTAGACATAAAATAAGACAAAATTAATACCTTGAAAAATTGGCAAATTTTCATGACCGCGGACCTTACAGAATGTGCGGATTCTGGTATCTTCTTTTATCGTCTATTTTCAATGTTTCCTATCGAATCAAAGGCTTTTAATGTTATTCTTAGGTATTTTTGGCTGACTTTCTTTGATTTAGACATAAAATAAAGACAAAATTAATACCTTGAAAAATTGGCAAATTTTCATGACCGCGGATCTTACAGACTGTGCGGATTCTGGTATCTTCCTTTATTGTCTATTTTCAATGTTTCCTATCTAATCAAAGGCTTTAAATGTTATTCTTAGGTATTTTTGGCTGACTTTCTTTTATTAAGACATAAAATAAAGACAAAATTAATACCTTGAAAAATTGGCCAATTTTCATGACTGCGGACCTTACAGACTTTGCTTATTGTGGTATCTTCTTTTATTGTCTATTTTCAATGTTTCCTATCAAATCAAAGGCTTTTAATGTTATTCTTAGGTATTTTGGGCTGACTTTCTTTGATTAAGACATAAAATAAGACAAAATTAATACCTTGAAAAATTGGCAAATTTTCATGACCGCGGACCTTACAGAATGTGCGGATTCTGGTATCTTCCTTTATCGTCTATTTTCAATGTTTCCTATCAAATCAAAGGCTTTTAATGTTATTCTTAGGTATTTTTTGCTGACTTTCTTTGATTAAGACATAAAACAGGACAAAATTAATACCTTGAAAAATTGGCAAATTTTCATGACCGCCGACCTTACAGAATGTGCGGATTCTGGTATCTTCTTTTATTGTCTATTTTCAATGTTTCCTATATAATCAAAGGCTTTTAATGTTATTCTTAGGTATTTTTGGCTGACTTTCTTTGATTTAGACATAAAATAAGACAAAATTAATACCTTGAAAAATTGGCAAATTTTCATGACCGCGGACCTTACAGAATGTGCGGATTCTGGTATCTTCTTTTATCGTCTATTTTCAATGTTTCCTATCGAATCAAAGGCTTTTAATGTTATTCTTAGGTACTTTTGGCTGACTTTCTTTGATTTAGACATAAAATAAAGACAAAATTAATACCTTGAAAAATTGGAAAAATTTTCATGACCGCGGATCTTACAGACTGTGCGGATTCTGGTATCTTCCTTTGTCGTCTATTTTCAATGTTTCCTATCAAATCAAAGGCTTTTAATGTTATTCTTAGGTATTTTTGGCTGACTTTCTTTGATTTAGACATAAAATAAAGACAAAATTATTACCTTGAAAAATTGGCAAATTTTCATGACCGCGGACCTTACAGAATGTGCGGATTCTGGTATCTTCTTTTATCGTCTGTTTTCAATGTTTCCTATCAAATCAAAGGCTTTTAATGTTATTCTTAGGTATTTTTGGCTGACTTTCTTTGATTTAGACATAAAATAAAGACAAAATTAATACCTTGAAAAATTGGTAAATTTTCATGACCGCGGACCTTACAGAATGTGCGGATTCTGGTATCTTCTTTTATTGTCTGTTTTCAATGTTTCCTATCAAATCAAAGGCTTTTAATGTTATTCTTAGGTATGTTTGGCTGACTTTATTTGATTTAGACATAAAATAAAGACAAATTTATTACCTTGAAATATTGGCAAATGTTCATGACCGCGGACCTTACAGAATGTGCGGATTCTGGTATCTTCTTTTATCGTCTATTTTCAATGTTTCCTATAAAATCAAAGGCTTTGAATTTTATTCTTAGGTATTTTTGCTGACTTCTTTGATTTAGACATAAAATAAGACAAAATTAATACCTTGAAAAATTGGCAAATTTTCATGACCGCGGACCTTACAGAATGTGCGGATTCTGGTATCTTCCTTTATCGTCTATTTTCAATGTTTCCTATCTAATCAAAGGCTTTTAATGTTATTCTTAGGTATTTTTGGCTGACTTTCTTTTATTTAGACATAAAATAAAGACAAAATTAATACCTTGAAAAATTGGCCAATTTTCATGACCGCGGACCTTACAGACTTTGCTTATTGTGGTATCTGCTTTTATTGTCTATTTTCAATGTTTACTTTCAAATCAAAGGCTTTTAATGTTATTCTTAGGTATTTTTGGCTGACTTTATTTGATTAAGACATAAAATAAGACAAAATTAATACCTTGAAAAATTGGCAAATTTTCATGACCGCGGACCTTACAGAATGTGCGGATTCTGGTATCTTCTTTTATCGTCTATTTTCAATGTTTCCTATCAAATCAAAGGCTTTTAATGTTATTCTTAGGTATTTTTGGCTGACTTTCTTTGATTTAGACATAAAATAAGACAAAAGTAATACCTTGAAAAATTGGCAAATTTTCATGACCGCGGACCTTACAGAATGTGCGGATTCTGGTATCTTCTTTTATCGTCTATTTTCAATGTTTCCTATCGAATCAAAGGCTTTTAATGTTATTCTAAGGTACTTTTGGCTGACTTTCTTTGATTTAGACATAAAATAAAGACAAAATTAATACCTTGAAAAATTGGCAAATTTTCATTACCGCGGATCTTACAGACTGTGCGGATTCTGGTATCTTCCTTTGTCGTCTATTTTCAAATTTCCTATCAAATCAAAGGCTTTTAATGTTATTCTTAGGTATTTTTGGCTGACTTTCTTTGATTTAGACATAAAATAAAGACAAAATTATTACCTTGAAAAATTGGCAAATTTTCATGACCGCGGACCTTACAGAATTTGCGGATTCTGGTATCTTCTTTTATCGTCTGTTTTCAATGTTTCCTATCAAATCAAAGGCTTTTAATGTTATTCTTAGGTATTTTTGGCTGACTTTCTTTGATTTAGACATAAAATTAAGACAAAATTATTACCTTGAAAAATTGGCCAATTTTCATGACCGCGGACCTTACAGAATGTGCGGATTCTGGTATCCTCTTTTATCGTCTATTTTCAATGTTTCCTATCAAATCAAAGGCTTTTAATGTTATTCTTAGGTATTTTTGGCTGACTTTCTTTGATTTAGACATAAAATAAAGACAAAATTATTACCTTGAAATATTGGCAAATTTTCATGACCGCGGACCTTACAGAATGTGCGGATTCTGGTATCTTCTTTTATCATCTATTTTCAATGTTTCCTATCAAATCAAAGGCTTTGAATTTTATTCTTAGGTATTTTTGCTGACTTTCTTTGATTTAGACATAAAATAAAGACAAAATTAATACCTTGAAAAATTGGCAAATTTTCATGACCGCGGATCTTACAGAATGTGCGGATTCTGGTATCTTCTTTTATCGTCTATTTTCAATGTTTCCTATCAAATCAAAGGCTTTTAATGTTATTCTTAGGTATTTTTGGCTGACTTTCTTTGATTTAGACATAAAATAAGACAAAAGTAATACCTTGAAAAATTGGCAAATTTTCATGACCGCGGACCTTACAGAATGTGCGGATTCTGGTATCTTCTTTTATCGTCTATTTTCAATGTTTCCTATCGAATCAAAGGCTTTTAAGCTTATTCTAAGGTACTTTTGGCTGACTTTCTTTGATTTAGACATAAAATAAAGACAAAATTAATACCTTGAAAAATTGGCAAATTTTCATTACCGCGGATCTTACAGACTGTGCGGATTCTGGTATCTTCCTTTGTCGTCTATTTTCAATGTTTCCTATCAAATCAAAGGCTTTTAATGTTATTCTTAGGTATTTTTGGCTGACTTTCTTTGATTTAGACATAAAATAAAGACAAAATTATTACCTTGAAAAATTGGCAAATTTTCATGACCGCGGACCTTACAGAATGTGCGGATTCTGGTATCTTCTTTTATCGTCTGTTTTCAATGTTTCCTATCAAATCAAAGGCTTTTAATGTTATTCTTAGGTATTTTTGGCTGACTTTCTTTGATTTAGACATAAAATAAAGACAAAATTATTACCTTGAAATATTGGCAAATTTTAATGACCGCGGACCTTACAGAATGTGCGGATTCTGGTATCTTCTTTTATCATCTATTTTCAATGTTTCCTATCAAATCAAAGGCTTTGAATTTTATTCTTAGGTATTTTTGCTGACTTTCTTTGATTTAGACATAAAATAAAGACAAAATTAATACCTTGAAAAATTGGCAAATTTTCATGACCGCGGATCTTACAGAATGTGCGGATTCTGGTATCTTCTTTTATTGTCTATTTTCAATGTTTCCTATCAAATCAAAGGCTTTTAATGTTGTTCTTAGGTATTTTTGGCTGACTTTCTTTGATTTAGACATAAAATAAAGACAAAATTATTACCTTGAAAAATTGGCAAATTTTCATGACCGCGGACCTTACAGAATGTGCGGATTCTGGTATCCTCTTTTATCGTCTGTTTTCAATGTTTCCTATCAAATCAAAGGCTTTTAATGTTATTCTTAGGTATTTTTGGCTGACTTTCTTTGATTTAGACATAAAATAAAGACAAAATTATTACCTTGAAATATTGGCAAATTTTCATGACCGCGGACCTTACAGAATGTGCGGATTCTGGTATCTTCTTTTATCATCTATTTTCAATGTTTCCTATCAAATCAAAGGCTTTGAATTTTATTCTTAGGTATTTTTGCTGACTTTCTTTGATTTAGACATAAAATAAAGACAAAATTAATACCTTGAAAAATTGGCAAATTTTCATGACCGCGGATCTTACAGAATGTGCGGATTCTGGTATCTTCTTTTATCGTCTGTTTTCAATGTTTCCTATCGAATCAAAGGCTTTTAATGTTATTCTTAGGTATTTTTGGCTGACTTTATTTGATTTAGACATAAAATAAAGACAAAATTATTACCTTGAAATATTGGCAAATTTTCATGACCGCGGACCTTACAGAATGTGCGGATTCTGGTATCTTCTTTTATCGTCTATTTTAAATGTTTCCTATCGAATCAAAGGCTTTTAATGTTATTCTTAGGTACTTTTGGCTGACTTTCTTTGATTTAGACATGAAATAAAGACAAAATGTATACCTTGAAAAAATTGGCAAATTTTCATGACCGCAGACCTTACAGAATGTGCGTATTGTGGTATCTTCTTTTATAGTCTATTGTCAATGTTTCCTATCAAATCAAAGGCTTTTAATGTTATTCTTAGGTATTTTGAGCTGACTTTATTTGATTTAGACATAAAATAAAGACAAAATTATTACCTTGAAATATTGGCAAATTTTCATGACCGCGGACCTTACAGAATGTGCGGATTCTGGTATCTTCTTTTATCATCTATTTTCAATGTTTCCTATCGAATCAAAGGCTTTTAATGTTATTCTTAGGTATTTTTGGCTGACTTTCTTTGATTTAGACATAAAATAAAGACAAAATTAATACCTTGAAAAATTGGCAAATTTTCATGACCGCGGATCTTACAGAATGTGCGGATTCTGGTATCTTCTTTTATCGTCTATTTTCAATGTTTCCTATCAAATCAAAGGCTTGTAATGTTATTCTTAGGTATTTTTGGCTGACTTTCTGTGATTTAGACATAAAAAAAAAAAAAAAATTAATACCTTGAAAAATTGGCAAATTTTCATGACCACGGACCTTACAGAATGTGTGGATTCTGGTATCTTCTTTTATTGTCTATTTTCAAGGTTTCCTATCAAATCAAAGGCTTTTAATGTTATTCTTAGGTATTTTTGGCTGACTTTCTTTGATTTAGACATAAAATAAGACAAAATTAATACCTTGAAAAATTGGCAAATTTTCATGACCGCCGACCTTACAGAATGTGCGGATTCTGGTATCTTCCTTTATCGTCTATTTTCAATGTTTCCTATCAAATCACAGGCTTTTAATGTTATTCTAAGGTATTTTTGGCTGACTTTCTTTGATTAAGACATAAAATAAAGACCAAATTATTACCTTGAAAAATTGGCAAATTTTCATGACCGCGGACCTTACAGAATGTGCGGATTCTGGTATCTTCTTTTATCGTCTGTTTTCAATGTTTCCTATCGAATCAAAGGCTTTTAATGTTATTCTTAGGTATTTTTGGCTGACTTTCTTTGATTTAGACATAAAATAAAGACAAAATTATTACCTTGAAATATTGGCAAATTTTCATGACCGCGGACCTTACAGAATGTGCGGATTCTGGTATCTTCTTTTATCATCTATTTTCAATGTTTCCTATCAAATCAAAGGCTTTGAATTTTATTCTTAGGTATTTTTGCTGACTTTCTTTGATTTAGACATAAAATAAAGACAAAATTAATACCTTGAAAAATTGGCCAATTTTCATGACCGCGGACCTTACAGACTTTGCTTATTGTGGTATCTGCTTTTATTGTCTATTTTCAATGTTTCCTTTCAAATCAAAGGCTTTTAATGTTATTCTTAGGTATTTTTGGCTGACTTTATTTGATTAAGACATAAAATAAGACAAAATTAATACCTTGAAAAATTGGCAAATTTTCATGACCACGGACCTTACAGAATGTGCGGATTCTGGTATCTTCTTTTATTGTCTATTTTCAAGGTTTCCTATCAAATCAAAGGCTTTTAATGTTATTCTTAGGTATTTTTGGCTGACTTTCTTTGATTTAGACATAAAATAAGACAAAATTAATACCTTGAAAAATTGGCAAATTTTCATGACCGCGGACCTTACAGAATGTGCGGATTCTGGTATCCTCTTTTATCGTCTATTTTCAATGTTTCCTATCAAATCAAAGGCTTTTAATGTTATTCTTAGGTATTTTTGGCTGACTTTCTTTGATTTAGACATAAAATAAAGACAAAATTATTACCTTGAAATATTGGCAAATTTTCATGACCGCGGACCTTACAGAATGTGCGGATTCTGGTATCTTCTTTTATCATCTATTTTCAATGTTTCCTATCAAATCAAAGGCTTTGAATTTTATTCTTAGGTATTTTTGCTGACTTTCTTTGATTTAGACATAAAATAAAGACAAAATTAATACCTTGAAAAATTGGCAAATTTTCATGACCGCGGATCTTACAGAATGTGCGGATTCTGGTATCTTCTTTTATCGTCTATTTTCAATGTTTCCTATCAAATCAAAGGCTTTTAATGTTATTCTTAGGTATTTTTGGCTGACTTTCTTTGATTTAGACATAAAATAAGACAAAAGTAATACCTTGAAAAATTGGCAAATTTTCATGACCGCGGACCTTACAGAATGTGCGGATTCTGGTATCTTCTTTTATCGTCTATTTTCAATGTTTCCTATCGAATCAAAGGCTTTTAAGCTTATTCTAAGGTACTTTTGGCTGACTTTCTTTGATTTAGACATAAAATAAAGACAAAATTAATACCTTGAAAAATTGGCAAATTTTCATTACCGCGGATCTTACAGACTGTGCGGATTCTGGTATCTTCCTTTGTCGTCTATTTTCAATGTTTCCTATCAAATCAAAGGCTTTTAATGTTATTCTTAGGTATTTTTGGCTGACTTTCTTTGATTTAGACATAAAATAAAGACAAAATTATTACCTTGAAAAATTGGCAAATTTTCATGACCGCGGACCTTACAGAATGTGCGGATTCTGGTATCTTCTTTTATCGTCTGTTTTCAATGTTTCCTATCAAATCAAAGGCTTTTAATGTTATTCTTAGGTATTTTTGGCTGACTTTCTTTGATTTAGACATAAAATAAAGACAAAATTATTACCTTGAAATATTGGCAAATTTTAATGACCGCGGACCTTACAGAATGTGCGGATTCTGGTATCTTCTTTTATCATCTATTTTCAATGTTTCCTATCAAATCAAAGGCTTTGAATTTTATTCTTAGGTATTTTTGCTGACTTTCTTTGATTTAGACATAAAATAAAGACAAAATTAATACCTTGAAAAATTGGCAAATTTTCATGACCGCGGATCTTACAGAATGTGCGGATTCTGGTATCTTCTTTTATTGTCTATTTTCAATGTTTCCTATCAAATCAAAGGCTTTTAATGTTGTTCTTAGGTATTTTTGGCTGACTTTCTTTGATTTAGACATAAAATAAAGACAAAATTATTACCTTGAAAAATTGGCCAATTTTCATGACCGCGGACCTTACAGAATGTGCGGATTCTGGTATCCTCTTTTATCGTCTGTTTTCAATGTTTCCTATCAAATCAAAGGCTTTTAATGTTATTCTTAGGTATTTTTGGCTGACTTTCTTTGATTTAGACATAAAATAAAGACAAAATTATTACCTTGAAATATTGGCAAATTTTCATGACCGCGGACCTTACAGAATGTGCGGATTCTGGTATCTTCTTTTATCATCTATTTTCAATGTTTCCTATCAAATCAAAGGCTTTGAATTTTATTCTTAGGTATTTTTGCTGACTTTCTTTGATTTAGACATAAAATAAAGACAAAATTAATACCTTGAAAAATTGGCAAATTTTCATGACCGCGGATCTTACAGAATGTGCGGATTCTGGTATCTTCTTTTATTGTCTATTTTCAATGTTTCCTATCGAATCAAAGGCTTTTAATGTTATTCTTAGGTATTTTTGGCTGACTTTATTTGATTTAGACATAAAATAAAGACAAAATTATTACCTTGAAATATTGGCAAATTTTCATGACCGCGGACCTTACAGAATGTGCGGATTCTGGTATCTTCTTTTATCGTCTATTTTAAATGTTTCCTATCGAATCAAAGGCTTTTAATGTTATTCTTAGGTACTTTTGGCTGACTTTCTTTGATTTAGACATGAAATAAAGACAAAATGTATACCTTGAAAAAATTGGCAAATTTTCATGACCGCAGACCTTACAGAATGTGCGTATTGTGGTATCTTCTTTTATAGTCTATTGTCAATGTTTCCTATCAAATCAAAGGCTTTTAATGTTATTCTTAGGTATTTTGAGCTGACTTTATTTGATTTAGACATAAAATAAAGACAAAATTATTACCTTGAAATATTGGCAAATTTTCATGACCGCGGACCTTACAGAATGTGCGGATTCTGGTATCTTCTTTTATCATCTATTTTCAATGTTTCCTATCAAATCAAAGGCTTTGAATTTTATTCTTAGGTATTTTTGCTGACTTTCTTTGATTTAGACATAAAATAAAGACAAAATTAATACCTTGAAAAATTGGCCAATTTTCATGACCGCGGACCTTACAGACTTTGCTTATTGTGGTATCTGCTTTTATTGTCTATTTTCAATGTTTCCTTTCAAATCAAAGGCTTTTAATGTTATTCTTAGGTATTTTTGGCTGACTTTATTTGATTAAGACATAAAATAAGACAAAATTAATACCTTGAAAAATTGGCAAATTTTCATGACCACGGACCTTACAGAATGTGCGGATTCTGGTATCTTCTTTTATTGTCTATTTTCAAGGTTTCCTATCAAATCAAAGGCTTTTAATGTTATTCTTAGGTATTTTTGGCTGACTTTCTTTGATTTAGACATAAAATAAGACAAAATTAATACCTTGAAAAATTGGCAAATTTTCATGACCGCGGACCTTACAGAATGTGCGGATTCTGGTATCTTCTTTTATCGTCTATTTTCAATGTTTCCTATCGAATCAAAGGCTTTTAATGTTATTCTTAGGTATTTTTGGCTGACTTTCTTTGATTTAGACATAAAATAAAGACAAAATTATTACCTTGAAAAATTGGCAAATTTTCATGACCGCGGACCTTACAGAATGTGCGGATTCTGGTATCTTCTTTTATCGTCTGTTTTCAATGTTTCCTATCAAATCAAAGGCTTTTAATGTTATTCTTAGGTATTTTTGGCTGACTTTCTTTGATTTAGACATAAAATAAAGACAAAATTAATACCTTGAAAAATTGGCCAATTTTCATGACCGCGGACCTTACAGACTTTGCTTATTGTGGTATCTGCTTTTATTGTCTATTTTCAATGTTTCCTTTCAAATCAAAGGCTTTTAATGTTATTCTTAGGTATTTTTGGCTGACTTTATTTGATTAAGACATAAAATAAGACAAAATTAATACCTTGAAAAATTGGCAAATTTTCATGACCGCGGACCTTACAGAATGTGCGGATTCTGGTATCTTCTTTTATCGTCTATTTTCAATGTTTCCTATCAAATCAAAGGCTTTTAATGTTATTCTTAGGTATTTTTGGCTGACTTTCTTTGATTTAGACATAAAATAAGACAAAATTAATGCCTTGAAAAATTGGCAAATTTTCATGACCGCGGACCTTACAGAATGTGCGGATTCTGGTATCTTCTTTTAACGTCTATTTTCAATGTTTCCTATCGAATCAAAGGCTTTTAATGTTATTCTTAGGTACTTTTGGCTGACTTTCTTTGATTTAGACATAAAATAAAGACAAAATTAATACCTTGAAAAATTGGCAAATTTCCATGACCGCGGATCTTACAGACTGTGCGGATTCTGGTATCTTCCTTTGTCGTCTATTTTCAATGTTTCCTATCAAATCAAAGGCTTTTAATGTTATTCTTTGGTATTTTTGGCTGACTTTCTTTGATTTAGACATAAAATAAAGACAAAATTATTACCTTGAAATATTGGCAAATTTTCATGACCGCGGACCTTACAGAATGTGCGGATTCTGGTATCTTCTTTTATTGTCTGTTTTCAATGTTTACTATCAAATCAAAGGCTTTTAATGTTATTCTTAGGTATTTTTGCTGACTTTCTTTGATTTAGACATAAAATAAGACAAAATTAATACCTTGAAAAATTGGCAAATTTTCATGACCGCGGACCTTACAGAATGTGCGGATTCTGGTATCTTCTTTTATCGTCTATTTTCAATGTTTCCTATCGAATCAAAGGCTTTTAATGTTATTCTTAGGTATTTTTGGCTGACTTTCTTTGATTTAGACATAAAATAAAGACAAAATTATTACCTTGAAAAATTGGCAAATTTTCATGACCGCGGACATTACAGAATGTGCGGATTCTGGTATCTTCTTTTATCGTCTGTTTTCAATGTTTCCTATCAAATCAAAGGCTTTTAATGTTATTCTTAGGTATTTTTGGCTGACTTTCTTTGATTTAGACATAAAATAAAGACAAAATTAATACCTTGAAAAATTGGCAAATTTTCATGACCGCGGACCTTACAGAATGTGCGGATTCTGGTATCTTCTTTTATTATCTGTTTTCAATGTTTCCTTTCAAATCAAAGGCTTTTAATGTTATTCTTAGGTATTTTTGGCAGACTTTGTTTGATTTAGACATAAAATAAAGTCAAAATTATTTCCTTGAAATATTGGCAAATTTTCATGACCGCGGACCTTACAGAATGTGCGGATTCTGGTATCTTCTTTTATCGTCTATTTTCAATGTTTCCTATCAAATCAAAGGCTTTTAATGTTATTCTTAGGTATTTTTGGCTGACTTTCTTTGATTTAGACATAAAATAAGACAAAATTAATACCTTGAAAAATTGGCAAATTTTCATGACCGCGGACCTTACAGAATGTGCGGATTCTGGTATCTTCTTTTATCGTCTATTTTCAATGTTTCCTATCGAATCAAAGGCTTTTAATGTTATTCTTAGGTACTTTTGGCTGACTTTCTTTGATTTAGACATAAAATAAAGACAAAATTAATACCTTGAAAAATTGGCAAATTTTCATGACCGCGGATCTTACAGACTGTGCGGATTCTGGTATCTTCCTTTGTCGTCTATTTTCAATGTTTCCTATCAAATCAAAGGCATTTAATGTTATTCTTAGGTATTTTTGGCTGACTTTCTTTGATTTAGACATAAAATAAAGACAAAATTATTACCTTGAAAAATTGGCCAATTTTCATGACCGCGGACCTTACAGAATGTGCGGATTCTGGTATCTTCTTTTATCGTCTGTTTTCAATGTTTCCTATCAAATCAAAGGCTTTTAATGTTATTCTTAGGTATTTTTGGCTGACTTTCTTTGATTTAGACATAAAATAAAGACAAAATTATTACCTTGAAATATTGGCAAATTTTCATGACCGCGGACCTTACAGAATGTGCGGATTCTGGTATCTTCTTTTATCATCTATTTTCAATGTTTCCTATCAAATCAAAGGCTTTTAATGTTATTCTTAGGTATTTTTGCTGACTTTCTTTGATTTAGACATAAAATAAAGACAAAATTAATACCTTGAAAAATTGGCAAATTTTCATGACCGCGGATCTTACAGAATGTGCGGATTCTGGTATCTTCTTTTATTGTCTATTTTCAATGTTTCCTATCAAATCAAAGGCTTTTAATGTTATTCTTAGGTATTTTTGGCTGACTTTCTTTGATTTAGACATAAAAAAACAAACAAAATTAATACCTTGAAAAATTGGCAAATTTTCATGACTGCGGACCTTACAGAATGTGCGGATTCTGGTATCTTCCTTTGTCGTCTATTTTCAATGTTGCCTATCAAATCAAAGGCTTTTAATGTTATTCTTAGGTATTTTTGGCTGACTTTCTTTGATTTAGACATAAAATAAAGACAAAATTATTACCTTGAAAAATTGGCCAATTTTCATGACCGCGGACCTTACAGAATGTGCGGATTCTGGTATCCTCTTTTATCGTCTGTTTTCAATGTTTCCTATCAAATCAAAGGCTTTTAATGTTATTCTTAGGTATTTTTGGCTGACTTTCTTTGATTTAGACATAAAATAAAGACACAATTATTACCTTGAAATATTGGCAAATTTTCATGACCGCGGACCTTACAGAATGTGCGGATTCTGGTATCTTCTTTTATCATCTATTTTCAATGTTTCCTATCAAATCAAAGGCTTTGAATTTTATTCTTAGGTATTTTTGCTGACTTTCTTTGATTTAGACATAAAATAAAGAAAAAATTAATACCTTGAAAAATTGGCAAATTTTCATGACCGCGGACCTTACAGAATGTGCGGATTCTGGTATCTTCTTTTATCGTCTATTTTCAATGTTTCCTATCGAATCAAAGGCTTTTAATGTTATTCTTAGGTATTTTTGGCTGACTTTCTTTGATTTAGACATAAAATAAAGACAAAATTATTACCTTGAAAAATTGGCAAATTTTCATGACCGCGGACATTACAGAATGTGCGGATTCTGGTATCTTCTTTTATCGTCTGTTTTCAATGTTTCCTATCGAATCAAAGGCTTTTAATGTTATTCTTAGGTATTTTTGGCTGACTTTCTTTGATTTAGACATAAAATAAGACAAAATTAATACCTTGAAAAATTGGCAAATTTTCATGACCGCGGACCTTACAGAATGTGCGTATTGTGGTATCTTCTTTTATCGTCTATTTTCAATGTTTCCTATCGAATCAAAGGCTTTAAATGTTATTCTTAGGTACTTTTGGCTGACTTTATTTGATTTAGACATAAAATAAAGACAAAATTAATACCTTGAAAAATTGGCAAATTTTCATGACCGCGGACCTTACAGAATGTGCGTATTGTGGTATCTTCTTTTATCGTCTATTTTCAATGTTTCCTATCGAATCAAAGGCTTTTAATGTTATTCTTAGGTACTTTTGGCTGACTTTATTTGATTTAGACATAAAATAAGACAAAATTAATACCTTGAAAAATTGGCAAATTTTCATGACCGCGGACCTTACAGAATGTGCGTATTGTGGTATCTTCTTTTATCGTCTATTTTCAATGTTTCCTATCGAATCAAAGGCTTTTAATGTTATTCTTAGGTACTTTTGGCTGATTTTCTTTGATTTAGACATAAAATAAAGACAACAATAATACCTTGAAAAATTGGCAAATTTTCATGACCGCGGACCTTACAGAATGTGCGGATTCTGGTATCTTCTGTTATTGTCTATTTTCAATGTTTCCTATCAAATCAAAGGCTTTTAATGTTATTCTTAGGTATTTTTGGCTGACTTTCTTTGATTTAGCCATAAAATAAAGACAAAATTATTACCTTGAAATATTGGCAAATTTTCATAACCGCGGACCTTACAGAATGTGCGGATTCTGGTATCTTCTTTTATCGTCTATTTTCAATGTTTCCTATCAAATCAAAGGCTTTGAATGTTATTCTTAGGTACTTTTGGCTGACTTTCTTTGATTAAGACATAAAATAAAGACAAAATTATTACCTTGAAATATTGGCAAATTTTCATGACCGCGGATCTTACAGAATGTGCGGATTCTGGTATCTTCCTTTATCGTCTATTTTCAATGTTTCCTATCAAATCAAAGGCTTTTAATGTTATTCTTAGGTATTTTTGGCTGACTTTCTTTGATTTAGACATAAAATAAAGACAAAATTATTACCTTGAAATATTGGCAAATTTTCATGACCGCGTACCTTACAGAATGTGCGGATTCTGGTATCTTCTTTTATCGTCTATTTTCAATGTTTCCTATCGAATCAAAGCCTTTTAATGTCATTCTTAGGTACTTTTGGCTGACCTTATTTGATTTAGACATAAAATAAAGAAAAAATTAATACCTTGAAAAATTGGCAAATTTTCATGACCGCGGACCTTACAGAATGTGCGGATTCTGGTATCTTCTTTTATCGTCTATTTTCAATGTTTCCTATCGAATCAAAGGCTTTTAATGTTGTTCTTAGGTATTTTTGGCTGACTTTTTTGGTTTAGACATAAAATAAGACAAAATTAATATCTTGAAAAATTGGCCAATTTTCATGACCGCGGACCTTACAGAATGTGCGTATTGTGGTATCTTCTTTTATCGTCTATTTTCAATGTTTCCTATCGAATCAAAGGCTTTTAATGTTATTCTTAGGTACTTTTGGCTGACTTTCTTTGATTTAGACATAAACTAAAGACAAAATTAATACCTTGAAATATTGGCAAATTTTCATGACCGCGGACCTTACAGAATGTGCGGATTCTGGTATCTTCTTTTATCGTCTATTTTCAATGTTTCCTATCGAATCAAAGGCTTATAATGTCATTCTTAGGTACTTTTGGCTGATTTTCTTTGATTTAGACATAAAATAAAGACAACAATAATACCTTGAAAAATTGGCAAATTTTCATGACCGCGGACCTTACAGAATGTGCGGATTCTGGTATCTTCTGTTATTGTCTATTTTCAATGTTTCCTATCAAATCAAAGGCTTTTAATGTTACTCTTAGGTATTTTTGGCTGACTTTCTTTGATTTAGCCATAAAATAAAGACAAAATTATTACCTTGAAATATTGGCAAATTTTCATAACCGCGGACCTTACAGAATGTGCGGATTCTGGTTTCTTCTTTTATCGTCTATTTTCAATGTTTCCTATCAAATCAAAGGCTTTGAATGTTATTCTTAGGTACTTTTGGCTGACTTTCTTTGATTAAGACATAAAATAAAGACAAAATTATTACCTTGAAATATTGGCAAATTTTCATGACCGCGGATCTTACAGAATGTGCGGATTCTGGTATCTTCCTTTATCGTCTATTTTCAATGTTTCCTATCAAATCAAAGGCTTTTAATGTTATTCTTAGGTATTTTTGGCTGACTTTCTTTGATTTAGACATAAAATAAAGACAAAATTATTACCTTGAAATATTGGCAAATTTTCATGACCGCGTACCTTACAGAATGTGCGGATTCTGGTATCTTCTTTTATCGTCTATTTTCAATGTTTCCTATCGAATCAAAGCCTTTTAATGTCATTCTTAGGTACTTTTGGCTGACCTTATTTGATTTAGACATAAAATAAAGAAAAAATTAATACCTTGAAAAATTGGCAAATTTTCATGACCGCGGACCTTACAGAATGTGCGGATTCTGGTATCTTCTTTTATCATCTATTTTCAATGTTTCCTATCGAATCAAAGGCTTTTAATGTTGTTCTTAGGTATTTTTGGCTGACTTTTTTGGTTTAGACATAAAATAAGACAAAATTAATATCTTGAAAAATTGGCAAATTTTCATGACCGCGGACCTTACAGAATGTGCGTATTGTGGTATCTTCTTTTATCGTCTATTTTCAATGTTTCCTATCGAATCAAAGGCTTTTAATGTTATTCTTAGGTACTTTTGGCTGACTTTCTTTGATTTAGACATAAACTAAAGACAAAATTAATACCTTGAAATATTGGCAAATTTTCATGACCGCGGACCTTACAGAATGTGCGGTTCTGGTATCTTCTTTTATCGTCTATTTTCAATGTTTCCTATCGAATCAAAGGCTTATAATGTCATTCTTAGGTACTTTTGGCTGATTTTCTTTGATTTAGACATAAAATAAAGACAACAATAATACCTTGAAAAATTGGCAAATTTTCATGACCGCGGACCTTACAGAATGTGCGGATTCTGGTATCTTCTGTTATTGTCTATTTTCAATGTTTCCTATCAAATCAAAGGCTTTTAATGTTACTCTTAGGTATTTTTGGCTGACTTTCTTTGATTTAGCCATAAAATAAAGACAAAATTATTACCTTGACATATTGGCAAATTTTCATAACCGCGGACCTTACAGAATGTGCGGATTCTGGTTTCTTCTTTTATCGTCTATTTTCAATGTTTCCTATCAAATCAAAGGCTTTGAATGTTATTCTTAGGTACTTTTGGCTGACTTTCTTTGATTTAGACATAAAATAAAGACAAAATTAATAACTTGAAAAATTGGCAAATTTTCATGACCGCGGATCTTACAGAATGTGCGGATTCTGGTATCTTCCTTTATCGTCTATTTTCAATGTTTCCTATCAAATCAAAGGCTTTTAATGTTATTCTTAGGTATTTTTGGCTGACTTTCTTTGATTTAGACATAAAATAAAGACACAATTATTACCTTGAAAAATTGGCAAATTTTCATGACCGCGGACCGTACCGAATGTGCGGATTCTTGTATCTTCTTTTATCATCTATTTCCAATGTTTCCTATCAAATCAAAGGCTTTGAATTTTATTCTTAGGTATTGTTTCTGACTTTCTTTGATTTAGACATAAAATAAAGACAAAATTAATACCTTGAAAAATTGGCAAATTTTCATGACCGCGGACCTTACAGAATGTGCGGATTCTGGTATCTTCTTTTATCGTCTATTTTCAATGTTTCCTATCGAATCAAAGGCTTTGAATTTTATTCTTAGGTACTTTTGGCTGACTTTCTTTTATTTAGACATAAAATAAAGACAAAATTAATACCTTGAAAAATTGGAAAATTTTCATGACCGCGGACCTTACAGAATGCGCAGATTCCGGTATCTTCTTTTATCGTCTGTTTTCAATGTTTCCTATCAAATCAAAGGCTTTTAATGTTATTCTTAGGTATTTTTGGCTGACTTTATTTGATTTAGACATAAAATAAAGACAAAATTATTACATTGAAATATTGGCAAATTTTCATGACCGCGGACCTTACAGAATGTGCGGATTCTGGTATCTTCTTTCATCATCTATTTTCAATGTTTCCTATCAAATCAAAGGCTTTGAATTTTATTCTTAGGTATTTTTGCTGACTTTCTTTCATTTAGACATAAAATACAGACAAAATTAATACCTTGAAAAATTGGCAAATTTTCATGATTGCGGATCTTACAGAATGTGCGGATTCTGGTATCTTCTTTTATCGTCTATTTTCAATGTTTCCTATCAAATCAAAGGCTTTTAATGTTATTCTTAGGTATTTTGGGCTGACTTTCTTTGATTTAGACATAAAATAAAGACAAAATTATTACCTTGAAAAATTGGCAAATTTTCATGACCGCGGACCTTACAGAATGTGCGGATTCTGGTATCTTCTTTTATCGTCTGTTTTCAATGTTTCCTATCAAATCAAAGGCTTTTAATGTTATTCTTAGGTATTTTTGGCTGATTTTCTTTGATTTAGACATAAAATAAAGACAAAATTATTACCTTGAAATATTGGCAAATTTTCATGACCGCGGACCTTACAGAATGTGCGGATTCTAGTATCTTCTTTTATCGTCTATTTTCAATGTTCCTATCGAATCAAAGGCTTTTAATGTCATTCTTAGGTACTTTTGGCTGACCTTATTTGATTTAGACATAAAATAAAGACAAAAATAATACCTTGAAAAATTGGCAAATTTTCATGACCGCGGACCTTACAGAATGTGCGGATTCTGGTATCTTCTGTTATTGTCTATTTTCAATGTTTCCTATCAAATCAAAGGCTTTTAATGTTATTCTTAGGTATTTTTGGCTGACTTTCTTTGATTTAGACATAAAATAAAGACAAAATTATTACCTTGAAATATTGGCAAATTTTCATGACCGCGGACTTTACAGAATGTGCGGATTCTGGTATCTTCTTTTATCATCTATTTTCAATGTTTCCTATCAAATCAAAGGCTTTGAATTTTATTCTAAGGTATTTTTGCTGACTTTCTTTGATTTAGACATAAAATAAAGAAAAAATTAATACCTTGAAAAATTGGCAAATTTTCATGACCGCGGACCTTACAGAATGTGCGGATTCTGGTATCTTCTTTTATCGTCTATTTTCAATGTTTCCTATCAAATCAAAGGCTTTTAATGTTGTTCTTAGGTATTTTTGGCTGACTTTCTTTGATTTAGACATAAAATAAGACAAAATTAATACCTTGAAAAATTGGCAAATTTTCATGACCGCGGACCTTACAGAATGTGCGTATTCTTGTATCTTCTTTTATCGTCTATTTTCAATGTTTCCTATCGAATCAAAGGCTTTTAATGTTATTCTTAGGTACTTTTGGCTGACTTTCTTTGATTTAGACATAAAATAAAGACAAAATTAATACCTTGAAAAATTGGCAAATTTTCATGACCGCGGATCTTACAGAATGTGCGGATTCTGGTATCTTCCTTTATCGTCTATTTTCAATGTTTCCTATCAAATCAAAGGCTTTTAATGTTATTCTTAGGTATTTTTGGCTGACTTTCTTTGATTTAGACATAAAATAAAGACACAATTATTACCTTGAAAAATTGGCAAATTTTCATGACCGCGGACCTTACAGAATGTGCGGATTCTGGTATCTTCTTTTATCGTCTGTTTTCAATGTTTCCTATCAAATCAAAGGCTTTTAATGTAATTCTTAGGTATTTTTGGCTGACTTTCTTTGATTTAGACATAAAATAAAGACAAAATTATTACCTTGAAATATTGGCAAATTTTCATGACCGCGGACCTTACAGAATGTGCGGATTCTGGTATCTTCTTTTATCGTCTATTTTCAATGTTTCCTATCGAATCAAAGGCTTTTAATGTTATTCTTAGGTACTTTTGGCTGACTTCATTTGATTTAGACATAAAATAAAGACAAAATTAATACCTTGAAAAATTGGCAAATTTTCATGACCGCGGATCTTACAGAATGTGCGGATTCTGGTATCTTCTGTTATCGTCTGTTTTCAATGTTTCCTATCAAATCAAAGGCTTTTAATGTTATTCTTAGGTATTTTTGGCTGACTTTCTTTGATTTAGACATAAAATAAAGATAAAATTAATACCTTGAAAAATTGGCAAATTTTCATGACCGCGGATCTTACAGAATGTGCGGATTCTGGTATCTTCTGTTATCGTCTGTTTTCAATGTTTCCTATCAAATCAAAGGCTTTTAATGTTATTCTTAGGTACTTTTGGCTGACTTTCTTTGATTTAGACATAAAATAAAGACAAAATTAATACCTTGAAAAATTGGCAAATTTTCATGACCGCGGATCTTACAGAATGTGCGGATTCTGGTATCTTCCTTTATCGTCTATTTTCAATGTTTCCTATCAAATCAAAGGCTTTTAATGTTATTCTTAGGTATTTTTGGCTGACTTTCTTTGATTTAGACATAAAATAAAGACACAATTATTACCTTGAAAAATTGGCAAATTTTCATGACCGCGGACCTTACAGAATGTGCGGATTCTGGTATCTTCCTTTATCGTCTATTTTCAATGTTTCCTATCAAATCAAAGGCTTTTAATGTTATTCTTAGGTATTTTTGGCTGACTTTCTTTGATTTAGACATAAAATAAAGACAAAATTATTACCTTGAAAAATTGGCAAATTTTCATGACCGCGGACCTTACAGAATGTGCGGATTCTGGTATCTTCTTTTATCGTCTGTTTTCAATGTTTCCTATCAAATCAAAGGCTTTTAATGTAATTCTTAGGTATTTTTGGCTGACTTTCTTTGATTTAGACATAAAATAAAGACAAAATTAATACCTTGAAAAATTGGCAAATTTTCATGACCGCGGACCTTAAAGAATGTGCGGATTCTGGTATCTTCTTTTATCGTCTGTTTTCAATGTTTCCTATCAAATCAAAGGCTTTTAATGTTATTCTTAGGTATTTTTGGCTGACTTTTTTTGATTTAGACATAAAATACAGACAAAATTATTACCTTGAAATATTGGCAAATTTTAATGACCGCGGACCTTACAGAATGTGCGGATTCTGGTATCTACTTTTATCGTCTATTTTCAATGTTTCCTATCGAATCAAAGGCTTTTAATGTTATTCTTAGGTATTTTTGGCTGACTTTATTTGATTTAGACATAAAATAAAGACAAAATTTATACCTTGAAAAATTGGCAAATTTTCATGACCGCGGATCTTACAGAATGTGCGGATTCTGGTATCTTCCTTTATCGTCTATTTTCAATGTTTCCTATCAAATCAAAGGCTTTTAATGTTATTCTTAGGTATTTTTGGCTGACTTTCTTTGATTTAGACATAAAATAAAGACAAAATTATTACCTTGAAAAATTGGCAAATTTTCATGACCGCGGACCTTACAGAATGTGCGGATTCTGGTATCTTCTTTTATCGTCTGTTTTCAATGTTTCCTATCAAATCAAAGGCTTTTAATGTTATTCTTAGGTATTTTTGGCTGACTTTCTTTGATTTAGACATAAAATAAAGACAAAATTAATACCTTTAAAAATTGGCAAATTTTCATGACCGCGGACCTTACAGAATGTGCGGATTCTGGTATCTTCTTTTATCATCTATTTTCAATGTTTCCTATCCAATCAAAGGCTTCGAATTTTATTCTTAGGTATTTTTGCTGACTTTCTTTGATTTAGACATAAAATAAAGACAAAATTAATACCTTGAAAAATTGGCAAATTTTCATGACCGCGGATCTTAAAGAATGTGCGGATTCTGGTATCTTCTTTTATCGTCTATTTTCAATGTTTCCTATCAAATCAAAGGCTTTTAATGTTATTCTTAGGTATTTTTGGCTGACTTTCTTTGATTTAGACATAAAAAAAAAAAAAAAATTAATACCTTGAAAAATTGGCAAATTTTCATGACCACGGACCTTACAGAATGTGCGTATTGTGGTATCTTCTTTTATTGTCTATTTTCAATGTTTTATATCAAATCAAAGGCTTTTAATGTTATTCTTAGGTATTTTTGCTGACTTTCTTTGATTTAGACATAAAATAAGACAAAATTAATACCTTTAAAAATTGGCAAATTTTCATGACCGCGGACCTTACAGAATGTGCGGATTCTGGTATCTTCTTTTATCGTCTATTTTCAATGTTTCCTATCGAATCAAAGGCTTTTAATGTTATTCTTAGGTACTTTTGGCTGACTTCATTTGATTTAGACATAAAATAAAGACAAAATTAATACCTTGAAAAATTGGCAAATTTTCATGACCGCGGATCTTACAGAATGTGCGGATTCTGGTATCTTCTTTTATCGTCTGTTTTCAATTTTTCCTATCAAATCAAAGGCTTTTAATGTTATTCTTAGGTAGTTTTGGCTGACTTTCTTTGATTTAGACATAAAATAAAGAAAAAATTAATACCTTGAAAAATTGGCAAATTTTCATGACCGCGGACCTTACAGAATGTGCTGATTCTGGTATCTTCTTTTATCGTCTGTTTTCAATGTTTCCTATCAAATCAAAGGCTTTTAATGTTATTCTTAGGTATTTTTGGCTGACTTTATTTGATTTAGACATAAAATACAGACAAAATTATTACCTTGAAATATTGGCAAATTTTAATGACCGCGGACCTTACAGAATGTGCGGATTCTGGTATCTTCTTTTATCGTCTATTTTCAATGTTTCCTATCGAATCAAAGGCTTTTAATGTTATTCTTAGGTATTTTTGGCTGACTTTATTTGATTTAGACATAAAATAAAGACAAAATTAATACCTTGAAAAATTGGCAAATTTTCATGACCGCGGATCTTACAGAATGTGCGGATTCTGGTATCTTCCTTTATCGTCTATTTTCAATGTTTCCTATCAAATCAAAGGCTTTTAATGTTATTCTTAGGTATTTTTGGCTGACTTTCTTTGATTTAGACATAAAATAAAGACAAAATTATTACCTTGAAAAATTGGCAAATTTTCATGACCGCGGACCTTACAGAATGTGCGGATTCTGGTATCTTCTTTTATCGTCTGTTTTCAATGTTTCCTATCAAATCAAAGGCTTTTAATGTAATTCTTAGGTATTTTTGGCTGACTTTCTTTGATTTAGACATAAAATAAAGACAAAATTAATACCTTGAAAAATTGGCAAATTTTCATGACCGCGGACCTTACAGAATGTGCGGATTCTGGTATCTTCTTTTATCGTCTATTTTCAATGTTTCCTATCGAATCAAAGGCTTTTAATGTTATTCTTAGGTACTTTTGGCTGACTTTCTTTGATTTAGACATAAAATAAAGACAAAATTATTACCTTTAAAAATTGGCAAATTTTCATGACCGCGGATCTTACAGAATGTGCGGATTCTTGTATCTTCTTTTATCATCTATTTTCAATGTTTCCTATCAAATCAAAGGCTTCGAATTTTATTCTTAGGTATTTTTGCTGACTTTCTTTGATTTAGACATAAAATAAAGACAAAATTAATACCTTGCAAAATTGGCAAATTTTCATGACCACTGATCTTAAAGAATGTGCGGATTCTGGTATCTTCTTTTATCGTCTATTTTCAATGTTTCCTATCAAATCAAAGGCTTTTAATGTTATTCTTAGGTATTTTTGGCTGACTTTCTTTGATTTAGACATCAAAAAAAAAAAAAAATTAATACCTTGAAAAATTGGCAAATTTTCATGACCACGGACCTTACAGAATGTGCGTATTGTGGTATCTTCTTTTATTGTCTATTTTCAATGTTTTATATCAAATCAAAGGCTTTTAATGTTATTCTTAGGTATTTTTGGCTGACTTTCTTTGATTTCGACATAAAATAAGACAAAATTAATACCTTTAAAAATTGGCAAATTTTCATGACCGCGGACCTTACAGAATGTGCGGATTCTGGTATCTTCTTTTATCGTCTATTTTCAATGTTTCCTATCGAATCAAAGGCTTTTAATTTTATTCTTAGGTACTTTTGGCTGACTTCATTTGATTTAGACATAAAATAAAGACAAAATTAATACCTTGAAAAATTGGCAAATTTTCATGACCGCGGATCTTACAGAATGTGCGGATTCTGGTATCTTCTTTTATCGTCTGTTTTCAATGTTTCCTATCAAATCAAAGGCTTTTAATGTTATTCTTAGGTATTTTTGGCTGACTTTCTTTGATTTAGACATAAAATAAAGATAAAATTAATACCTTGAAAAATTGGCAAATTTTCATGACCGCGGACATTACATAATGTGCGGATTCTGGTATCTTCTTTTATCGTCTGTTTTCTATGTTTCCTATCAAATCAAAGGCTTTTAATGTTATTCTTAGGTATTTTTGGCTGACTTTATTTGATTTAGACATAAAATACAGACAAAATTATTACCTTGAAATATTGGCAAATTTTAATGACCGCGGACCTTACAGAATGTGCGGATTCTGGTATCTTCTTTTATCGTCTATTTTCAATGTTTCCTATCGAATCAAAGGCTTTTAATGTTATTCTTAGGTATTTTTGGCTGACTTTATTTGATTTAGACATAAAATAAAGACAAAATTAATACCTTGAAAAATTGGCAAATTTTCATGACCGCGGATCTTACAGAATGTGCGGATTCTGGTATCTTCCTTTATCGTCTATTTTCAATGTTTCCTATCAAATCAAAGGCTTTTAATGTTATTCTTAGGTATTTTTGGCTGACTTTCTTTGATTTAGACATAAAATAAAGACAAAATTATTACCTTGAAAAATTGGCAAATTTTCATGACCGCGGACCTTACAGAATGTGCGGATTCTGGTATCTTCTTTTATCGTCTGTTTTCAATGTTTCCTATCAAATCAAAGGCTTTTAATGTAATTCTTAGGTATTTTTGGCTGACTTTCTTTGATTTAGACATAAAATAAAGACAAAATTAATACCTTGAAAAATTGGCAAATTTTCATGACCGCGGACCTTACAGAATGTGCGGATTCTGGTATCTTCTTTTATCGTCTATTTTCAATGTTTCCTATCGAATCAAAGGCTTTTAATGTTATTCTTAGGTACTTTTGGCTGACTTTCTTTGATTTAGACATAAAATAAAGACAAAATTATTACCTTGAAAAATTGGCAAATTTTCATGACCGCGGATCTTACAGAATGTGCGGATTCTTGTATCGTCTTTTATCATCTATTTTCAATGTTTCCTATCAAATCAAAGGCTTCGAATTTTATTCTTAGGTATTTTTGCTGACTTTCTTTGATTTAGACATAAAATAAAGACAAAATTAATACCTTGAAAAATTGGCAAATTTTCATGACCACTGATCTTAAAGAATGTGCGGATTCTGGTATCTTCTTTTATCGTCTATTTTCAATGTTTCCTATCAAATCAAAGGCTTTTAATGTTATTCTTAGGTATTTTTGGCTGACTTTCTTTGATTTAGACATCAAAAAAAAAAAAAAATTAATACCTTGAAAAATTGGCAAATTTTCATGACCACGGACCTTACAGAATGTGCGTATTGTGGTATCTTCTTTTATTGTCTATTTTCAATGTTTTATATCAAATCAAAGGCTTTTAATGTTATTCTTAGGTATTTTTGGCTGACTTTCTTTGATTTAGACATAAAATAAGACAAAATTAATACCTTTAAAAATTGGCAAATTTTCATGACCGCGGACCTTACAGAATGTGCGGATTCTGGTATCTTCTTTTATCGTCTATTTTCAATGTTTCCTATCGAATCAAAGGCTTTTAATGTTATTCTTAGGTACTTTTGGCTGACTTCATTTGATTTAGACATAAAATAAAGACAAAATTAATACCTTGAAAAATTGGCAAATTTTCATGACCGCGGATCTTACAGAATGTGCGGATTCTGGTATCTTCTTTTATCGTCTGTTTTCAATGTTTCCTATCAAATCAAAGGCTTTTAATGTTATTCTTAGCTATTTTTGGCTGACTTTCTTTGATTTAGACATAAAATAAAGATAAAATTAATACCTTGAAAAATTGGCAAATTTTCATGACCGCGGACCTTACATAATGTGCGGATTCTGGTATCTTCTTTTATCGTCTGTTTTCTATGTTTCCTATCAAATCAAAGGCTTTTAATGTTATTCTTAGGTATTTTTGGCTGACTTTATTTGATTTAGACATAAAATACAGACAAAATTATTACCTTGAAATATTGGCAAATTTTAATGACCGCGGACCTTACAGAATGTGCGGATTCTGGTATCTTCTTTTATCGTCTATTTTCAATGTTTCCTATCGAATCAAAGGCTTTTAATGTTATTCTTAGGTATTTTTGGCTGACTTTATTTGATTTAGACATAAAATAAAGACAAAATTAATACCTTGAAAAATTGGCAAATTTTCATGACCGCGGATCTTACAGAATGTGCGGATTCTGGTATCTTCCTTTATCGTCTATTTTCAATGTTTCCTATCAAATCAAAGGCTTTTAATGTAATTCTTGGGTATTTTTGGCTGACTTTCTTTGATTTAGACATAAAATAAAGACAAAATTATTACCTTGAAAAATTGGCAAATTTTCATGACCGCGGACCTTACAGAATGTGCGGATTCTGGTATCTTCTTTTATCGTCTGTTTTCAATGTTTCCTATCAAATCAAAGGCTTTTAATGTAATTCTTAGGTATTTTTGGCTGACTTTCTTTGATTTAGACATAAAATAAAGACAAAATTAATACCTTGAAAAATTGGCAAATTTTCATGACCGCGGACCTTACAGAATGTGCGGATTCTGGTATCTTCTTTTTTATCGTCTATTTTCAATGTTTCCTATCGAATCAAAGGCTTTTAATGTTATTCTTAGGTACTTTTGGCTGACTTTCTTTGATTTAGACATAAAATAAAGACAAAATTATTACCTTGAAAAATTGGCAAATTTTCATGACCGCGGATCTTACAGAATGTGCGGATTCTTGTATCTTCTTTTATCATCTATTTTCAATGTTTCCTATCAAATCAAAGGCTTCGAATTTTATTCTTAGGTATTTTTGCTGACTTTCTTTGATTTAGACATAAAATAAAGACAAAATTAATACCTTGAAAAATTGGCAAATTTTCATGACCGCGGATCTTAAAGAATGTGCGGATTCTGGTATCTTCTTTTATCGTCTATTTTCAATGTTTCCTATCAAATCAAAGGCTTTTAATGTTATTCTTAGGTATTTTTGGCTGACTTTCTTTGATTTAGACATGAAAAAAAAAAAAAATTAATACCTTGAAAAATTGGCAAATTTTCATGACCACGGACCTTACAGAATGTGCGTATTGTGGTATCTTCTTTTATTGTCTATTTTCAATGTTTTATATCAAATCAAAGGCTTTTAATGTTATTCTTAGGTATTTTTGGCTGACTTTCTTTGATTTAGACATAAAATAAGACAAAATTAATACCTTTAAAAATTGGCAAATTTTCATGACCGCGGACCTTAAAGAATGTGCGGATTCTGGTATCTTCTTTTATCGTCTATTTTCAATGTTTCCTATCGAATCAAAGGCTTTTAATTTTATTCTTAGGTACTTTTGGCTGACTTCATTTGATTTAGACATAAAATAAAGACAAAATTAATACCTTGAAAAATTGGCAAATTTTCATGACCGCGGATCTTACAGAATGTGCGGATTCTGGTATCTTCTGTTATCGTCTGTTTTCAATGTTTCCTATCAAATCAAAGGCTTTTAATGTTATTCTTAGGTATTTTTGGCTGACTTTCTTTGATTTAGACATAAAATAAAGAAAAAATTAATACCTTGAAAAATTGGCAAATTTTCATGACCGCGGATCTTACAGAATGTGCGGATTCTGGTATCTTCTTTTATCGTCTGTTTTCAATGTTTCCTATCAAATCAAAGGCTTTTAATGTACTTCTTAGGTATTTTTGGCTGACTTTCTTTGATTTAGACATAAAATAAAGACAAAATTAATACCTTGAAAAATTGGCAAATTTTCATGACCGCGGACCTTACAGAATGTGCGGATTCTGGTATCTTCTTTTATCGTCTGTTTTCAATGTTTCCTATCAAATCAAAGGCTTTTAATGTTATTCTTAGGTATTTTTGGCTTACTTTCTTTGATTTAGACATAAAATAAAGACAAAATTATTACCTTGAAAAATTGGCAAATTTTCATGACCGCGGACCTTACAGAATGTGCGGATTCTGGTATCTTCTTTTATCGTCTGTTTTCAATGTTTCCTATCAAATCAAAGGCTTTTAATGTTATTCTTAGGTATTTTTGGCTGACTTTCTTTGATTTAGACATAAAATAAAGACAAAATTAATACCTTTAAAAATTGGCAAATTTTCATGACCGCGGACCTTACAGAATGTGCGGATTCTGGTATCTTCTTCTATCGTCTGTTTTCAATGTTTCCTATCAAATCAAAGGCTTTTAATGTTATTCTTAGGTATTTTTGGCTGACTTTCTTTGATTTAGACATAAAATAAAGACAAAATTATTACCTTGAAAAATTGGCAAATTTTCATGACCGCGGACCTTACAGAATGCGCGTATTGTGGTATCTTCTTTTATTGTCTATTTTCAATGTTTCCTATCAAATCAAAGGCTTTTAATGTTATTCTTAGGTATTTTTGGCTGACTTTCTTTGATTTAGACATAAAATAAAGACAAAATTATTACCTTGAAATATTGGCAAATTTTCATGACCGCGGACCTTACAGAATGTGCGGATTCTGGTATCTTCTTTTATCGTCTATTTTCAATGTTTCCTATCGAATCAAAGGCTTTTAATGTTATTCTTAGGTACTTTTGGCTGACTTTCTTTGATTTAGACATAAAATAAAGACAAAATTATTACCTTGAAAAATTGGCAAATTTTCATGACCGCGGATCTTACAGAATGTGCGGATTCTGGTATCTTCCTTTATCGTCTATTTTCAATGTTTCCTATCAAATCAAAGGCTTTTAATGTTATTCTTAGGTATTTTTGGCTGACTTTCTTTGATTTAGACATAAAATAAAGACAAAATTATTACCTTGAAAAATTGGCAAATTTTCATGACCGCGGACCTTACAGAATGTGCGGATTCTGGTATCTTCTTTTATCGTCTGTTTTCAATGTTTCCTATCAAATCAAAGGCTTTTAATGTTATTCTTAGGTATTTTTGGCTGACTTTCTTTGATTTAGACATAAAATAAAGACAAAATTAATACCTTTAAAAATTGGAAAATTTTCATGACCGCGGACCTTACAGAATGTGCGGATTCTGGTATCTTCTTTTATCGTCTGTTTTCAATGTTTCCTATCAAATCAAAGGCTTTTAATGTTATTCTTAGGTATTTTTGGCTGACTTTCTTTGATTTAGACATAAAATAAAGACAAAATTAATACCTTGAAAAATTGGCAAATTTTCATGACCGCGGACCTTACAGAATGTGCGGATTCTGGTATCTTCTTTTTTCGTCTATTTTCAATGTTTCCTATCGAATCAAAGGCTTTTAATGTTATTCTTAGGTACTTTTGGCTGACTTCATTTGATTTAGACATAAAATAAAGACAAAATTAATACCTTGAAAAATTGGCAAATTTTCATGACCGCGGATCTTACAGAATGTGCGGATTCTGGTATCTTCTGTTATCGTCTGTTTTCAATGTTTCTTATCAAATCAAAGGCTTTTAATGTTATTCTTAGGTATTTTTGGCTGACTTTCTTTGATTTAGACATAAAATAAAGACAAAATTAATACCTTGAAAAATTGGCAAATTTTCATGACCGCGGACCTTACAGAATGTGCGGATTCTGGTATCTTCTTTTATCGTCTGTTTTCAATGTTTCCTATCAAATCAAAGGCTTTTAATGTTATTCTTAGGTATTTTTGGCTGACTTTGTTTGATTTAGAGATAAAATAAAGACAAAATTATTACCTTTAAAAATTGGCAAATTTTCATGACCGCGGACCTTACAGAATGTGCGGATTCTGGTATCTTCTTTTATCGTCTGTTTTCAATGTTTCCTATCAAATCAAAGGCTTTTAATGTTATTCTTAGGTATTTTTGGCTGACTTTCTTTGATTTAGACATAAAATAAAGACAAAATTATTACCTTGAAAAATTGGCAAATTTTCATGACCGCGGACCTTACAGAATGTGCGGATTCTGGTATCTTCTTTTATCGTCTGTTTTCAATGTTTCCTATCAAATCAAAGGCTTTTAATGTTATTCTTAGGTATTTTTTGCTGACTTTCTTTGATTTAGACATAAAATAAAGACAAAATTAATACCTTTAAAAATTGGCAAATTTTAATGACCGCGGACCTTACAGAATGTGCGGATTCTGGTATCTTCTTTTATCGTCTGTTTTCAATGTTTCCTATCAAATCAAAGGCTTTTAATGTTATTCTTAGGTATTTTTGGCTGACTTTCTTTGATTTAGACATAAAATAAAGACAAAATTATTACCTTTAAAAATTGGCAAATTTTCATGACCGCGGACCTTACAGAATGTGCGGATTCTGGTATCTTCTTTTATCGTCTGTTTTCAATGTTTCCTATCAAATCAAAGGCTTTTAATGTTATTCTTAGGTATTTTTGGCTGACTTTCTTTGATTTAGACATAAAATAAAGACAAAATTAATACCTTGAAAAATTGGCAAATTTTCATGACCGCGGACCTTACAGAATGTGCGGATTCTGGTATCTTCTTTTATCGTCTGTTTTCAATGTTTCCTATCAAATCAAAGGCTTTTAATGTTATTCTTAGGTATTTTTGGCTGACTTTGTTTGATTTAGACATAAAATAAAGACAAAATTAATACCTTGAAATATTGGCAAATTTTCATGACCGCGGACCTTACAGAATGTGCGGATTCTGGTATCTTCTTTTATCGTCTGTTTTCAATGTTTCCTATCAAATCAAAGGCTTTTAATGTTATTCTTAGGTATTTTTGGCTGACTTTCTTTGATTTAGACATAAAATAAAGACAAAATTATTACCTTTAAAAATTGGCAAATTTTCATGACCGCGGACCTTACAGAATGTGCGGATTCTGGTATCTTCTTTTATCGTCTGTTTTCAATGTTTCCTATCAAATCAAAGGCTTTTAATGTTATTCTTAGGTATTTTTGGCTGACTTTCTTTGATTTAGACATAAAATAAAGACAAAATTATTACCTTGAAAAATTGGCAAATTTTCATGACCGCGGACCTTACAGAATGTGCGGATTCTGGTATCTTCTTTTATCGTCTGTTTTCAATGTTTCCTATCAAATCAAAGGCTTTTAATGTTATTCTTAGGTATTTTTGGCTGACTTTCTTTGATTTAGACATAAAATAAAGACAAAATTAATACCTTTAAAAATTGGCAAATTTTAATGACCGCGGACCTTACAGAATGTGCGGATTCTGGTATCTTCTTTTATCGTCTGTTTTCAATGTTTCCTATCAAATCAAAGGCTTTTAATGTTATTCTTAGGTATTTTTGGCTGACTTTCTTTGATTTAGACATAAAATAAAGACAAAATTATTACCTTTAAAAATTGGCAAATTTTCATGACCGCGGACCTTACAGAATGTGCGGATTCTGGTATCTTCTTTTATCGTCTGTTTTCAATGTTTCCTATCAAATCAAAGGCTTTTAATGTTATTCTTAGGTATTTTTGGCTGACTTTCTTTGATTTAGACATAAAATAAAGACAAAATTAATACCTTGAAAAATTGGCAAATTTTCATGACCGCGGACCTTACAGAATGTGCGGATTCTGGTATCTTCATTTATCGTCTATTTTCAATGTTTCCTATCGAATCAAAGGCTTTTAATGTTATTCTTAGGTACTTTTGGCTGACTTCATTTGATTTAGACGTAAAATAAAGACAAAATTAATACCTTGAAAAATTGGCAAATTTTCATGACCGCGGATCTTACAGAATGTGCGGATTCTGGTATCTTCTGTTATCGTCTGTTTTCAATGTTTCCTATCAAATCAAAGGCTTTTAATGTTATTCTTAGGTATTTTTGGCTGACTTTCTTTGATTTAGACATAAAATAAAGACAAAATTAATACCTTGAAAAATTGGCAAATTTTCATGACCGCGGACCTTACAGAATGTGCGGATTCTGGTATCTTCTTTTATCGTCTATTTTCAATGTTTCCTATCGAATCAAAGGCTTTTAATGTTATTCTTAGGTACTTTTGGCTGACTTTATTTGATTTAGACATAAAATAAAGACAAAATTAATACCTTGAAAAATTGGCAAATTTTCATGACCGCGGACCTTACAGAATGTGCGGATTCTGGTATCTTCTTTTATCGTCTGTTTTCAATGTTTCCTATCGAATCAAAGGCTTTTAATGTTATTCTTAGGTATTTTTGGCTGACTTTCTTTGATTTAGACATAAAATAAAGACAAAATTAATACCTTTAAAAATTGGCAAATTTTAATGACCGCGGACCTTACAGAATGTGCGGATTCTGGTATCTTCTTTTATCGTCTGTTTTCAATGTTTCCTATCAAATCAAAGGCTTTTAATGTTATTCTAAGGTATTTTTGGCTGACTTTGTTTGATTTAGACATAAAATAAAGACAAAATTAATACCTTGAAATATTGGCAAATTTTCATGACCGCGGACCTTACAGAATGTGCGGATTCTGGTATCTTCTTTTATCGTCTATTTTCAATGTTTCCTATCGAATCAAAGGCTTTTAATGTTATTCTTAGGTACTTTTGGCTGACTTTATTTGATTTAGACATAAAATAAAGACAAAATTAATACCTTGAAAAATTGGCAAATTTTCATGACCGCGGACCTTACAGAATGTGCGGATTCTGGTATCTTCATTTATCGTCTGTTTTCAATGTTTCCTATCAAATCAAAGGCTTTTAATGTTATTCTTAGGTATTTTTGGCTGACTTTCTTTGATTTAGACATAAAATAAAGACAAAATTAATACCTTGAAAAATTGGCAAATTTTAATGACCGCGGACCTTACAGAATGTGCGGATTCTGGTATCTTCTTTTATCGTCTGTTTTCAATGTTTCCTATCAAATCAAAGGCTTTTAATGTTATTCTTAGGTATTTTTGGCTGACTTTCTTTGATTTAGACATAAAATAAAGACAAAATTATTACCTTTAAAAATTGGCAAATTTTCATGACCGCGGACCTTACAGAATGTGCGTATTGTGGTATCTTCTTTTATCGTCTGTTTTCAATGTTTCCTTTCAAATCAAAGGCTTTTAATGTTATTCTTAGGTATTTTTGGCTGACTTTCTTTGATTTAGACATAAAATAAAGACAAAATTAATACCTTGAAATATTGGCAAATTTTCATGACCGCGGACCTTACAGAATGTGCGGATTCTGGTATCTTCATTTATCGTCTATTTTCAATGTTTCCTATCGAATCAAAGGCTTTTAATGTTATTCTTAGGTACTTTTGGCTGACTTCATTTGATTTAGACGTAAAATAAAGACAAAATTAATACCTTGAAAAATTGGCAAATTTTCATGACCGCGGATCTTACAGAATGTGCGGATTCTGGTATCTTCTGTTATCGTCTGTTTTCAATGTTTCCTATCAAATCAAAGGCTTTTAATGTTATTCTTAGGTATTTTTTGCTGACTTTCTTTTATTTAGACATAAAATAAAGACAATATTAATACCTTGAAAAATTGGCAAATTTTCATGACCGCGGACCTTACAGAATGTGCGGATTCTGGTATCTTCTTTTATCGTCTGTTTTCAATGTTTCCTATCAAATCAAAGGCTTTTAATGTTATTCTTAGGTATTTTTGGCTGACTTTCTTTGATTTAGACATAAAATAAAGACAAAATTAATACCTTGAAATATTGGCAAATTTTCATGACCGCGGACCTTACAGAATGTGCGGATTCTGGTATCTTCTTTTATCGTCTATTTTCAATGTTTCCTATCGAATCAAAGGCTTTTAATGTTATTCTTAGGTACTTTTGGCTGACTTTATTTGATTTAGACATAAAATAAAGACAAAATTAATACCTTGAAAAATTGGCAAATTTTCATGACCGCGGACCTTACAGAATGTTCGTATTGTGGTATCTTCTGTTATCGTCTGTTTTCAATGTTTCCTATCAAATCAAAGGCTTTTAATGTTATTCTTAGGTAGTTTTGGCTGACTTTCTTTGATTTAGACATAAAATAAAGACAAAATTAATACCTTGAAAAATTGGCAAATTTTCATGACCGCGGACCTTACAGAATGTGCGGATTCTGGTATCTTCTTTTATCGTCTGTTTTCAATGTTTCCTATCAAATCAAAGGCTTTTAATGTTATTCTTAGGTAGTTTTGGCTGACTTTGTTTGATTTAGACATAAAATAAAGACAAAATTAATACCTTGAAATATTGGCAAATTTTCATGACCGCGGACCTTACAGAATGTGCGGATTCTGGTATCTTCTTTTATCGTCTATTTTCAATGTTTCCTATCGAATCAAAGGCTTTTAATGTTATTCTTAGGTACTTTTGGCTGACTTTATTTGATTTAGACATAAAATAAAGACAAAATTAATACCTTGAAATATTGGCAAATTTTCATGACACCGGACCTTACAGAATGTGCGGATTCTGGTATCTTCTTTTATCGTCTATTTTCAATGTTTCCTATCGAATCAAAGGCTTTTAATGTTATTCTTAGGTACTTTTGGCTGACTTTATTTGATTTAGACATAAAATAAAGACAAAATTAATACCTTGAAAAATTGGCAAATTTTCATGACCGCGGACCTTACAGAATGTTCGTATTGTGGTATCTTCTGTTATCGTCTGTTTTCAATGTTTCCTATCAAATCAAAGGCTTTTAATGTTATTCTTAGGTAGTTTTGGCTGACTTTCTTTGATTTAGACATAAAATAAAGACAAAATTAATACCTTGAAAAATTGGCAAATTTTCATGACCGCGGACCTTACAGAATGTGCGGATTCTGGTATCTTCTTTTATCGTCTGTTTTCAATGTTTCCTATCAAATCAAAGGCTTTTAATGTTATTCTTAGGTAGTTTTGGCTGACTTTCTTTGATTTAGACATAAAATAAAGACAAAATTAATACCTTGAAATATTGGCAAATTTTCATGACCGCGGACCTTACAGAATGTGCGGATTCTGGTATCTTCTTTTATCGTCTATTTTCAATGTTTCCTATCAAATCAAAGGCTTTTAATCTTATTCTTAGGTACTTTTGGCTGACTTTATTTGATTTAGACATAAAATAAAGACAAAATTAATACCTTGAAATATTGGCAAATTTTCATGACCGCGGACCTTACAGAATGTGCGGATTCTGGTATCTTCTTTTATCGTCTATTTTCAATGTTTCCTATCGAATCAAAGGCTTTTAATGTTATTCTTAGGTACTTTTGGCTGACTTTATTTGATTTAGACATAAAATAAAGACAAAATTAATACCTTGAAAAATTGGCAAATTTTCATGACCGCGGACCTTACAGAATGTGCGTATTGTGGTATCTTCTTTTATTGTCTATTTTGAATGTTTCCTATCAAATCAAAGGCTTTTAATGTTATTCTTAGGTATTTTTTGGCTGACTTTCTTTGATTTAGACATAAAATAAGACAAAATTAATACCTTGAAAAATTGGCCAATTTACATGACCGCGGACCTTACAGAATGTGCGGATTCTGGTATCTTCTTTTATCGTCTGTTTTCTATGTTTCCTATCAAATCAAAGGCTTTTAATGTTATTCTTAGGTATTTTTGGCTGACTTTCTTTGATTTAGACATAAAATAAAGACAAAATTAATACCTTGAAAAATTGGCAAATTTTCATGACCGCGGACCTTACAGAATGTGCGGATTCTGGTATCTTCATTTATCGTCTATTTTCAATGTTTCCTATCGAATCAAAGGCTTTTAATGTTATTCTTAGGTACTTTTGGCTGACTTCATTTTATTTAGACGTAAAATAAAGACAAAATTAATACCTTGAAAAATTGGCAAATTTTCATGACCGCGGATGTTACAGAATGTGCGGATTCTGGTATCTTCTGTTATCGTCTGTTTTCAATGTTTCCTATCAAATCAAAGGCTTTTAATGTTATTCTTAGGTAGTTTTGGCTGACTTTCTTTGATTTAGACATAAAATAAAGACAAAATTATTACCTTGAAAAATTGGCCAATTTTCATGACCGCGGACCTTACAGAATGTGCGGATTCTGGTATCTTCTTTTATCGTCTGTTTTCAATGTTTCCTATCAAATCAAAGGCTTTTTATGTTATTCTTAGGTATTTTTGGCTGACTTTCTTTGATTTAGACATAAAATAAAGACAAAATTATTACCTTGAAAAATTGGCAAATTTTCATGACCGCGGACCTTACAGAATGTGCGTATTGTGGTATCTTCTTTTATTGTCTATTTTGAATGTTTCCTATCAAATCAAAGGCTTTTAATGTTATTCTTAGGTATTTTTTGGCTGACTTTCTTTGATTTAGACATAAAATAAGACAAAATTAATACCTTGAAAAATTGGCCAATTTTAATGACCGCGGACCTTACAGAATGTGCGGATTCTGGTATCTTCTTTTATCGTCTGTTTTCAATGTTTCCTATCAAATCAAAGGCTTTTAATGTTATTCTTAGGTATTTTTAGCTGACTTTCTTTGATTTAGACATAAAATAAAGACAAAATTAATACCTTGAAAAATTGGCAAATTTTCATGACCGCGGACCTTACAGAATGTGCGGATTCTGGTATCTTCATTTATCGTCTATTTTCAATGTTTCCTATCGAATCAAAGGCTTTTAATGTTATTCTTAGGTACTTTTGGCTGACTTCATTTGATTTAGACGTAAAATAAAGACAAAATTAATACCTTGAAAAATTGGCAAATTTTCATGACCGCGGATCTTACAGAATGTGCGGATTCTGGTATCTTCTTTTATCGTCTGTTTTCAATGTTTCCTATCAAATCAAAGGCTTTTAATGTTATTCTTAGGTAGTTTTGGCTGACTTTCTTTGATTTAGACATAAAATAAAGACAAAATTATTACCTTGAAAAATTGGCCAATTTTCATGACCACGGACCTTACAGAATGTGCGGATTCTGGTATCTTCTTTTATCGTCTGTTTTCAATGTTTCCTATCAAATCAAAGGCTTTTTATGTTATTCTTAGGTATTTTTGGCTGACTTTCTTTGATTTAGACATAAAATAAAGACAAAATTAATACCTTGAAAAATTGGCAAATTTTCATGACCGCGGACCTTACAGAATGTGCGGATTCTGGTATCTTCATTTATCGTCTATTTTCAATGTTTCCTATCGAATCAAAGGCTTTTAATGTTATTCTTAGGTACTTTTGGCTGACTTCATTTGATTTAGACGTAAAATAAAGACAAAATTAATACCTTGAAAAATTGGCAAATTTTCATGACCGCGGATCTTACAGAATGTGCGAATTCGGGTATCTTCTGTTATCGTCTGTTTTCAATGTTTCCTATCAAATCAAAGGCTTTTAATGTTATTCTTAGGTATTTTTGGCTGACTTTCTTTGATTTAGACATAAAATAAAGACAAAATTAATACCTTGAAAAATTGGCAAATTTTCATGACCGCGGACCTTACAGAATGTGCGGATTCTGGTATCTTCTTTTATCGTCTGTTTTCAATGTTTCCTATCAAATCAAAGGCTTTTAATGTTATTCTTAGGTAGTTTTGGCTGACTTTGTTAGATTTAGACATAAAATAAAGACAAAATTAATACCTTGAAATATTGGCAAATTTTCATGACCGCGGACCTTACAGAATGTGCGGATTCTGGTATCTTCTTTTATCGTCTATTTTCAATGTTTCCTATCGAATCAAAGGCTTTTAATGTTATTCTTAGGTATTTTTGGCTGACTTTATTTGATTTAGACATAAAATAAAGACAAAATTAATACCTTGAAATATTGGCAAATTTTCATGACCGCGGACCTTACAGAATGTGCGGATTCTGGTATCTTCTTTTATCGTCTATTTTCAATGTTTCCTATCGAATCAAAGGCTTTTAATGTTATTCTTAGGTACTTTTGGCTGACTTTATTTGATTTAGACATAAAATAAAGACAAAATTAATACCTTGAAAAATTGGCAAATTTTCATGACCGCGGATGTTACAGAATGTGCGGATTCTGGTATCTTCTGTTATCGTCTGTTTTCAATGTTTCCTATCAAATCAAAGGCTTTTAATGTTATTCTTAGGTAGTTTTGGCTGACTTTCTTTGATTTAGACATAAAATAAAGACAAAATTATTACCTTGAAAAATTGGCCAATTTTCATGACCGCGGACCTTACAGAATGTGCGGATTCTGGTATCTTCTTTTATCGTCTGTTTTCAATGTTTCCTATCAAATCAAAGGCTTTTTATGTTATTCTTAGGTATTTTTGGCTGACTTTCTTTGATTTAGACATAAAATAAAGACAAAATTATTACCTTGAAAAATTGGCAAATTTTCATGACCGCGGACCTTACAGAATGTGCGTATTGTGGTATCTTCTTTTATTGTCTATTTTGAATGTTTCCTATCAAATCAAAGGCTTTTAATGTTATTCTTAGGTATTTTTTGGCTGACTTTCTTTGATTTAGACATAAAATAAGACAAAATTAATACCTTGAAAAATTGGCCAATTTTCATGACCGCGGACCTTACAGAATGTGCGGATTCTGGTATCTTCTTTTATCGTCTGTTTTCAATGTTTCCTATCAAATCAAAGGCTTTTAATGTTATTCTTAGGTATTTTTGGCTGACTTTCTTTGATTTAGACATAAAATAAAGACAAAATTAATACCTTGAAAAATTGGCAAATTTTCATGACCGCGGACCTTACAGAATGTGCGGATTCTGGTATCTTCTTTTATCGTCTGTTTTCAATGTTTCCTATCAAATCAAAGGCTTTTAATGTAATTCTTAGGTATTTTTGGCTGACTTTATTTGATTTAGACATAAAATAAAGACAAAATTAATACCTTGAAATATTGGCAAATTTTCATGACCGCGGACCTTACAGAATGTGCGGATTCTGGTATCTTCTTTTATCGTCTGTTTTCAATGTTTCCTATCGAATCAAAGGCTTTTAATGTTATTCTTAGGTACTTTTGGCTGACTTTATTTGATTTAGACATAAAATAAAGACAAAATTTATACCTTGAAAAATTGGCAAATTTTCATGACCGCGGACCTTACAGAATGTGCGTATTGTGGTATCTTCTTTTATTGTCTATTTTGAATGTTTCCTATCAAATCAAAGGCTTTTAATGTTATTCTTAGGTATTTTTTGGCTGACTTTCTTTGATTTAGACATAAAATAAGACAAAATCAATACCTTGAAAAATTGGCAAATTTTCATGACCGCGGACCTTACAGAATGTGCGGATTCTGGTATCTTCTTTTATCGTCTATTTTCAATGTTTCCTATCGAATAAAAGGCTTTTAATGTTATTCTTAGGTACTTTTGGCTGACTTTCTTTGATTTAGACATAAAATAAAGACAAAATTTATACCTTGAAAAATTGGCAAATTTTCATGACCGCGGATCTTACAGAATGTGCGGATTCTGGTATCTTCTTTTATCGTCTATTTTCAATGTTTCCTATCAAATCAAAGGCTTTTAATGTTATTCTTAGGAATTTTTGGCTGACTTTCTTTGATTTAGACATAAAATAAAGACAAAATTATTACCTTGAAAAATTGGCAAATTTTCATGACCGCGGACCTTACAGAATGTGCGGATTCTGGTATCTGTTTTTATCGTCTGTTTTCAATGTTTCCTATCTAATCAAAGGCTTTTAATGTTATTCTTAGGTATTTTTGGCTGACTTTCTTTGATTTAGACATAAAATAAAGACAAAATTAATACCTTGAAAAATTGGCAAATTTTCATGACCGCGGACCTTACAGAATGTGCGATTTCTGGTATCTTCTTTTATCGTCTGTTTTCAATGTTTCCTGTCAAATAAAAGGCTTTTTATGTTATTCTTAGGTATTTTTGGCTGACTTTCTTTGATTTAGACATAAAATAAAGACAAAATTAATACCTTTAAAAATTGGCAAATTTTCATGACCGCGGACCTTACAGAATGTGCGGATTCTGGTATCTTCTTTTATCGTCTGTTTTCAATGTTTCCTATCAAATCAAAGGCTTTTAATGTTATTCTTAGGTATTTTTGACTGACTTTGTTTTATTTAGACATAAAATAAAGACAAAATTAATACCTTGAAATATTGGCAAATTTTCATGACCGCGGACCTTACAGAATGTGCGGATTCTGGTATCTTCTTTTATCGTCTGTTTTCAATGTTTCCTATCAAATCAAAGGCTTTTAATGTTATTCTTAGGTATTTTTGGCTGACTTTCTTTGATTTAGACATAAAATAAAGACAAAATTAATACCTTGAAATATTGGCAAATTTTCATGACCGCGGACCTTACAGAATGTGCGGATTCTGGTATCTTCTTTTATCGTCTATTTTCAATGTTTCCTATCGAATCAAAGGCTTTTAATGTTATTCTTAGGTACTTTTGGCTGACTTTATTTGATTTAGACATAAAATAAAGACAAAATTAATACCTTGAAAAATTGGCAAATTTTCATGACCGCGGACCTTACAGAATGTGCGTATTGTGGTATCTTCTTTTATTGTCTATTTTGAATGTTTCCTATCAAATCAAAGGCTTTTAATGTTATTCTTAGGTATTTTTTGGCTGACTTTCTTTGATTTAGACATAAAATAAGACAAAATTAATACCTTGAAAAATTGGCCAATTTTCATGACCGCGGACCTTACAGAATGTGCGGATTCTAGTATCTTCTTTTATCGTCTGTTTTCAATGTTTCCTATCAAATCGAAGGCTTTTAATGTTATTCTTAGGTATTTTTGGCTGACTTTGTTTGATTTAGACATAAAATAAAGACAAAATTAATAACTTGAAATATTGGCAAATTTTCATGACCGCGGACCTTACAGAATGTGCGGATTCTGGTATCTTCTTTTATCGTCTGTTTTCAATGTTTCCTATCAAATCAAAGGCTTTTAATGTTATTCTTAGGTAGTTTTGGCTGACTTTGTTTGATTTAGACATAAAATAAAGACAAAATTAATACCTTGAAATATTGGTAAATTTTCATGACCGCGGACCTTACAGAATGTGCGGATTCTGGTATCTTCTTTTATCGTCTATTTTCAATGTTTCCTATCGAATCAAAGGCTTTTAATGTTATTCTTAGGTACTTTTGGCTGACTTCATTTGATTTAGACATAAAATAAAGACAAAATTAATACCTTGAAATATTGGCAAATTTTCATGACCGCGGACCTTACAGAATGTGCGGATTCTGGTATCTTCTTTTATCGTCTATTTTCAATGTTTCCTATCGAATCAAAGGCTTTTAATGTTATTCTTAGGTACTTTTGGCTGACTTTATTTGATTTAGACATAAAATAAAGACAAAATTAATACCTTTAAAAATTGGCAAATTTTCATGACCGCGGACCTTACAGAATGTGCGGATTCTGGTATCTTCTTTTATCGTCTGTTTTCAATGTTTCCTATCAAATCGAAGGCTTTTAATGTTATTCTTAGGTATTTTTGGCTGACTTTATTTGATTTAGACATAAAATACAGACAAAATTATTACCTTGAAATATTGGCAAATTTTAATGACCGCGGACCTTACAGAATGTGCTGATTCTGGTATCTTCTTTTATCGTCTATTTTCAATGTTTCCTATCAAATCAAAGGCTTTTAATGTTATTCTTAGGTATTTTTGGCTGACTTTCTTTGATTTAGACATAAAATAAAGACAAAATTTATACCTTGAAAAATTGGCAAATTTTCATGACCGCGGACCTTACAGAATGTGCGTATTGTGGTATCTTCTTTTATTGTCTATTTTCAATGTTTCCTATCAAATCAAAGGCTTTTAATGTTATTCTTAGGTATTTTTGGCTGACTTTATTTGATTTAGACATAAAATAAAGACAAAATTATTACCTTGAAATATTGGCAAATTTTCATGACCGCGGACCTTACAGAATGTGCGGATTCTGGTATCTTCTTTTATCGTCTATGTTCAATGTTTCCTATCGAATCAAAGGCTTTTAATGTTATTCTTAGGTATTTTTGGCTGACTTTCTTTGATTTAGACATAAAATAAAGACAAAATTAATACCTTGAAAAATTGGCAAATTTTCATGACCGCGGACCTTACAGAATGTGCGGATTCTGGTATCTTCTTTTATCGTCTGTTTTCAATGTTTCCTATCAAATCAAAGGCTTTTAATGTTATTCTTAGGTACTTTTGGCTGACTTTCTTTGATTTAGACATAAAATAAAGACAAAATTATTACCTTTAAAAATTGGCAAATTTTCATGACCGCGGACCTTACAGAATGTGCGGATTCTGGTATCTTCTTTTATCGTCTGTTTTCAATGTTTCCTATCAAATCAAAGGCTTTTAATGTTATTCTTAGGTATTTTTGGCTGACTTTCTTTGATTTAGACATAAAATAAAGACAAAATTAATACCTTGAAAAATTGGCAAATTTTCATGACCGCGGACCTTACAGAATGTGCGGATTCTGGTATCTTCTTTTATCGTCTATGTTCAATGTTTCCTATCGAATCAAAGGCTTTTAATGTTATTCTTAGGTACTTTTGGCTGACTTCATTTGATTTAGACATAAAATAAAGACAAAATTAATACCTTGAAAAATTGGCAAATTTTCATGACCGCGGATCTTACAGAATGTGCGGATTCTGGTATCTTCTGTTATCGTCTGTTTTTAATGTTTCCTATCAAATCAAAGGCTTTTAATGTTATTCTTAGGTAGTTTTGGCTGACTTTCTTTGATTTAGACATAAAATAAAGACAAAATTAATACCTTGAAAAATTGGCAAATTTTCATGACCGCGGACCTTACAGAATGTGCGGATTCTGGTATCTTCTTTTATCGTCTGTTTTCAATGTTTCCTATCGAATCAAAGGCTTTTAATGTTATTCTTAGGTATTTTTGGCTGACTTTCTTTGATTTAGACATAAAATAAAGACAAAATTATTACCTTGAAATATTGGCAAATTTTCATGACCGCGGACCTTACAGAATGTGCGGATTCTGGTATCTTCTTTTATCGTCTATGTTCAATGTTTCCTATCGAATCAAAGGCTTTTAATGTTATTCTTAGGTACTTTTGGCTGACTTTCTTTGATTTAGACATAAAATAAAGACAAAATTATTACCTTGAAAAATTGGCAAATTTTCATGACCGCGGATCTTACAGAATGTGCGGATTCTGGTATCTTCCTTTATCGTCTATTTTCAATGTTTCCTATCAAATCAAAGGCTTTTAATGTTATTCTTAGGTATTTTTGGCTGACTTTCTTTGATTTAGACATAAAATAAAGACAAAATTTATACCTTGAAAAATTGGCAAATTTTCATGACCGCGGACCTTACAGAATGTGCGTATTGTGGTATCTTCTTTTATTGTCTATTTTCAATGTTTCCTATCAAATCAAAGGCTTTTAATGTTATTCTTAGGTATTTTTGGCTGACTTTATTTGATTTAGACATAAAATAAAGACAAAATTATTACCTTGAAATATTGGCAAATTTTCATGACCGCGGACCTTACAGAATGTGCGGATTCTGGTATCTTCTTTTATCGTCTATGTTCAATGTTTCCTATCGAATCAAAGGCTTTTAATGTTATTCTTAGGTATTTTTGGCTGACTTTCTTTGATTTAGACATAAAATAAAGACAAAATTAATACCTTGAAAAATTGGCAAATTTTCATGACCGCGGACCTTACAGAATGTGCGGATTCTGGTATCTTCTTTTATCGTCTGTTTTCAATGTTTCCTATCAAATCAAAGGCTTTTAATGTTATTCTTAGGTACTTTTGGCTGACTTTCTTTGATTTAGACATAAAATAAAGACAAAATTATTACCTTTAAAAATTGGCAAATTTTCATGACCGCGGACCTTACAGAATGTGCGGATTCTGGTATCTTCTTTTATCGTCTGTTTTCAATGTTTCCTATCAAATCAAAGGCTTTTAATGTTATTCTTAGGTATTTTTGGCTGACTTTCTTTGATTTAGACATAAAATAAAGACAAAATTAATACCTTGAAAAATTGGCAAATTTTCATGACCGCGGACCTTACAGAATGTGCGGATTCTGGTATCTTCTTTTATCGTCTATGTTCAATGTTTCCTATCGAATCAAAGGCTTTTAATGTTATTCTTAGGTACTTTTGGCTGACTTCATTTGATTTAGACATAAAATAAAGACAAAATTTATACCTTGAAAAATTGGCAAATTTTCATGACCGCGGACCTTACAGAATGTGCGTATTGTGGTATCTTCTTTTATTGTCTATTTTCAATGTTTCCTATCAAATCAAAGGCTTTTAATGTTATTCTTAGGTATTTTTGGCTGACTTTATTTGATTTAGACATAAAATAAAGACAAAATTATTACCTTGAAATATTGGCAAATTTTCATGACCGCGGACCTTACAGAATGTGCGGATTCTGGTATCTTCTTTTATCGTCTATGTTCAATGTTTCCTATCGAATCAAAGGCTTTTAATGTTATTCTTAGGTATTTTTGGCTGACTTTCTTTGATTTAGACATAAAATAAAGACAAAATTAATACCTTGAAAAATTGGCAAATTTTCATGACCGCGGACCTTACAGAATGTGCGGATTCTGGTATCTTCTTTTATCGTCTGTTTTCAATGTTTCCTATCAAATCAAAGGCTTTTAATGTTATTCTTAGGTACTTTTGGCTGACTTTCTTTGATTTAGACATAAAATAAAGACAAAATTATTACCTTTAAAAATTGGCAAATTTTCATGACCGCGGACCTTACAGAATGTGCGGATTCTGGTATCTTCTTTTATCGTCTGTTTTCAATGTTTCCTATCAAATCAAAGGCTTTTAATGTTATTCTTAGGTATTTTTGGCTGACTTTCTTTGATTTAGACATAAAATAAAGACAAAATTAATACCTTGAAAAATTGGCAAATTTTCATGACCGCGGACCTTACAGAATGTGCGGATTCTGGTATCTTCTTTTATCGTCTATGTTCAATGTTTCCTATCGAATCAAAGGCTTTTAATGTTATTCTTAGGTACTTTTGGCTGACTTCATTTGATTTAGACATAAAATAAAGACAAAATTAATACCTTGAAAAATTGGCAAATTTTCATGACCGCGGATCTTACAGAATGTGCGGATTCTGGTATCTTCTGTTATCGTCTGTTTTTAATGTTTCCTATCAAATCAAAGGCTTTTAATGTTATTCTTAGGTAGTTTTGGCTGACTTTCTTTGATTTAGACATAAAATAAAGACAAAATTAATACCTTGAAAAATTGGCAAATTTTCATGACCGCGGACCTTACAGAATGTGCGGATTCTGGTATCTTCTTTTATCGTCTGTTTTCAATGTTTCCTATCGAATCAAAGGCTTTTAATGTTATTCTTAGGTATTTTTGGCTGACTTTCTTTGATTTAGACATAAAATAAAGACAAAATTATTACCTTGAAATATTGGCAAATTTTCATGACCGCGGACCTTACAGAATGTGCGGATTCTGGTATCTTCTTTTATCGTCTATGTTCAATGTTTCCTATCGAATCAAAGGCTTTTAATGTTATTCTTAGGTACTTTTGGCTGACTTTCTTTGATTTAGACATAAAATAAAGACAAAATTATTACCTTGAAAAATTGGCAAATTTTCATGACCGCGGATCTTACAGAATGTGCGGATTCTGGTATCTTCCTTTATCGTCTATTTTCAATGTTTCCTATCAAATCAAAGGCTTTTAATGTTATTCTTAGGTATTTTTGGCTGACTTTCTTTGATTTAGACATAAAATACAGACAAAATTATTACCTTGAAATATTGGCAAATTTTAATGACCGCGGACCTTACAGAATGTGCGGATTCTGGTATCTTCTTTTATCGTCTATTTTCAATGTTTCCTATCAAATCAAAGGCTTTTAATGTTATTCTTAGGTATTTTTGGCTGACTTTCTTTGATTTAGACATAAAATAAAGACAAAATTTATACCTTGAAAAATTGGCAAATTTTCATGACCGCGGACCTTACAGAATGTGCGTATTGTGGTATCTTCTTTTATTGTCTATTTTCAATGTTTCCTATCAAATCAAAGGCTTTTAATGTTATTCTTAGGTATTTTTGGCTGACTTTATTTGATTTAGACATAAAATAAAGACAAAATTATTACCTTGAAATATTGGCAAATTTTCATGACCGCGGACCTTACAGAATGTGCGGATTCTGGTATCTTCTTTTATCGTCTATGTTCAATGTTTCCTATCGAATCAAAGGCTTTTAATGTTATTCTTAGGTATTTTTGGCTGACTTTCTTTGATTTAGACATAAAATAAAGACAAAATTAATACCTTGAAATATTGGCAAATTTTCATGACCGCGGACCTTACAGAATGTGCGGATTCTGGTATCTTCTTTTATCGTCTGTTTTCAATGTTTCCTATCAAATCAAAGGCTTTTAATGTTATTCTTAGGTACTTTTGGCTGACTTTCTTTGATTTAGACATAAAATAAAGACAAAATTATTACCTTTAAAAATTGGCAAATTTTCATGACCGCGGACCTTACAGAATGTGCGGATTCTGGTATCTTCTTTTATCGTCTGTTTTCAATGTTTCCTATCAAATCAAAGGCTTTTAATGTTATTCTTAGGTATTTTTGGCTGACTTTCTTTGATTTAGACATAAAATAAAGACAAAATTTATACCTTGAAAAATTGGCAAATTTTCATGACCGCGGACCTTACAGAATGTGCGGATTCTGGTATCTTCTTTTATCGTCTGTTTTCAATGTTTCCTGTCAAATCAAAGGCTTTTAATGTTATTCTTAGGTATTTTTGGCTGACTTTCTTTGATTTAGACATAAAATAAACACAAAATTAATACCTTGAAATATTGGCAAATTTTCATGACCGCGGACCTTACAGAATGTGCGGATTCTGGTATCTTCTTTTATCGTCTGTTTTCAATGTTTCCTGTCAAATCAAAGGCTTTTAATGTTATTCTTAGGTATTTTTGGCTGACTTTCTTTGATTTAGACATAAAATAAAGACAAAATTAATACCTTTAAAAATTGGCAAATTTTCATGACCGCGGACCTTACAGAATGTGCGGATTCTGGTATCTTCTTTTATCGTCTGTTTTCAATGTTTCCTATCAAATCGAAGGCTTTTAATGTTATTCTTAGGTATTTTTGGCTGACTTTATTTGATTTAGACATAAAATACAGACAAAATTATTACCTTGAAATATTGGCAAATTTTAATGACCGCGGACCTTACAGAATGTGCGGATTCTGGTATCTTCTTTTATCGTCTATTTTCAATGTTTCCTATCAAATCAAAGGCTTTTAATGTTATTCTTAGGTATTTTTGGCTGACTTTCTTTGATTTAGACATAAAATAAAGACAAAATTTATACCTTGAAAAATTGGCAAATTTTCATGACCGCGGACCTTACAGAATGTGCGTATTGTGGTATCTTCTTTTATTGTCTATTTTCAATGTTTCCTATCAAATCAAAGGCTTTTAATGTTATTCTTAGGTATTTTTGGCTGACTTTATTTGATTTAGACATAAAATAAAGACAAAATTATTACCTTGAAATATTGGCAAATTTTCATGACCGCGGACCTTACAGAATGTGCGGATTCTGGTATCTTCTTTTATCGTCTATTTTCAATGTTTCCTATCAAGTCAAAGGCTTTTAATGTTATTCTTAGGTATTTTGGGCTGACTTTCTTTGATTTAGACATAAAATAAAGACAAAATTATTACCTTGAAAAATTGGCAAATTTTCATGACCGCGGACCTTACAGAATGTGCGGATTCTGGTATCTTCTTTTATCGTCTATTTTCAATGTTTCCTATCGAATCAAAGGCTTTTAATGTTATTCTTAGGTACTTTTGGCTGACTTCATTTGATTTAGACATAAAATAAAGACAAAATTAATACCTTGAAAAATTGGCCAATTTTCATGACAGCGGATCTTACAGAATGTGCGGATTCTGGTATCTTCTGTTATCGTCTGTTTTCAATGTTTCCTATCAAATCAAAGGCTTTTAATGTTATTCTTAGGTAGTTTTGGCTGACTTTCTTTGATTTAGACATAAAATAAAGACAAAATTAATACCTTGAAAAATTGGCAAATTTTCATGACCGCGGACCTTACAGAATGTGCGGATTCTGGTATCTTCTTTTATCGTCTGTTTTCAATGTTTCCTATCGAATCAAAGGCTTTTAATGTTATTCTTAGGTATTTTTGGCTGACTTTCTTTGATTTAGACATAAAATAAAGACAAAATTATTACCTTGAAATATTGGCAAATTTTCATGACCGCGGACCTTACAGAATGTGCGGATTCTGGTATCTTCTTTTATCGTCTATGTTCAATGTTTCCTATCGAATCAAAGGCTTTTAATGTTATTCTTAGGTACTTTTGGCTGACTTTCTTTGATTTAGACATAAAATAAAGACAAAATTATTACCTTGAAAAATTGGCAAATTTTCATGACCGCGGATCTTACAGAATGTGCGGATTCTGGTATCTTCCTTTATCGTCTATTTTCAATGTTTCCTATCAAATCAAAGGCTTTTAATGTTATTCTTAGGTATTTTTGGCTGACTTTCTTTGATTTAGACATAAAATAAAGACAAAATTATTACCTTGAAAAATTGGCAAATTTTCATGACCGCGGACCTTACAGAATGTGCGGATTCTGGTATCTTCTTTTATCGTCTGTTTTCAATGTTTCCTATCAAATCAAAGGCTTTTAATGTTATTCTTAGGTATTTTTGGCTGACTTTCTTTGATTTAGACATAAAATAAAGACAAAATTAATACCTTGAAAAATTGGCAAATTTTCATGACCGCGGACCTTACAGAATGTGCGGATTCTGGTATCTTCTTTTATCGTCTGTTTTCAATGTTTCCTATCAAATCAAAGGCTTTTAATGTTATTCTTAGGAATTTTTGGCTGACTTTCTTTGATTTAGACATAAAATAAAGACAAAATTATTACCTTGAAAAATTGGCAAATTTTCATGACCGCGAACCTTACAGAATGTGCGGATTCTGGTATCTTCTTTTATCGTCTGTTTTCAATGTTTCCTATCAAATCAAAGGCTTTTAATGTTATTCTTAGGTATTTTTGGCTGACTTTCTTTGATTTACACATAAAATAAAGACAAAATTAATACCTTGAAAAATTGGCAAATTTTCATGACCGCGGACCTTACAGAATGTGCGGATTCTGGTATCTTCTTTTATCGTCTATTTTCAATGTTTCCTATCGAATCAAAGGCTTTTAATGTTATTCTTAGGTACTTTTGGCTGACTTCATTTGATTTAGACATAAAATAAAGACAAAATTAATACCTTGAAAAATTGGCAAATTTTCATGACCGCGGATGTTACAGAATGTGCGGATTCTGGTATCTTCTGTTATCGTCTGTTTTCAATGTTTCCTATCAAATCAAAGGCTTTTAATGTTATTCTTAGGTAGTTTTGGCTGACTTTCTTTGATTTAGACATAAAATAAAGACAAAATTATTACCTTGAAAAATTGGCAAATTTTCATGACCGCGGACCTTACAGAATGTGCGGATTCTGGTATCTTCTTTTATCGTCTGTTTTTAATGTTTCCTATCGAATCAAAGGCTTTTAATGTTATTCTTAGGTATTTTTGGCTGACTTTCTTTGATTTAGACATAAAATAAAGACAAAATTATTACCTTGAAATATTGGCAAATTTTCATGACCGCGGACCTTACAGAATGTGCGGATTCTGGTATCTTCTTTTATCGTCTATGTTCAATGTTTCCTATCGAATCAAAGGCTTTTAATGTTATTCTTAGGTACTTTTGGCTGACTTTCTTTGATTTAGACATAAAATAAAGACAAAATTATTACCTTGAAAAATTGGCAAATTTTCATGACCGCGGATCTTACAGAATGTGCGGATTCTGGTATCTTCCTTTATCGTCTATTTTCAATGTTTCCTATCAAATCAAAGGCTTTTAATGTTATTCTTAGGTATTTTTGGCTGACTTTCTTTGATTTAGACATAAAATAAAGACAAAATTATTACCTTGAAAAATTGGCAAATTTTCATGACCGCGGACCTTACAGAATGTGCGGATTCTGGTATCTTCTTTTATCGTCTGTTTTCAATGTTTCCTATCAAATCAAAGGCTTTTAATGTTATTCTTAGGTATTTTTGGCTGACTTTCTTTGATTTAGACATAAAATAAAGACAAAATTAATACCTTGAAAAATTGGCAAATTTTCATGACCGCGGACCTTACAGAATGTGCGGATTCTGGTATCTTCTTTTATCGTCTGTTTTCAATGTTTCCTATCAAATCAAAGGCTTTTAATGTTATTCTTAGGAATTTTTGGCTGACTTTCTTTGATTTAGACATAAAATAAAGACAAAATTATTACCTTGAAAAATTGGCAAATTTTCATGACCGCGAACCTTACAGAATGTGCGGATTCTGGTATCTTCTTTTATCGTCTGTTTTCAATGTTTCCTATCAAATCAAAGGCTTTTAATGTTATTCTTAGGTATTTTTGGCTGACTTTCTTTGATTTACACATAAAATAAAGACAAAATTAATACCTTGAAAAATTGGCAAATTTTCATGACCGCGGACCTTACAGAATGTGCGGATTCTGGTATCTTCTTTTATCGTCTATTTTCAATGTTTCCTATCGAATCAAAGGCTTTTAATGTTATTCTTAGGTACTTTTGGCTGACTTCATTTGATTTAGACATAAAATAAAGACAAAATTAATACCTTGAAAAATTGGCAAATTTTCATGACCGCGGATGTTACAGAATGTGCGGATTCTGGTATCTTCTGTTATCGTCTGTTTTCAATGTTTCCTATCAAATCAAAGGCTTTTAATGTTATTCTTAGGTAGTTTTGGCTGACTTTCTTTGATTTAGACATAAAATAAAGACAAAATTATTACCTTGAAAAATTGGCAAATTTTCATGACCGCGGACCTTACAGAATGTGCGGATTCTGGTATCTTCTTTTATCGTCTGTTTTTAATGTTTCCTATCGAATCAAAGGCTTTTAATGTTATTCTTAGGTATTTTTGGCTGACTTTCTTTGATTTAGACATAAAATAAAGACAAAATTTATACCTTGAAAAATTGGCAAATTTTCATGACCGCGGACCTTACAGAATGTGCGTATTGTGGTATCTTCTTTTATTGTCTATTTTCAAAGTTTCCTATCAAATCAAAGGCTTTTAATGTTATTCTTAGGTATTTTTGGCTGACTTTATTTGATTTAGACATAAAATAAAGACAAAATTATTACCTTGAAATATTGGCAAATTTTCATGACCGCGGACCTTACAGAATGTGCGGATTCTGGTATCTTCTTTTATCGTCTATGTTCAATGTTTCCTATCGAATCAAAGGCTTTTAATGTTATTCTTAGGTACTTTTGGCTGACTTTCTTTGATTTAGACATAAAATAAAGACAAAATTATTACCTTGAAAAATTGGCAAATTTTCATGACCGCAGATCTTACAGAATGTGCGGATTCTGGTATCTTCCTTTATCGTCTATTTTCAATGTTTCCTATCAAATCAAAGGCTTTTAATGTTATTCTTAGGTATTTTTGGCTGACTTTCTTTGATTTAGACATAAAATAAAGACAAAATTATTACCTTGAAAAATTGGCAAATTTTCATGACCGCGGACCTTACAGAATGTGCGGATTCTGGTATCTTCTTTTATCGTCTGTTTTCAATGTTTCCTATCGAATCAAAGGCTTTTAATGTTATTCTTAGGTATTTTTGGCTGACTTTCTTTGATTTAGACATAAAATAAAGACAAAATTTATACCTTGAAAAATTGGCAAATTTTCATGACCGCGGACCTTACAGAATGTGCGGATTCTGGTATCTTCTTTTATCGTCTATGTTCAATGTTTCCTATCGAATCAAAGGCTTTTAATGTTATTCTTAGGTACTTTTGGCTGACTTTCTTTGATGTAGACATAAAATAAAGACAAAATTAATACCTTTAAAAATTGGCAAATTTTCATGACCGCGGACCTTACAGAATGTGCGGATTCTGGTATCTTCTTTTATCGTCTGTTTTCAATGTTTCCTATCAAATCGAAGGCTTTTAATGTTATTCTTAGGTATTTTTGGCTGACTTTTTTTGATTTAGACATAAAATACAGACAAAATTATTACCTTGAAATATTGGCAAATTTTAATGACCGCGGACCTTACAGAATGTGCGGATTCTGGTATCTTCTTTTATCGTCTATTTTCAATGTTTCCTATCAAATCAAAGGCTTTTAATGTTATTCTTAGGTATTTTTGGCTGACTTTCTTTGATTTAGACATAAAATAAAGACAAAATTTATACCTTGAAAAATTGGAAAATTTTCATGACCGCGGACCTTACAGAATGTGCGTATTGTGGTATCTTCTTTTGTTGTCTATTTTCAATGTTTCCTATCAAATCAAAGGCTTTTAATGTTATTCTTAGGTATTTTTGGCTGACTTTATTTGATTTAGACATAAAATAAAGACAAAATTATTACCTTGAAATATTGGCAAATTTTCATGACCGCGGACCTTACAGAATGTGCGGATTCTGGTATCTTCTTTTATCGTCTATGTTCAATGTTTCCTATCGAATCAAAGGCTTTTAATGTTATTCTTAGGTACTTTTGGCTGACTTTCTTTGATTTAGACGTAAAATAAAGACAAAATTATTACCTTGAAAAATTGGCAAATTTTCATGACCGCGGATCTTACAGAATGTGCGGATTCTGGTATCTTCCTTTATCGTCTATTTTCAATGTTTCCTATCAAATCAAAGGCTTTTAATGTTATTCTTAGGTATTTTTGGCTGACTTTCTTTGATTTAGACATAAAATAAAGACAAAATTATTACCTTGAAAAATTGGCAAATTTTCATAACCGCGGACCTTACAGAATGTGCGGATTCTGGTATCTTCTTTTATCGTCTATTTTCAATGTTTCCTATCGAATCAAAGGCTTTTAATGTTATTCTTAGGTACTTTTGGCTGACTTCATTTGATTTAGACATAAAATAAAGACAAAATTAATACCTTGAAAAATTGGCAAATTTTCATGACTGCGGATCTTACAGAATGTGCGGATTCTGGTATCTTCTGTTATCGTCTGTTTTCAATGTTTCCTATCAAATCAAAGGCTTTTAATGTTATTCTTAGGTAGTTTTGGCTGACTTTCTTTGATTTAGACATAAAATAAAGACAAAATTAATACCTTGAAAAATTGGCAAATTTTCATGACCGCGGACCTTACAGAATGTGCGGATTCTGGTATCTTCTTTTATCGTCTGTTTTCAATGTTTCCTATCGAATCAAAGGCTTTTAATGTTATTCTTAGGTATTTTTGGCTGACTTTCTTTGATTTAGACATAAAATAAAGACAAAATTATTACCTTGAAATATTGGCAAATTTTCATGACCGCGGACCTTACAGAATGTGCGGATTCTGGTATCTTCTTTTATCGTCTATGTTCAATGTTTCCTATCGAATCAAAGGCTTTTAATGTTATTCTTAGGTACTTTTGGCTGACTTTCTTTGATTTAGACATAAAATAAAGACAAAATTATTACCTTGAAAAATTGGCAAATTTTCATGACCGCGGATCTTACAGAATGTGCGGATTCTGGTATCTTCCTTTATCGTCTATTTTCAATGTTTCCTATCAAATCAAAGGCTTTTAATGTTATTCTTAGGTATTTTTGGCTGACTTTCTTTGATTTAGACATAAAATAAAGACAAAATTATTACCTTGAAAAATTGGCAAATTTTCATGACCGCGGACCTTACAGAATGTGCGGATTCTGGTATCTTCTTTTATCGTCTGTTTTCAATGTTTCCTATCAAATCAAAGGCTTTTAATGTTATTCTTAGGTATTTTTGGCTGACTTTCTTTGATTTAGACATAAAATAAAGACAAAATTAATACCTTTAAAAATTGGCAAATTTTCATGACCGCGGACCTTACAGAATGTGCGGATTCTGGTATCTTCTTTTATCGTCTGTTTTCAATGTTTCCTATCAAATCGAAGGCTTTTAATGTTATTCTTAGGTATTTTTGGCTGACTTTATTTGATTTAGACATAAAATACAGACAAAATTATTACCTTGAAATATTGGCAAATTTTAATGACCGCGGACCTTACAGAATGTGCGGATTCTGGTATCTTCTTTTATCGTCTATTTTCAATGTTTCCTATCAAATCAAAGGCTTTTAATGTTATTCTTAGGTATTTTTGGCTGACTTTCTTTGATTTAGACATAAAATAAAGACAAAATTTATACCTTGAAAAATTGGAAAATTTTCATGACCGCGGACCTTACAGAATGTGCGTATTGTGGTATCTTCTTTTATTGTCTATTTTCAATGTTTCCTATCAAATCAAAGGCTTTTAATGTATTTCTTAGGTATTTTTGGCTGACTTTATTTGATTTAGACATAAAATAAAGACAAAATTATTACCTTGAAATATTGGCAAATTTTCATGACCGCGGACCTTACAGAATGTGCGGATTCTGGTATCTTCTTTTATCGTCTATGTTCAATGTTTCCTATCGAATCAAAGGCTTTTAATGTTATTCTTAGGTACTTTTGGCTGACTTTCTTTGATTTAGACATAAAATAAAGACAAAATTATTACCTTGAAAAATTGGCAAATTTTCATGACCGCGGATCTTACAGAATGTGCGGATTCTGGTATCTTCCTTTATCGTCTATTTTCAATGTTTCCTATCAAATCAAAGGCTTTTAATGTTATTCTTAGGTATTTTTGGCTGACTTTCTTTGATTTAGACATAAAATAAAGACAAAATTATTACCTTGAAAAATTGGCAAATTTTCATAACCGCGGACCTTACAGAATGTGCGGATTCTGGTATCTTCTTTTATCGTCTATTTTCAATGTTTCCTATCGAATCAAAGGCTTTTAATGTTATTCTTAGGTACTTTTGGCTGACTTCATTTGATTTAGACATAAAATAAAGACAAAATTAATACCTTGAAAAATTGGCAAATTTTCATGACCGCGGATCTTACAGAATGTGCGGATTCTGGTATCTTCTGTTATCGTCTGTTTTCAATGTTTCCTATCAAATCAAAGGCTTTTAATGTTATTCTTAGGTAGTTTTGGCTGACTTTCTTTGATTTAGACATAAAATAAAGACAAAATTAATACCTTGAAAAATTGGCAAATTTTCATGACCGCGGACCTTACAGAATGTGCGGATTCTGGTATCTTCTTTTATCGTCTGTTTTCAATGTTTCCTATCGAATCAAAGGCTTTTAATGTTATTCTTAGGTATTTTTGGCTGACTTTCTTTGATTTAGACATAAAATAAAGACAAAATTATTACCTTGAAAAATTGGCAAATTTTCATGACCGCGGATCTTACAGAATGTGCGGATTCTGGTATCTTCCTTTATCGTCTATTTTCAATGTTTCCTATCAAATCAAAGGCTTTTAATGTTATTCTTAGGTATTTTTGGCTGACTTTCTTTGATTTAGACATAAAATAAAGACAAAATTATTACCTTGAAAAATTGGCAAATTTTCATGACCGCGGACCTTACAGAATGTGCGGATTCTGGTATCTTCTTTTATCGTCTGTTTTCAATGTTTCCTATCAAATCAAAGGCTTTTAATGTTATTCTTAGGTATTTTTGGCTGACTTTCTTTGATTTAGACATAAAATAAAGACAAAATTAATACCTTGAAAAATTGGCAAATTTTCATGACCGCGGACCTTACAGAATGTGCGGATTCTGGTATCTTCTTTTATCGTCTGTTTTCAATGTTTCCTATCAAATCAAAGGCTTTTAATGTTATTCTTAGGAATTTTTGGCTGACTTTCTTTGATTTAGACATAAAATAAAGACAAAATTATTACCTTTAAAAATTAGCAAATTTTCATGACCGCGAACCTTACAGAATGTGCGGATTCTGGTATCTTCTTTTATCGTCTGTTTTCAATGTTTCCTATCAAATCAAAGGCTTTTAATGTTATTCTTAGGTATTTTTGGCTGACTTTCTTTGATTTACACATAAAATAAAGACAAAATTAATACCTTGAAAAATTGGTAATTTTCATGACCGCGGACCTTACAGAATGTGCGGATTCTGGTATCTTCTTTTATCGTCTATTTTCAATGTTTCCTATCGAATCAAAGGCTTTTAATGTTATTCTTAGGTACTTTTGGCTGACTTCATTTGATTTAGACATAAAATAAAGAGAAAATTAATACCTTGAAAAATTGGCAAATTTTCATGACCGCGGATGTTACAGAATGTGCGGATTCTGGTATCTTCTGTTATCGTCTGTTTTCAATGTTTCCTATCAAATCAAAGGCTTTTAATGTTATTCTTAGGTAGTTTTGGCTGACTTTCTTTGATTTAGACATAAAATAAAGACAAAATTATTACCTTGAAAAATTGGCAAATTTTCATGACCGCGGACCTTACAGAATGTGTGGATTCTGGTATCTTCTTTTATCGTCTGTTTTTAATGTTTCCTATCGAATCAAAGGCTTTTAATGTTATTCTTAGGTATTTTTGGCTGACTTTCTTTGATTTACACATAAAATAAAGACAAAATTTATACCTTGAAAAATTGGCAAATTTTCAGGACCGCGGACCTTACAGAATGTGCGTATTGTGGTATCTTCTTTTATTGTCTATTTTCAAAGTTTCCTATCAAATCAAAGGCTTTTAATGTTATTCTTAGGTATTTTTGGCTGACTTTCTTTGATTTAGACATAAAATAAAGACAAAATTATTACCTTGAAATATTGGCAAATTTTCATGACCGCGGACCTTACAGAATGTGCGGATTCTGGTATCTTCTTTTATCGTCTATGTTCAATGTTTCCTATCGAATCAAAGGCTTTTAATGTTATTCTTAAGTACTTTTGGCTGACTTTCTTTGATTTAGACATAAAATAAAGACAAAATTATTACCTTGAAAAATTGGCAAATTTTCATGACCGCGGATCTTACAGAATGTGCGGATTCTGGTATCTTCCTTTATCGTCTATTTTCAATGTTTCCTATCAAATCAAAGGCTTTTAATGTTATTCTTAGGTATTTTTGGCTGACTTTCTTTGATTTAGACATAAAATAAAGACAAAATTATTACCTTGAAAAATTGGCAAATTTTCATGACCGCGGACCTTACAGAATGTGCGGATTCTGGTATCTTCTTTTATCGTCTGTTTTCAATGTTTCCTATCGAATCAAAGGCTTTTAATGTTATTCTTAGGTATTTTTGGCTGACTTTCTTTGATTTAGACATAAAATAAAGACAAAATTTATACCTTGAAAAATTGGCAAATTTTCATGACCGCGGACCTTACAGAATGTGCGGATTCTGGTATCTTCTTTTATTGTCTATTTTCAAAGTTTCCTATCAAATCAAAGGCTTTTAATGTTATTCTTAGGTATTTTTGGCTGACTTTATTTGATTTAGACATAAAATAAAGACAAAATTATTACCTTGAAATATTGGCAAATTTTCATGACCGCGGACCTTACAGAATGTGCGGATTCTGGTATCTTCTTTTATCGTCTATGTTCAATGTTTCCTATCGAATCAAAGGCTTTTAATGTTATTCTTAGGTACTTTTGGCTGACTTTCTTTGATTTAGACATAAAATAAAGACAAAATTATTACCTTGAAAAATTGGCAAATTTTCATGACCGCGGATCTTACAGAATGTGCGGATTCTGGTATCTTCCTTTATCGTCTATTTTCAATGTTTCCTATCAAATCAAAGGCTTTTAATGTTATTCTTAGGTATTTTTGGCTGACTTTCTTTGATTTAGACATAAAATAAAGACAAAATTATTACCTTGAAAAATTGGCAAATTTTCATGACCGCGGACCTTACAGAATGTGCGGATTCTGGTATCTTCTTTTATCGTCTGTTTTCAATGTTTCCTATCAAATCAAAGGCTTTTAATGTTATTCTTAGGTATTTTTGGCTGACTTTCTTTGATTTAGACATAAAATAAAGACAAAATTATTACCTTTAAAAATTGGCAAATTTTCATGACCGCGGACCTTACAGAATGTGCAAATTCTGGTATCTTCTTTTATCGTCTATTTTCAATGTTTCCTATCGAATCAAAGGCTTTTAATGTTATTCTTAGGTACTTTTGGCTGACTTCATTTGATTTAGACATAAAATAAAGACAAAATTAATACCTTGAAAAATTGGCAAATTTTCATGACCGCGGATCTTACAGAATGTGCGGATTCTGGTATCTTCTGTTATCGTCTGTTTTCAATGTTTCCTATCAAATCAAAGGCTTTTAATGTTATTCTTAGGTAGTTTTGGCTGACTTTCTTTGATTTAGACATAAAATAAAGACAAAATTAATACCTTGAAAAATTGGCAAATTTTCATGACCGCGGACCTTACAGAATGTGCGGATTCTGGTATCTTCTTTTATCGTCTGTTTTCAATGTTTCCTATCGAATCAAAGGCTTTTAATGTTATTCTTAGGTATTTTTGGCTGACTTTCTTTGATTTAGACATAAAATAAAGACAAAATTATTACCTTGAAATATTGGCAAATTTTCATGACCGCGGACCTTACAGAATGTGCGGATTCTGGTATCTTCTTTTATTGTCTATGTTCAATGTTTCCTATCGAATCAAAGGCTTTTAATGTTATTCTTAGGTACTTTTGGCTGACTTTCTTTGATTTAGACATAAAATAAAGACAAAATTATTACCTTGAAAAATTGGCAAATTTTCATGACCGCGGATCTTACAGAATGTGCGGATTCTGGTATCTTCCTTTATCGTCTATTTTCAATGTTTCCTATCAAATCAAAGGCTTTTAATGTTATTCTTAGGTATTTTTGGCTGACTTTCTTTGATTTAGACATAAAATAAAGACAAAATTATTACCTTGAAAAATTGGCAAATTTTCATGACCGCGGACCTTACAGAATGTGCGGATTCTGGTATCTTCTTTTATCGTCTGTTTTCAATGTTTCCTATCAAATCAAAGGCTTTTAATGTTATTCTTAGGTATTTTTGGCTGACTTTCTTTGATTTAGACATAAAATAAAGACAAAATTAATACCTTGAAAAATTGGCAAATTTTCATGACCGCGGACCTTACAGAATGTGCGGATTCTGGTATCTTCTTTTATCGTCTATTTTCAAAGTTTCCTATCAAATCAAAGGCTTTTAATGTTATTCTTAGGTATTTTTGGCTGACTTTATTTGATTTAGACATAAAATAAAGACAAAATTATTACCTTGAAATATTGGCAAATTTTCATGACCGCGGACCTTACAGAATGTGCGGATTCTGGTATCTTCTTTTATCGTCTATGTTCAATGTTTCCTATCGAATCAAAGGCTTTTAATGTTATTCTTAGGTACTTTTGGCTGACTTTCTTTGATTTAGACATAAAATAAAGACAAAATTATTACCTTGAAAAATTGGCAAATTTTCATGACCGCGGATCTTACAGAATGTGCGGATTCTGGTATCTTCCTTTATCGTCTATTTTCAATGTTTCCTATCAAATCAAAGGCTTTTAATGTTATTCTTAGGTATTTTTGGCTGACTTTCTTTGATTTAGACATAAAATAAAGACAAAATTATTACCTTGAAAAATTGGCAAATTTTCATGACCGCGGACCTTACAGAATGTGCGGATTCTGGTATCTTCTTTTATCGTCTGTTTTCAATGTTTCCTATCAAATCAAAGGCTTTTAATGTTATTCTTAGTTATTTTTGGCTGACTTTCTTTGATTTAGACATAAAATAAAGACAAAATTATTACCTTTAAAAATTGGCAAATTTTCATGACCGCGGACCTTACAGAATGTGCAGATTCTGGTATCTTCTTTTATCGTCTATTTTCAATGTTTCCTATCGAATCAAAGGCTTTTAATGTTATTCTTAGGTACTTTTGGCTGACTTCATTTGATTTAGACATAAAATAAAGACAAAATTAATACCTTGAAAAATTGGCAAATTTTCATGACCGCGGATCTTACAGAATGTGCGGATTCTGGTATCTTCTGTTATCGTCTGTTTTCAATGTTTCCTATCAAATCAAAGGCTTTTAATGTTATTCTTAGGTAGTTTTGGCTGACTTTCTTTGATTTACACAGAAAATAAAGACAAAATTAATACCTTGAAAAATTGGCAAATTTTCATGACCGCGGACCTTACAGAATGTGCGGATTCTGGTATCTTCTTTTATCGTCTATTTTCAATGTTTCCTATCGAATCAAAGGCTTTTAATGTTATTCTTAGGTACTTTTGGCTGACTTCATTTGATTTAGACATAAAATAAAGACAAAATTAATACCTTGAAAAATTGGCAAATTTTCATGACCGCGGACCTTACAGAATGTGCGGATTCTGGTATCTTCTTTTATCGTCTGTTTTCAATGTTTCCTGTCAAATCAAAGGCTTTTAATGTTATTCTTAGGTATTTTTGGCTGACTTTCTTTGATTTAGACATAAAATAAAGACAAAATTAATACCTTTAAAAATTGGCAAATTTTCATGACCGCGGACCTTACAGAATGTGCGGATTCTGGTATCTTCTTTTATCGTCTGTTTTCAATGTTTCCTATCAAATCGAAGGCTTTTAATGTTATTCTTAGGTATTTTTGGCTGACTTTATTTGATTTAGACATAAAATACAGACAAAATTATTACCTTGAAATATTGGCAAATTTTAATGACCGCGGACCTTACAGAATGTGCGGATTCTGGTATCTTCTTTTATCGTCTATTTTCAATGTTTCCTATCAAATCAAAGGCTTTTAATGTTATTCTTAGGTATTTTTGGCTGACTTTCTTTGATTTAGACATAAAATAAAGACAAAATTTATACCTTGAAAAATTGGAAAATTTTCATGACCGCGGACCTTACAGAATGTGCGTATTGTGGTATCTTCTTTTATTGTCTATTTTCAATGTTTCCTATCGAATCAAAGGCTTTTAATGTATTTCTTAGGTATTTTTGGCTGACTTTATTTGATTTAGACATAAAATAAAGACAAAATTATTACCTTGAAATATTGGCAAATTTTCATGACCGCGGACCTTACAGAATGTGCGGATTCTGGTATCTTCTTTTATCGTCTATGTTCAATGTTTCCTATCGAATCAAAGGCTTTTAATGTTATTCTTAGGTACTTTTGGCTGACTTTCTTTGATTTAGACATAAAATAAAGACAAAATTATTACCTTGAAAAATTGGCAAATTTTCATGACCGCGGATCTTACAGAATGTGCGGATTCTGGTATCTTCCTTTATCGTCTATTTTCAATGTTTCCTATCAAATCAAAGGCTTTTAATGTTATTCTTAGGTATTTTTGGCTGACTTTCTTTGATTTAGACATAAAATAAAGACAAAATTATTACCTTGAAAAATTGGCAAATTTTCATAACCGCGGACCTTACAGAATGTGCGGATTCTGGTATCTTCTTTTATCGTCTATTTTCAATGTTTCCTATCGAATCAAAGGCTTTTAATGTTATTCTTAGGTACTTTTGGCTGACTTCATTTGATTTAGACATAAAATAAAGACAAAATTAATACCTTGAAAAATTGGCAAATTTTCATGACCGCGGATCTTACAGAATGTGCGGATTCTGGTATCTTCTGTTATCGTCTGTTTTCAATGTTTCCTATCAAATCAAAGGCTTTTAATGTTATTCTTTGGTAGTTTTGGCTGACTTTCTTTGATTTAGACATAAAATAAAGACAAAATTAATACCTTGAAAAATTGGCAAATTTTCATGACCGCGGATCTTACAGAATGTGCGGATTCTGGTATCTTCCTTTATCGTCTATTTTCAATGTTTCCTATCAAATCAAAGGCTTTTAATGTTATTCTTAGGTATTTTTGGCTGACTTTCTTTGATTTAGACATAAAATAAAGACAAAATTATTACCTTGAAAAATTGGCAAATTTTCATGACCGCGGACCTTACAGAATGTGCGGATTCTGGTATCTTCTTTTATCGTCTGTTTTCAATGTTTCCTATCAAATCAAAGGCTTTTAATGTTATTCTTAGGTATTTTTGGCTGACTTTCTTTGATTTAGACATAAAATAAAGACAAAATTAATACCTTGAAAAATTGGCAAATTTTCATGACCGCGGACCTTACAGAATGTGCGGATTCTGGTATCTTCTTTTATCGTCTGTTTTCAATGTTTCCTATCAAATCAAAGGCTTTTAATGTTATTCTTAGGAATTTTTGGCTGACTTTCTTTGATTTAGACATAAAATAAAGACAAAATTATTACCTTTAAAAATTAGCAAATTTTCATGACCGCGAACCTTACAGAATGTGCGGATTCTGGTATCTTCTTTTATCGTCTGTTTTCAATGTTTCCTATCAAATCAAAGGCTTTTAATGTTATTCTTAGGTATTTTTGGCTGACTTTCTTTGATTTACACATAAAATAAAGACAAAATTAATACCTTGAAAAATTGGTAATTTTCATGACCGCGGACCTTACAGAATGTGCGGATTCTGGTATCTTCTTTTATCGTCTATTTTCAATGTTTCCTATCGAATCAAAGGCTTTTAATGTTATTCTTAGGTACTTTTGGCTGACTTCATTTGATTTAGACATAAAATAAAGAGAAAATTAATACCTTGAAAAATTGGCAAATTTTCATGACCGCGGATGTTACAGAATGTGCGGATTCTGGTATCTTCTGTTATCGTCTGTTTTCAATGTTTCCTATCAAATCAAAGGCTTTTAATGTTATTCTTAGGTAGTTTTGGCTGACTTTCTTTGATTTAGACATAAAATAAAGACAAAATTATTACCTTGAAAAATTGGCAAATTTTCATGACCGCGGACCTTACAGAATGTGCGGATTCTGGTATCTTCTTTTATCGTCTGTTTTTAATGTTTCCTATCGAATCAAAGGCTTTTAATGTTATTCTTAGGTATTTTTGGCTGACTTTCTTTGATTTACACATAAAATAAAGACAAAATTTATACCTTGAAAAATTGGCAAATTTTCATGACCGCGGACCTTACAGAATGTGCGTATTGTGGTATCTTCTTTTATTGTCTATTTTCAAAGTTTCCTATCAAATCAAAGGCTTTTAATGTTATTCTTAGGTATTTTTGGCTGACTTTCTTTGATTTAGACATAAAATAAAGACAAAATTATTACCTTGAAATATTGGCAAATTTTCATGACCGCGGACCTTACAGAATGTGCGGATTCTGGTATCTTCTTTTATCGTCTATGTTCAATGTTTCCTATCGAATCAAAGGCTTTTAATGTTATTCTTAGGTACTTTTGGCTGACTTTCTTTGATTTAGACATAAAATAAAGACAAAATTATTACCTTGAAAAATTGGCAAATTTTCATGACCGCGGATCTTACAGAATGTGCGGATTCTGGTATCTTCCTTTATCGTCTATTTTCAATGTTTCCTATCAAATCAAAGGCTTTTAATGTTATTCTTAGGTATTTTTGGCTGACTTTATTTGATTTAGACATAAAATAAAGACAAAATTATTACCTTGAAAAATTGGCAAATTTTCATGACCGCGGACCTTACAGAATGTGCGGATTCTGGTATCTTCTTTTATCGTCTGTTTTCAATGTTTCCTATCGAATCAAAGGCTTTTAATGTTATTCTTAGGTATTTTTGGCTGACTTTCTTTGATTTAGACATAAAATAAAGACAAAATTTATACCTTGAAAAATTGGCAAATTTTCATGACCGCGGACCTTACAGAATGTGCGTATTGTGGTATCTTCTTTTATTGTCTATTTTCAAAGTTTCCTATCAAATCAAAGGCTTTTAATGTTATTCTTAGGTATTTTTGGCTGACTTTATTTGATTTAGACATAAAATAAAGACAAAATTATTACCTTGAAATATTGGCAAATTTTCATGACCGCGGACCTTACAGAATGTGCGGATTCTGGTATCTTCTTTTATCGTCTATGTTCAATGTTTCCTATCGAATCAAAGGCTTTTAATGTTATTCTTAGGTACTTTTGGCTGACTTTCTTTGATTTAGACATAAAATAAAGACAAAATTATTACCTTGAAAAATTGGCAAATTTTCATGACCGCGGATCTTACAGAATGTGCGGATTCTGGTATCTTCCTTTATCGTCTATTTTCAATGTTTCCTATCAAATCAAAGGCTTTTAATGTTATTCTTAGGTATTTTTGGCTGACTTTCTTTGATTTAGACATAAAATAAAGACAAAATTATTACCTTGAAAAATTGGCAAATTTTCATGACCGCGGACCTTACAGAATGTGCGGATTCTGGTATCTTCTTTTATCGTCTGTTTTCAATGTTTCCTATCAAATCAAAGGCTTTTAATGTTATTCTTAGGTATTTTTGGCTGACTTTCTTTGATTTAGACATAAAATAAAGACAAAATTATTACCTTTAAAAATTGGCAAATTTTCATGACCGCGGACCTTACAGAATGTGCGGATTCTGGTATCTTCTTTTATCGTCTATTTTCAATGTTTCCTATCGAATCAAAGGCTTTTAATGTTATTCTTAGGTACTTTTGGCTGACTTCATTTGATTTAGACATAAAATAAAGACAAAATTAATACCTTGAAAAATTGGCAAATTTTCATGACCGCGGATCTTACAGAATGTGCGGATTCTGGTATCTTCTGTTATCGTCTGTTTTCAATGTTTCCTATCAAATCAAAGGCTTTTAATGTTATTCTTAGGTAGTTTTGGCTGACTTTCTTTGATTTAGACATAAAATAAAGACAAAATTAATACCTTGAAAAATTGGCAAATTTTCATGACCGCGGACCTTACAGAATGTGCGGATTCTGGTATCTTCTTTTATCGTCTGTTTTCAATGTTTCCTATCGAATCAAAGGCTTTTAATGTTATTCTTAGGTATTTTTGGCTGACTTTCTTTGATTTAGACATAAAATAAAGACAAAATTATTACCTTGAAATATTGGCAAATTTTCATGACCGCGGACCTTACAGAATGTGCGGATTCTGGTATCTTCTTTTATTGTCTATGTTCAATGTTTCCTATCGAATCAAAGGCTTTTAATGTTATTCTTAGGTACTTTTGGCTGACTTTCTTTGATTTAGACATAAAATAAAGACAAAATTATTACCTTGAAAAATTGGCAAATTTTCATGACCGCGGATCTTACAGAATGTGCGGATTCTGGTATCTTCCTTTATCGTCTATTTTCAATGTTTCCTATCAAATCAAAGGCTTTTAATGTTATTCTTAGGTATTTTTGGCTGACTTTCTTTGATTTAGACATAAAATAAAGACAAAATTATTACCTTGAAAAATTGGCAAATTTTCATGACCGCGGACCTTACAGAATGTGCGGATTCTGGTATCTTCTTTTATCGTCTGTTTTCAATGTTTCCTATCAAATCAAAGGCTTTTAATGTTATTCTTAGGTATTTTTGGCTGACTTTCTTTGATTTAGACATAAAATAAAGACAAAATTAATACCTTGAAAAATTGGCAAATTTTCATGACCGCGGACCTTACAGAATGTGCGGATTCTGGTATCTTCTTTTATCGTCTATTTTCAAAGTTTCCTATCAAATCAAAGGCTTTTAATGTTATTCTTAGGTATTTTTGGCTGACTTTATTTGATTTAGACATAAAATAAAGACAAAATTATTACCTTGAAATATTGGCAAATTTTCATGACCGCGGACCTTACAGAATGTGCGGATTCTGGTATCTTCTTTTATCGTCTATGTTCAATGTTTCCTATCGAATCAAAGGCTTTTACTGTTATTCTTAGGTACTTTTGGCTGACTTTCTTTGATTTAGACATAAAATAAAGACAAAATTATTACCTTGAAAAATTGGCAAATTTTCATGACCGCGGATCTTACAGAATGTGCGGATTCTGGTATCTTCCTTTATCGTCTATTTTCAATGTTTCCTATCAAATCAAAGGCTTTTAATGTTATTCTTAGGTATTTTTGGCTGACTTTCTTTGATTTAGACATAAAATAAAGACAAAATTATTACCTTGAAAAATTGGCAAATTTTCATGACCGCGGACCTTACAGAATGTGCGGATTCTGGTATCTTCTTTTATCGTCTGTTTTCAATGTTTCCTATCAAATCAAAGGCTTTTAATGTTATTCTTAGGTATTTTTGGCTGACTTTCTTTGATTTAGACATAAAATAAAGACAAAATTATTACCTTTAAAAATTGGCAAATTTTCATGACCGCGGACCTTACAGAATGTGCAGATTCTGGTATCTTCTTTTATCGTCTATTTTCAATGTTTCCTATCGAATCAAAGGCTTTTAATGTTATTCTTAGGTACTTTTGGCTGACTTCATTTGATTTAGACATAAAATAAAGACAAAATTAATACCTTGAAAAATTGGCAAATTTTCATGACCGCGGATCTTACAGAATGTGCGGATTCTGGTATCTTCTGTTATCGTCTGTTTTCAATGTTTCCTATCAAATCAAAGGCTTTTAATGTTATTCTTAGGTAGTTTTGGCTGACTTTCTTTGATTTACACAGAAAATAAAGACAAAATTAATACCTTGAAAAATTGGCAAATTTTCATGACCGCGGACCTTACAGAATGTGCGGATTCTGGTATCTTCTTTTATCGTCTATTTTCAATGTTTCCTATCGAATCAAAGGCTTTTAATGTTATTCTTAGGTACTTTTGGCTGACTTCATTTGATTTAGACATAAAATAAAGACAAAATTAATACCTTGAAAAATTGGCAAATTTTCATGACCGCGGACCTTACAGAATGTGCGGATTCTGGTATCTTCTTTTATCGTCTGTTTTCAATGTTTCCTGTCAAATCAAAGGCTTTTAATGTTATTCTTAGGTATTTTTGGCTGACTTTCTTTGATTTAGACATAAAATAAAGACAAAATTAATACCTTTAAAAATTGGCAAATTTTCATGACCGCGGACCTTACAGAATGTGCGGATTCTGGTATCTTCTTTTATCGTCTGTTTTCAATGTTTCCTATCAAATCGAAGGCTTTTAATGTTATTCTTAGGTATTTTTGGCTGACTTTATTTGATTTAGACATAAAATACAGACAAAATTATTACCTTGAAATATTGGCAAATTTTAATGACCGCGGACCTTACAGAATGTGCGGATTCTGGTATCTTCTTTTATCGTCTATTTTCAATGTTTCCTATCAAATCAAAGGCTTTTAATGTTATTCTTAGGTATTTTTGGCTGACTTTGATTTAGACATAAAATAAAGACAAAATTTATACCTTGAAAAATTGGCAAATTTTCATGACCGCGGACCTTACAGAATGTGCGTACTGTGGTATCTTCTTTTATTGTCTATTTTCAATGTTTCCTATCTAATCAAAGGCTTTTAATGTTATTCTTAGGTATTTTTGGCTGACTTTATTTGATTTAGACATAAAATAAAGACAAAATTATTACCTTGAAATATTGGCAAATTTTCATGACCGCGGACCTTACAGAATGTGCGGATTCTGGTATCTTCTTTTATCGTCTATGTTCAATGTTTCCTATCGAATCAAAGGCTTTTAATGTTATTCTTAGGTACTTTTGGCTGACTTTCTTTGATTTAGACATAAAATAAAGACAAAATTATTACCTTGAAAAATTGGCAAATTTTCATGACCGCGGATCTTACAGAATGTGCGGATTCTGGTATCTTCCTTTATCGTCAATTTTCAATGTTTCCTATCAAATCAAAGGCTTTTAATGTTATTCTTAGGTATTTTTGGCTGACTTTCTTTGATTTAGACATAAAATAAAGACAAAATTATTACCTTGAAAAATTGGCAAATTTTCATGACCGCGGACCTTACAGAATGTGCGGATTCTGGTATCTTCTTTTATCGTCTGTTTTCAATGTTTCCTATCAAATCAAAGGCTTTTAATGTTATTCTTAGGTATTTTTGGCTGACTTTCTTTGATTTAGACATAAAATAAAGACAAAATTAATACCTTGAAAAATTGGCAAATTTTCATGACCGCGGACCTTACAGAATGTGCGGATTCTGGTATCTTCTTTTATCGTCTGTTTTCAATGTTTCCTATCAAATCAAAGGCTTTTAATGTTATTCTTAGGAATTTTTGGCTGACTTTCTTTGATTTAGACATAAAATAAAGACAAAATTATTACCTTTAAAAATTGGCAAATTTTCATGACCGCGGACCTTACAGAATGTGCGGATTCTGGTATCCTCTTTTATCGTCTGTTTTCAATGTTTCCTATCAAATCAAAGGCTTTTAATGTTATTCTTAGGTATTTTTGGCTGACTTTCTTTGATTTAGACATAAAATAAAGACAAAATTAATACCTTGAAAAATTGGCAAATTTTCATGACCGCGGACCTTACAGAATGTGCGGATTCTGGTATCTTCTTTTATCGTCTATTTTCAATGTTTCCTATCGAATCAAAGGCTTTTAATGTTATTCTTAGGTACTTTTGGCTGACTTTCTTTGATTTAGACATAAAATAAAGACAAAATTAATACCTTGAAAAATTGGCAAATTTTCATGACCGCGGATCTTACAGAATGTGCGGATTCTGGTATCTTCTGTTATCGTCTGTTTTCAATGTTTCCTATCAAATCAAAGGCTTTTAATGTTATTCTTAGGTAGTTTTGGCTGACTTTCTTTGATTTAGACATAAAATAAAGACAAAATTAATACCTTGAAAAATTGGCAAATTTTCATGACCGCGGACCTTACAGAATGTGCGGATTCTGGTATCTTCTTTTATCGTCTGTTTTCAATGTTTCCTATCGAATCAAAGGCTTTTAATGTTATTCTTAGGTATTTTTGGCTGACTTTCTTTGATTTAGACATAAAATAAAGACAAAATTATTACCTTGAAATATTGGCAAATTTTCATGACCGCGGACCTTACAGAATGTGCGGATTCTGGTATCTTCTTTTATCGTCTATGTTCAATGTTTCCTATCGAATCAAAGGCTTTTAATGTTATTCTTAGGTACTTTTGGCTGACTTTCTTTGATTTAGACATAAAATAAAGACAAAATTATTACCTTGAAAAATTGGCAAATTTTCATGACCGCGGATCTTACAGAATGTGCGGATTCTGGTATCTTCCTTTATCGTCTATTTTCAATGTTTCCTATCGAATCAAAGGCTTTTAATGTTATTCTTAGGTATTTTTGGCTGACTTTCTTTGATTTAGACATAAAATAAAGACAAAATTAATACCTTGAAAAATTGGCAAATTTTCATGACCGCGGATCTTACAGAATGTGCGGATTCTGGTATCTTCTGTTATCGTCTGTTTTCAATGTTTCCTATCAAATCAAAGGCTTTTAATGTTATTCTTAGGTAGTTTTGGCTGACTTTCTTTGATTTAGACATAAAATAAAGACAAAATTAATACCTTGAAAAATTGGCAAATTTTCATGACCGCGGACCTTACAGAATGTGCGGATTCTGGTATCTTCTTTTATCGTCTGTTTTCAATGTTTCCTATCGAATCAAAGGCTTTTAATGTTATTCTTAGGTATTTTTGGCTGACTTTCTTTGATTTAGACATAAAATAAAGACAAAATTATTACCTTGAAATATTGGCAAATTTTCATGACCGCGCACCTTACAGAATGTGCGGATTCTGGTATCTTCTTTTATTGTCTATGTTCAATGTTTCCTATCGAATCAAAGGCTTTTAATGTTATTCTTAGGTACTTTTGGCTGACTTTCTTTGATTTAGACATAAAATAAAGACAAAATTATTACCTTGAAAAATTGGCAAATTTTCATGACCGCGGACCTTACAGAATGTGCGGATTCTGGTATCTTCTTTTATCGTCTGTTTTCAATGTTTCCTATCAAATCAAAGGCTTTTAATGTTATTCTTAGGTATTTTTGGCTGACTTTCTTTGATTTAGACATAAAATAAAGACAAAATTAATACCTTGAAAAATTGGCAAATTTTCATGACCGCGGACCTTACAGAATGTGCGGATTCTGGTATCTTCTTTTATCGTCTGTTTTCAATGTTTCCTATCAAATCAAAGGCTTTTAATGTTATTCTTAGGAATTTTTGGCTGACTTTCTTTGATTTAGACATAAAATAAAGACAAAATTATTACCTTTAAAAATTGGCAAATTTTCATGACCGCGGACCTTACAGAATGTGCGGATTCTGGTATCTTCTTTTATCGTCTGTTTTCAATGTTTCCTATCAAATCAAAGGCTTTTAATGTTATTCTTAGGTATTTTTGGCTGACTTTCTTTGATTTACACAGAAAATAAAGACAAAATTAATACCTTGAAAAATTGGTAATTTTCATGACCGCGGACCTTACAGAATGTGCGGATTCTGGTATCTTCTTTTATCGTCTATTTTCAATGTTTCCTATCGAATCAAAGGCTTTTAATGTTATTCTTAGGTACTTTTGGCTGACTTCATTTGATTTAGACATAAAATAAAGAGAAAATTAATACCTTGAAAAATTGGCAAATTTTCATGACCGCGGATGTTACAGAATGTGCGGATTCTGGTATCTTCTGTTATCGTCTGTTTTCAATGTTTCCTATCAAATCAAAGGCTTTTAATGTTATTCTTAGGTAGTTTTGGCTGACTTTCTTTGATTTAGACATAAAATAAAGACAAAATTATTACCTTGAAAAATTGGCAAATTTTCATGACCGCGGACCTTACAGAATGTGCGGATTCTGGTATCTTCTTTTATCGTCTGTTTTTAATGTTTCCTATCGAATCAAAGGCTTTTAATGTTATTCTTAGGTATTTTTGGCTGACTTTCTTTGATTTAGACATAAAATAAAGACAAAATTTATACCTTGAAAAATTGGCAAATTTTCATGACCGCGGACCTTACAGAATGTGCGTATTGTGGTATCTTCTTTTATTGTCTATTTTCAAAGTTTCCTATCAAATCAAAGGCTTTTAATGTTATTCTTAGGTATTTTTGGCTGACTTTCTTTGATTTAGACATAAAATAAAGACAAAATTATTACCTTGAAATATTGGCAAATTTTCATGACCGCGGACCTTACAGAATGTGCGGATTCTGGTATCTTCTTTTATCGTCTATGTTCAATGTTTCCTATCGAATCAAAGGCTTTTAATGTTATTCTTAGGTACTTTTGGCTGACTTTCTTTGATTTAGACATAAAATAAAGACAAAATTATTACCTTGAAAAATTGGCAAATTTTCATGACCGCGGATCTTACAGAATGTGCGGATTCTGGTATCTTCCTTTATCGTCTATTTTCAATGTTTCCTATCAAATCAAAGGCTTTTAATGTTATTCTTAGGTATTTTTGGCTGACTTTCTTTGATTTAGACATAAAATAAAGACAAAATTATTACCTTGAAAAATTGGCAAATTTTCATGACCGCGGACCTTACAGAATGTGCGGATTCTGGTATCTTCTTTTATCGTCTGTTTTCAATGTTTCCTATCAAATCAAAGGCTTTTAATGTTATTCTTAGGTATTTTTGGCTGACTTTCTTTGATTTAGACATAAAATAAAGACAAAATTATTACCTTTAAAAATTGGCAAATTTTCATGACCGCGGACCTTACAGAATGTGCGGATTCTGGTATCTTCTTTTATCGTCTATTTTCAATGTTTCCTATCGAATCAAAGGCTTTTAATGTTATTCTTAGGTACTTTTGGCTGACTTCATTTGATTTAGACATAAAATAAAGACAAAATTAATACCTTGAAAAATTGGCAAATTTTCATGACCGCGGATCTTACAGAATGTGCGGATTCTGGTATCTTCTGTTATCGTCTGTTTTCAATGTTTCCTATCAAATCAAAGGCTTTTAATGTTATTCTTAGGTAGTTTTGGCTGACTTTCTTTGATTTAGACATAAAATAAAGACAAAATTAATACCTTGAAAAATTGGCAAATTTTCATGACCGCGGACCTTACAGAATGTGCGGATTCTGGTATCTTCTTTTATCGTCTGTTTTCAATGTTTCCTATCGAATCAAAGGCTTTTAATGTTATTCTTAGGTATTTTTGGCTGACTTTCTTTGATTTAGACATAAAATAAAGACAAAATTATTACCTTGAAATATTGGCAAATTTTCATGACCGCGGACCTTACAGAATGTGCGGATTCTGGTATCTTCTTTTATTGTCTATGTTCAATGTTTCCTATCGAATCAAAGGCTTTTAATGTTATTCTTAGGTACTTTTGGCTGACTTTCTTTGATTTAGACATAAAATAAAGACAAAATTATTACCTTGAAAAATTGGCAAATTTTCATGACCGCGGATCTTACAGAATGTGCGGATTCTGGTATCTTCCTTTATCGTCTATTTTCAATGTTTCCTATCAAATCAAAGGCTTTTAATGTTATTCTTAGGTATTTTTGGCTGACTTTCTTTGATTTAGACATAAAATAAAGACAAAATTATTACCTTGAAAAATTGGCAAATTTTCATGACCGCGGACCTTACAGAATGTGCGGATTCTGGTATCTTCTTTTATCGTCTGTTTTCAATGTTTCCTATCAAATCAAAGGCTTTTAATGTTATTCTTAGGTATTTTTGGCTGACTTTCTTTGATTTAGACATAAAATAAAGACAAAATTAATACCTTGAAAAATTGGCAAATTTTCATGACCGCGGACCTTACAGAATGTGCGGATTCTGGTATCTTCTTTTATCGTCTATTTTCAATGTTTCCTATCGAATCAAAGGCTTTTAATGTTATTCTTAGGTACTTTTGGCTGACTTCATTTGATTTAGACATAAAATAAAGAGAAAATTAATACCTTGAAAAATTGGCAAATTTTCATGACCGCGGATGTTACAGAATGTGCGGATTCTGGTATCTTCTGTTATCGTCTGTTTTCGATGTTTCCTATCAAATCAAAGGCTTTTAATGTTATTCTTAGGTAGTTTTGGCTGACTTTCTTTGATTTAGACATAAAATAAAGACAAAATTATTACCTTGAAAAATTGGCAAATTTTCATGACCGCGGACCTTACAGAATGTGCGGATTCTGGTATCTTCTTTTATCGTCTGTTTTTAATGTTTCCTATCGAATCAAAGGCTTTTAATGTTATTCTTAGGTATTTTTGGCTGACTTTCTTTGATTTAGACATAAAATAAAGACAAAATTTATACCTTGAAAAATTGGCAAATTTTCATGACCGCGGACCTTACAGAATGTGCGTATTGTGGTATCTTCTTTTATTGTCTATTTTCAAAGTTTCCTATCAAATCAAAGGCTTTTAATGTTATTCTTAGGTATTTTTGGCTGACTTTCTTTGATTTAGACATAAAATAAAGACAAAATTATTACCTTGAAATATTGGCAAATTTTCATGACCGCGGACCTTACAGAATGTGCGGATTCTGGTATCTTCTTTTATCGTCTATGTTCAATGTTTCCTATCGAATCAAAGGCTTTTAATGTTATTCTTAGGTACTTTTGGCTGACTTTCTTTGATTTAGACATAAAATAAAGACAAAATTATTACCTTGAAAAATTGGCAAATTTTCATGACCGCGGATCTTACAGAATGTGCGGATTCTGGTATCTTCCTTTATCGTCTATTTTCAATGTTTCCTATCAAATCAAAGGCTTTTAATGTTATTCTTAGGTATTTTTGGCTGACTTTCTTTGATTTAGACATAAAATAAAGACAAAATTATTACCTTGAAAAATTGGCAAATTTTCATGACCGCGGACCTTACAGAATGTGCGGATTCTGGTATCTTCTTTTATCGTCTGTTTTCAATGTTTCCTATCAAATCAAAGGCTTTTAATGTTATTCTTAGGTATTTTTGGCTGACTTTCTTTGATTTAGACATAAAATAAAGACAAAATTATTACCTTTAAAAATTGGCAAATTTTCATGACCGCGGACCTTACAGAATGTGCGGATTCTGGTATCTTCTTTTATCGTCTATTTTCAATGTTTCCTATCGAATCAAAGGCTTTTAATGTTATTCTTAGGTACTTTTGGCTGACTTCATTTGATTTAGACATAAAATAAAGACAAAATTAATACCTTGAAAAATTGGCAAATTTTCATGACCGCGGACCTTACAGAATGTGCGGATTCTGGTATCTTCTGTTATCGTCTGTTTTCAATGTTTCCTATCAAATCAAAGGCTTTTAATGTTATTCTTAGGTAGTTTTGGCTGACTTTCTTTGATTTAGACATAAAATAAAGACAAAATTAATACCTTGAAAAATTGGCAAATTTTCATGACCGCGGACCTTACAGAATGTGCGGATTCTGGTATCTTCTTTTATCGTCTGTTTTCAATGTTTCCTATCGAATCAAAGGCTTTTAATGTTATTCTTAGGTATTTTTGGCTGACTTTCTTTGATTTAGACATAAAATAAAGACAAAATTATTACCTTGAAATATTGGCAAATTTTCATGACCGCGGACCTTACAGAATGTGCGGATTCTGGTATCTTCTTTTATTGTCTATGTTCAATGTTTCCTATCGAATCAAAGGCTTTTAATGTTATTCTTAGGTACTTTTGGCTGACTTTCTTTGATTTAGACATAAAATAAAGACAAAATTATTACCTTGAAAAATTGGCAAATTTTCATGACCGCGGATCTTACAGAATGTGCGGATTCTGGTATCTTCCTTTATCGTCTATTTTCAATGTTTCCTATCAAATCAAAGGCTTTTAATGTTATTCTTAGGTATTTTTGGCTGACTTTCTTTGATTTAGACATAAAATAAAGACAAAATTATTACCTTGAAAAATTGGCAAATTTTCATGACCGCGGACCTTACAGAATGTGCGGATTCTGGTATCTTCTTTTATCGTCTGTTTTCAATGTTTCCTATCAAATCAAAGGCTTTTAATGTTATTCTTAGGTATTTTTGGCTGACTTTCTTTGATTTAGACATAAAATAAAGACAAAATTAATACCTTGAAAAATTGGCAAATTTTCATGACCGCGGACCTTACAGAATGTGCGGATTCTGGTATCTTCTTTTATCGTCTATTTTCAAAGTTTCCTATCAAATCAAAGGCTTTTAATGTTATTCTTAGGTATTTTTGGCTGACTTTATTTGATTTAGACATAAAATAAAGACAAAATTATTACCTTGAAATATTGGCAAATTTTCATGACCGCGGACCTTACAGAATGTGCGGATTCTGGTATCTTCTTTTATCGTCTATGTTCAATGTTTCCTATCGAATCAAAGGCTTTTAATGTTATTCTTAGGTACTTTTGGCTGACTTTCTTTGATTTAGACATAAAATAAAGACAAAATTATTACCTTGAAAAATTGGCAAATTTTCATGACCGCGGATCTTACAGAATGTGCGGATTCTGGTATCTTCCTTTATCGTCTATTTTCAATGTTTCCTATCAAATCAAAGGCTTTTAATGTTATTCTTAGGTATTTTTGGCTGACTTTCTTTGATTTAGACATAAAATAAAGACAAAATTATTACCTTGAAAAATTGGCAAATTTTCATGACCGCGGACCTTACAGAATGTGCGGATTCTGGTATCTTCTTTTATCGTCTGTTTTCAATGTTTCCTATCAAATCAAAGGCTTTTAATGTTATTCTTAGGTATTTTTGGCTGACTTTCTTTGATTTAGACATAAAATAAAGACAAAATTATTACCTTTAAAAATTGGCAAATTTTCATGACCGCGGACCTTACAGAATGTGCAGATTCTGGTATCTTCTTTTATCGTCTATTTTCAATGTTTCCTATCGAATCAAAGGCTTTTAATGTTATTCTTAGGTACTTTTGGCTGACTTCATTTGATTTAGACATAAAATAAAGACAAAATTAATACCTTGAAAAATTGGCAAATTTTCATGACCGCGGATCTTACAGAATGTGCGGATTCTGGTATCTTCTGTTATCGTCTGTTTTCAATGTTTCCTATCAAATCAAAGGCTTTTAATGTTATTCTTAGGTAGTTTTGGCTGACTTTCTTTGATTTACACAGAAAATAAAGACAAAATTAATACCTTGAAAAATTGGCAAATTTTCATGACCGCGGACCTTACAGAATGTGCGGATTCTGGTATCTTCTTTTATCGTCTATTTTCAATGTTTCCTATCGAATCAAAGGCTTTTAATGTTATTCTTAGGTACTTTTGGCTGACTTCATTTGATTTAGACATAAAATAAAGACAAAATTAATACCTTGAAAAATTGGCAAATTTTCATGACCGCGGACCTTACAGAATGTGCGGATTCTGGTATCTTCTTTTATCGTCTGTTTTCAATGTTTCCTGTCAAATCAAAGGCTTTTAATGTTATTCTTAGGTATTTTTGGCTGACTTTCTTTGATTTAGACATAAAATAAAGACAAAATTAATACCTTTAAAAATTGGCAAATTTTCATGACCGCGGACCTTACAGAATGTGCGGATTCTGGTATCTTCTTTTATCGTCTGTTTTCAATGTTTCCTATCAAATCGAAGGCTTTTAATGTTATTCTTAGGTATTTTTGGCTGACTTTATTTGATTTAGACATAAAATACAGACAAAATTATTACCTTGAAATATTGGCAAATTTTAATGACCGCGGACCTTACAGAATGTGCGGATTCTGGTATCTTCTTTTATCGTCTATTTTCAATGTTTCCTATCAAATCAAAGGCTTTTAATGTTATTCTTAGGTATTTTTGGCTGACTTTCTTTGATTTAGACATAAAATAAAGACAAAATTTATACCTTGAAAAATTGGCAAATTTTCATGACCGCGGACCTTACAGAATGTGCGTATTGTGGTATCTTCTTTTATTGTCTATTTTCAATGTTTCCTATCTAATCAAAGGCTTTTAATGTTATTCTTAGGTATTTTTGGCTGACTTTATTTGATTTAGACATAAAATAAAGACAAAATTATTACCTTGAAATATTGGCAAATTTTCATGACCGCGGACCTTACAGAATGTGCGGATTCTGGTATCTTCTTTTATCGTCTATGTTCAATGTTTCCTATCGAATCAAAGGCTTTTAATGTTATTCTTAGGTACTTTTGGCTGACTTTCTTTGATTTAGACATAAAATAAAGACAAAATTATTACCTTGAAAAATTGGCAAATTTTCATGACCGCGGATCTTACAGAATGTGCGGATTCTGGTATCTTCCTTTATCGTCAATTTTCAATGTTTCCTATCAAATCAAAGGCTTTTAATGTTATTCTTAGGTATTTTTGGCTGACTTTCTTTGATTTAGACATAAAATAAAGACAAAATTATTACCTTGAAAAATTGGCCAATTTTCATGACCGCGGACCTTACAGAATGTGCGGATTCTGGTATCTTCTTTTATCGTCTGTTTTCAATGTTTCCTATCAAATCAAAGGCTTTTAATGTTATTCTTAGGTATTTTTGGCTGACTTTCTTTGATTTAGACATAAAATAAAGACAAAATTAATACCTTGAAAAATTGGCAAATTTTCATGACCGCCGACCTTACAGAATGTGCGGATTCTGGTATCTTCTTTTATCGTCTGTTTTCAATGTTTCCTATCAAATCAAAGGCTTTTAATGTTATTCTTAGGAATTTTTGGCTGACTTTATTTGATTTAGACATAAAATAAAGACAAAATTATTACCTTTAAAAATTGGCAAATTTTCATGACCGCGGACCTTACAGAATGTGCGGATTCTGGTATCCTCTTTTATCGTCTGTTTTCAATGTTTCCTATCAAATCAAAGGCTTTTAATGTTATTCTTAGGTATTTTTGGCTGACTTTCTTTGATTTAGACATAAAATAAAGACAAAATTAATACCTTGAAAAATTGGCAAATTTTCATGACCGCGGACCTTACAGAATGTGCGGATTCTGGTATCTTCTTTTATCGTCTATTTTCAATGTTTCCTATCGAATCAAAGGCTTTTAATGTTATTCTTAGGTACTTTTGGCTGACTTTCTTTGATTTAGACATAAAATAAAGACAAAATTAATACCTTGAAAAATTGGCAAATTTTCATGACCGCGGATCTTACAGAATGTGCGGATTCTGGTATCTTCTGTTATCGTCTGTTTTCAATGTTTCCTATCAAATCAAAGGCTTTTAATGTTATTCTTAGGTAGTTTTGGCTGACTTTCTTTGATTTAGACATAAAATAAAGACAAAATTAATACCTTGAAAAATTGGCAAATTTTCATGACCGCGGACCTTACAGAATGTGCGGATTCTGGTATCTTCTTTTATCGTCTGTTTTCAATGTTTCCTATCGAATCAAAGGCTTTTAATGTTATTCTTAGGTATTTTTGGCTGACTTTCTTTGATTTAGACATAAAATAAAGACAAAATTATTACCTTGAAATATTGGCAAATTTTCATGACCGCGGACCTTACAGAATGTGCGGATTCTGGTATCTTCTTTTATCGTCTATGTTCAATGTTTCCTATCGAATCAAAGGCTTTTAATGTTATTCTTAGGTACTTTTGGCTGACTTTCTTTGATTTAGACATAAAATAAAGACAAAATTATTACCTTGAAAAATTGGCAAATTTTCATGACCGCGGATCTTACAGAATGTGCGGATTCTGGTATCTTCCTTTATCGTCTATTTTCAATGTTTCCTATCGAATCAAAGGCTTTTAATGTTATTCTTAGGTATTTTTGGCTGACTTTCTTTGATTTAGACATAAAATAAAGACAAAATTAATACCTTGAAAAATTGGCAAATTTTCATGACCGCGGATCTTACAGAATGTGCGGATTCTGGTATCTTCTGTTATCGTCTGTTTTCAATGTTTCCTATCAAATCAAAGGCTTTTAATGTTATTCTTAGGTAGTTTTGGCTGACTTTCTTTGATTTAGACATAAAATAAAGACAAAATTAATACCTTGAAAAATTGGCAAATTTTCATGACCGCGGACCTTACAGAATGTGCGGATTCTGGTATCTTCTTTTATCGTCTGTTTTCAATGTTTCCTATCGAATCAAAGGCTTTTAATGTTATTCTTAGGTATTTTTGGCTGACTTTCTTTGATTTAGACATAAAATAAAGACAAAATTATTACCTTGAAATATTGGCAAATTTTCATGACCGCGGACCTTACAGAATGTGCGGATTCTGGTATCTTCTTTTATTGTCTATGTTCAATGTTTCCTATCGAATCAAAGGCTTTTAATGTTATTCTTAGGTACTTTTGGCTGACTTTCTTTGATTTAGACATAAAATAAAGACAAAATTATTACCTTGAAAAATTGGCAAATTTTCATGACCGCGGATCTTACAGAATGTGCGGATTCTGGTATCTTCCTTTATCGTCTATTTTCAATGTTTCCTATCAAATCAAAGGCTTTTAATGTTATTCTTAGGTATTTTTGGCTGACTTTCTTTGATTTAGACATAAAATAAAGACAAAATTATTACCTTGAAAAATTGGCAAATTTTCATGACCGCGGACCTTACAGAATGTGCGGATTCTGGTATCTTCTTTTATCGTCTGTTTTCAATGTTTCCTATCAAATCAAAGGCTTTTAATGTTATTCTTAGGTATTTTTGGCTGACTTTCTTTGATTTAGACATAAAATAAAGACAAAATTAATACCTTGAAAAATTGGCAAATTTTCATGACCGCGGACCTTACAGAATGTGCGGATTCTGGTATCTTCTTTTATCGTCTGTTTTCAATGTTTCCTATCAAATCAAAGGCTTTTAATGTTATTCTTAGGAATTTTTGGCTGACTTTCTTTGATTTAGACATAAAATAAAGACAAAATTATTACCTTTAAAAATTGGCAAATTTTCATGACCGCGGACCTTACAGAATGTGCGGATTCTGGTATCTTCTTTTATCGTCTGTTTTCAATGTTTCCTATCAAATCAAAGGCTTTTAATGTAATTCTTAGGTATTTTTGGCTGACTTTCTTTGATTTACACAGAAAATAAAGACAAAATTAATACCTTGAAAAATTGGCAAATTTTCATGACCGCGGACCTTACAGAATGTGCGGATTCTGGTATCTTCTTTTATCGTCTATTTTCAATGTTTCCTATCGAATCAAAGGCTTTTAATGTTATTCTTAGGTACTTTTGGCTGACTTCATTTGATTTAGACATAAAATAAAGACAAAATTAATACCTTGAAAAATTGGCAAATTTTCATGACCGCGGACCTTACAGAATGTGCGGATTCTGGTATCTTCTTTTATCGTCTGTTTTCAATGTTTCCTGTCAAATCAAAGGCTTTTAATGTTATTCTTAGGTATTTTTGGCTGACTTTCTTTGATTTAGACATAAAATAAAGACAAAATTAATACCTTTAAAAATTGGCAAATTTTCATGACCGCGGACCTTACAGAATGTGCGGATTCTGGTATCTTCTTTTATCGTCTGTTTTCAATGTTTCCTATCAAATCGAAGGCTTTTAATGTTATTCTTAGGTATTTTTGGCTGACTTTATTTGATTTAGACATAAAATACAGACAAAATTATTACCTTGAAATATTGGCAAATTTTAATGACCGCGGACCTTACAGAATGTGCGGATTCTGGTATCTTCTTTTATCGTCTATTTTCAATGTTTCCTATCAAATCAAAGGCTTTTAATGTTATTCTTAGGTATTTTTGGCTGACTTTCTTTGATTTAGACATAAAATAAAGACAAAATTTATACCTTGAAAAATTGGCAAATTTTCATGACCGCGGACCTTACAGAATGTGCGTATTGTGGTATCTTCTTTTATTGTCTATTTTCAATGTTTCCTATCTAATCAAAGGCTTTTAATGTTATTCTTAGGTATTTTTGGCTGACTTTATTTGATTTAGACATAAAATAAAGACAAAATTATTACCTTGAAATATTGGCAAATTTTCATGACCGCGGACCTTACAGAATGTGCGGATTCTGGTATCTTCTTTTATCGTCTATGTTCAATGTTTCCTATCGAATCAAAGGCTTTTAATGTTATTCTTAGGTACTTTTGGCTGACTTTCTTTGATTTAGACATAAAATAAAGACAAAATTATTACCTTGAAAAATTGGCAAATTTTCATGACCGCGGATCTTACAGAATGTGCGGATTCTGGTATCTTCCTTTATCGTCTATTTTCAATGTTTCCTATCAAATCAAAGGCTTTTAATGTTATTCTTAGGTATTTTTGGCTGACTTTCTTTGATTTAGACATAAAATAAAGACAAAATTATTACCTTGAAAAATTGGCAAATTTTCATAACCGCGGACCTTACAGAATGTGCGGATTCTGGTATCTTCTTTTATCGTCTATTTTAAATGTTTCCTATCGAATCAAAGGCTTTTAATGTTATTCTTAGGTACTTTTGGCTGACTTCATTTGATTTAGACATAAAATAAAGACAAAATTAATACCTTGAAAAATTGGCAAATTTTCATGACCGCGGATCTTACAGAATGTGCGGATTCTGGTATCTTCTGTTATCGTCTGTTTTCAATGTTTCCTATCAAATCAAAGGCTTTTAATGTTATTCTTAGGTAGTTTTGGCTGACTTTCTTTGATTTAGACATAAAATAAAGACAAAATTAATACCTTGAAAAATTGGCAAATTTTCATGACCGCGGACCTTACAGAATGTGCGGATTCTGGTATCTTCTTTTATCGTCTGTTTTCAATGTTTCCTATCGAATCAAAGGCTTTTAATGTTATTCTTAGGTATTTTTGGCTGACTTTCTTTGATTTAGACATAAAATAAAGACAAAATTTATACCTTGAAAAATTGGCAAATTTTCATGACCGCGGACCTTACAGAATGTGCGTATTGTGGTATCTTCTTTTATTGTCTATTTTCAAAGTTTCCTATCAAATCAAAGGCTTTTAATGTTATTCTTAGGTATTTTTGGCTGACTTTCTTTGATTTAGACATAAAATAAAGACAAAATTATTACCTTGAAATATTGGCAAATTTTCATGACCGCGGACCTTACAGAATGTGCGGATTCTGGTATCTTCTTTTATCGTCTATGTTCAATGTTTCCTATCGAATCAAAGGCTTTTAATGTTATTCTTAGGTACTTTTGGCTGACTTTCTTTGATTTAGACATAAAATAAAGACAAAATTATTACCTTGAAAAATTGGCAAATTTTCATGACCGCGGATCTTACAGAATGTGCGGATTCTGGTATCTTCCTTTATCGTCTATTTTCAATGTTTCCTATCAAATCAAAGGCTTTTAATGTTATTCTTAGGTATTTTTGGCTGACTTTCTTTGATTTAGACATAAAATAAAGACAAAATTATTACCTTGAAAAATTGGCAAATTTTCATGACCGCGGACCTTACAGAATGTGCGGATTCTGGTATCTTCTTTTATCGTCTGTTTTCAATGTTTCCTATCGAATCAAAGGCTTTTAATGTTATTCTTAGGTATTTTTGGCTGACTTTCTTTGATTTAGACATAAAATAAAGACAAAATTTATACCTTGAAAAATTGGCAAATTTTCATGACCGCGGACCTTACAGAATGTGCGTATTGTGGTATCTTCTTTTATTGTCTATTTTCAAAGTTTCCTATCAAATCAAAGGCTTTTAATGTTATTCTTAGGTATTTTTGGCTGACTTTATTTGATTTAGACATAAAATAAAGACAAAATTATTACCTTGAAATATTGGCAAATTTTCATGACCGCGGACCTTACAGAATGTGCGGATTCTGGTATCTTCTTTTATCGTCTATGTTCAATGTTTCCTATCGAATCAAAGGCTTTTAATGTTATTCTTAGGTACTTTTGGCTGACTTTCTTTGATTTAGACATAAAATAAAGACAAAATTATTACCTTGAAAAATTGGCAAATTTTCATGACCGCGGATCTTACAGAATGTGCGGATTCTGGTATCTTCCTTTATCGTCTATTTTCAATGTTTCCTATCAAATCAAAGGCTTTTAATGTTATTCTTAGGTATTTTTGGCTGACTTTCTTTGATTTAGACATAAAATAAAGACAAAATTATTACCTTGAAAAATTGGCAAATTTTCATGACCGCGGACCTTACAGAATGTGCGGATTCTGGTATCTTCTTTTATCGTCTGTTTTCAATGTTTCCTATCAAATCAAAGGCTTTTAATGTTATTCTTAGGTATTTTTGGCTGACTTTCTTTGATTTAGACATAAAATAAAGACAAAATTATTACCTTTAAAAATTGGCAAATTTTCATGACCGCGGACCTTACAGAATGTGCGGATTCTGGTATCTTCTTTTATCGTCTATTTTCAATGTTTCCTATCGAATCAAAGGCTTTTAATGTTATTCTTAGGTACTTTTGGCTGACTTCATTTGATTTAGACATAAAATAAAGACAAAATTAATACCTTGAAAAATTGGCAAATTTTCATGACCGCGGATCTTACAGAATGTGCGGATTCTGGTATCTTCTGTTATCGTCTGTTTTCAATGTTTCCTATCAAATCAAAGGCTTTTAATGTTATTCTTAGGTACTTTTGGCTGACTTTCTTTGATTTAGACATAAAATAAAGACAAAATTAATACCTTGAAAAATTGGCAAATTTTCATGACCGCGGACCTTACAGAATGTGCGGATTCTGGTATCTTCTTTTATCGTCTGTTTTCAATGTTTCCTATCGAATCAAAGGCTTTTAATGTTATTCTTAGGTATTTTTGGCTGACTTTCTTTGATTTAGACATAAAATAAAGACAAAATTATTACCTTGAAATATTGGCAAATTTTCATGACCGCGGACCTTACAGAATGTGCGGATTCTGGTATCTTCTTTTATTGTCTATGTTCAATGTTTCCTATCGAATCAAAGGCTTTTAATGTTATTCTTAGGTACTTTTGGCTGACTTTCTTTGATTTAGACATAAAATAAAGACAAAATTATTACCTTGAAAAATTGGCAAATTTTCATGACCGCGGATCTTACAGAATGTGCGGATTCTGGTATCTTCCTTTATCGTCTATTTTCAATGTTTCCTATCAAATCAAAGGCTTTTAATGTTATTCTTAGGTATTTTTGGCTGACTTTCTTTGATTTAGACATAAAATAAAGACAAAATTATTACCTTGAAAAATTGGCAAATTTTCATGACCGCGGACCTTACAGAATGTGCGGATTCTGGTATCTTCTTTTATCGTCTGTTTTCAATGTTTCCTATCAAATCAAAGGCTTTTAATGTTATTCTTAGGTATTTTTGGCTGACTTTCTTTGATTTAGACATAAAATAAAGACAAAATTAATACCTTGAAAAATTGGCAAATTTTCATGACCGCGGACCTTACAGAATGTGCGGATTCTGGTATCTTCTTTTATCGTCTATTTTCAAAGTTTCCTATCAAATCAAAGGCTTTTAATGTTATTCTTAGGTATTTTTGGCTGACTTTATTTGATTTAGACATAAAATAAAGACAAAATTATTACCTTGAAATATTGGCAAATTTTCATGACCGCGGACCTTACAGAATGTGCGGATTCTGGTATCTTCTTTTATCGTCTATGTTCAATGTTTCCTATCGAATCAAAGGCTTTTAATGTTATTCTTAGGTACTTTTGGCTGACTTTCTTTGATTTAGACATAAAATAAAGACAAAATTATTACCTTGAAAAATTGGCAAATTTTCATGACCGCGGATCTTACAGAATGTGCGGATTCTGGTATCTTCCTTTATCGTCTATTTTCAATGTTTCCTATCAAATCAAAGGCTTTTAATGTTATTCTTAGGTATTTTTGGCTGACTTTCTTTGATTTAGACATAAAATAAAGACAAAATTATTACCTTGAAAAATTGGCAAATTTTCATGACCGCGGACCTTACAGAATGTGCGGATTCTGGTATCTTCTTTTATCGTCTGTTTTCAATGTTTCCTATCAAATCAAAGGCTTTTAATGTTATTCTTAGGTATTTTTGGCTGACTTTCTTTGATTTAGACATAAAATAAAGACAAAATTATTACCTTTAAAAATTGGCAAATTTTCATGACCGCGGACCTTACAGAATGTGCAGATTCTGGTATCTTCTTTTATCGTCTATTTTCAATGTTTCCTATCGAATCAAAGGCTTTTAATGTTATTCTTAGGTACTTTTGGCTGACTTCATTTGATTTAGACATAAAATAAAGACAAAATTAATACCTTGAAAAATTGGCAAATTTTCATGACCGCGGATCTTACAGAATGTGCGGATTCTGGTATCTTCTGTTATCGTCTGTTTTCAATGTTTCCTATCAAATCAAAGGCTTTTAATGTTATTCTTAGGTAGTTTTGGCTGACTTTCTTTGATTTACACAGAAAATAAAGACAAAATTAATACCTTGAAAAATTGGCAAATTTTCATGACCGCGGACCTTACAGAATGTGCGGATTCTGGTATCTTCTTTTATCGTCTATTTTCAATGTTTCCTATCGAATCAAAGGCTTTTAATGTTATTCTTAGGTACTTTTGGCTGACTTCATTTGATTTAGACATAAAATAAAGACAAAATTAATACCTTGAAAAATTGGCAAATTTTCATGACCGCGGACCTTACAGAATGTGCGGATTCTGGTATCTTCTTTTATCGTCTGTTTTCAATGTTTCCTGTCAAATCAAAGGCTTTTAATGTTATTCTTAGGTATTTTTGGCTGACTTTCTTTGATTTAGACATAAAATAAAGACAAAATTAATACCTTTAAAAATTGGCAAATTTTCATGACCGCGGACCTTACAGAATGTGCGGATTCTGGTATCTTCTTTTATCGTCTGTTTTCAATGTTTCCTATCGAATCGAAGGCTTTTAATGTTATTCTTAGGTATTTTTGGCTGACTTTATTTGATTTAGACATAAAATACAGACAAAATTATTACCTTGAAATATTGGCAAATTTTAATGACCGCGGACCTTACAGAATGTGCGGATTCTGGTATCTTCTTTTATCGTCTATTTTCAATGTTTCCTATCAAATCAAAGGCTTTTAATGTTATTCTTAGGTATTTTTGGCTGACTTTCTTTGATTTAGACATAAAATAAAGACAAAATTTATACCTTGAAAAATTGGCAAATTTTCATGACCGCGGACCTTACAGAATGTGCGTATTGTGGTATCTTCTTTTATTGTCTATTTTCAATGTTTCCTATCTAATCAAAGGCTTTTAATGTTATTCTTAGGTATTTTTGGCTGACTTTATTTGATTTAGACATAAAATAAAGACAAAATTATTACCTTGAAATATTGGCAAATTTTCATGACCGCGGACCTTACAGAATGTGCGGATTCTGGTATCTTCTTTTATCGTCTATGTTCAATGTTTCCTATCGAATCAAAGGCTTTTAATGTTATTCTTAGGTACTTTTGGCTGACTTTCTTTGATTTAGACATAAAATAAAGACAAAATTATTACCTTGAAAAATTGGCAAATTTTCATGACCGCGGATCTTACAGAATGTGCGGATTCTGGTATCTTCCTTTATCGTCAATTTTCAATGTTTCCTATCAAATCAAAGGCTTTTAATGTTATTCTTAGGTATTTTTGGCTGACTTTCTTTGATTTAGACATAAAATAAAGACAAAATTATTACCTTGAAAAATTGGCAAATTTTCATGACCGCGGACCTTACAGAATGTGCGGATTCTGGTATCTTCTTTTATCGTCTGTTTTCAATGTTTCCTATCAAATCAAAGGCTTTTAATGTTATTCTTAGGTATTTTTGGCTGACTTTCTTTGATTTAGACATAAAATAAAGACAAAATTAATACCTTGAAAAATTGGCAAATTTTCATGACCGCGGACCTTACAGAATGTGCGGATTCTGGTATCTTCTTTTATCGTCTGTTTTCAATGTTTCCTATCAAATCAAAGGCTTTTAATGTTATTCTAAGGAATTTTTGGCTGACTTTCTTTGATTTAGACAAAAAATAAAGACAAAATTATTACCTTTAAAAATTGGCAAATTTTCATGACCGCGGACCTTACAGAATGTGCGGATTCTGGTATCCTCTTTTATCGTCTGTTTTCAATGTTTCCTATCAAATCAAAGGCTTTTAATGTTATTCTTAGGTATTTTTGGCTGACTTTCTTTGATTTAGACATAAAATAAAGACAAAATTAATACCTTGAAAAATTGGCAAATTTTCATGACCGCGGACCTTACAGAATGTGCGGATTCTGGTATCTTCTTTTATCGTCTATTTTCAATGTTTCCTATCGAATCAAAGGCTTTTAATGTTATTCTTAGGTACTTTTGGCTGACTTTCTTTGATTTAGACATAAAATAAAGACAAAATTAATACCTTGAAAAATTGGCAAATTTTCATGACCGCGGATCTTACAGAATGTGCGGATTCTGGTATCTTCTGTTATCGTCTGTTTTCAATGTTTCCTATCAAATCAAAGGCTTTTAATGTTATTCTTAGGTAGTTTTGGCTGACTTTCTTTGATTTAGACATAAAATAAAGACAAAATTAATACCTTGAAAAATTGGCAAATTTTCATGACCGCGGACCTTACAGAATGTGCGGATTCTGGTATCTTCTTTTATCGTCTGTTTTCAATGTTTCCTATCGAATCAAAGGCTTTTAATGTTATTCTTAGGTATTTTTGGCTGACTTTCTTTGATTTAGACATAAAATAAAGACAAAATTATTACCTTGAAATATTGGCAAATTTTCATGACCGCGGACCTTACAGAATGTGCGGATTCTGGTATCTTCTTTTATCGTCTATGTTCAATGTTTCCTATCGAATCAAAGGCTTTTAATGTTATTCTTAGGTACTTTTGGCTGACTTTCTTTGATTTAGACATAAAATAAAGACAAAATTATTACCTTGAAAAATTGGCAAATTTTCATGACCGCGGATCTTACAGAATGTGCGGATTCTGGTATCTTCCTTTATCGTCTATTTTCAATGTTTCCTATCGAATCAAAGGCTTTTAATGTTATTCTTAGGTATTTTTGGCTGACTTTCTTTGATTTAGACATAAAATAAAGACAAAATTAATACCTTGAAAAATTGGCAAATTTTCATGACCGCGGATCTTACAGAATGTGCGGATTCTGGTATCTTCTGTTATCGTCTGTTTTCAATGTTTCCTATCAAATCAAAGGCTTTTAATGTTATTCTTAGGTAGTTTTGGCTGACTTTCTTTGATTTAGACATAAAATAAAGACAAAATTAATACCTTGAAAAATTGGCAAATTTTCATGACCGCGGACCTTACAGAATGTGCGGATTCTGGTATCTTCTTTTATCGTCTGTTTTCAATGTTTCCTATCGAATCAAAGGCTTTTAATGTTATTCTTAGGTATTTTTGGCTGACTTTCTTTGATTTAGACATAAAATAAAGACAAAATTATTACCTTGAAATATTGGCAAATTTTCATGACCGCGGACCTTACAGAATGTGCGGATTCTGGTATCTTCTTTTATTGTCTATGTTCAATGTTTCCTATCGAATCAAAGGCTTTTAATGTTATTCTTAGGTACTTTTGGCTGACTTTCTTTGATTTAGACATAAAATAAAGACAAAATTATTACCTTGAAAAATTGGCAAATTTTCATGACCGCGGATCTTACAGAATGTGCGGATTCTGGTATCTTCCTTTATCGTCTATTTTCAATGTTTCCTATCAAATCAAAGGCTTTTAATGTTATTCTTAGGTATTTTTGGCTGACTTTCTTTGATTTAGACATAAAATAAAGACAAAATTATTACCTTGAAAAATTGGCAAATTTTCATGACCGCGGACCTTACAGAATGTGCGGATTCTGGTATCTTCTTTTATCGTCTGTTTTCAATGTTTCCTATCAAATCAAAGGCTTTTAATGTTATTCTTAGGTATTTTTGGCTGACTTTCTTTGATTTAGACATAAAATAAAGACAAAATTAATACCTTGAAAAATTGGCAAATTTTCATGACCGCGGACCTTACAGAATGTGCGGATTCTGGTATCTTCTTTTATCGTCTGTTTTCAATGTTTCCTATCAAATCAAAGGCTTTTAATGTTATTCTTAGGAATTTTTGGCTGACTTTCTTTGATTTAGACATAAAATAAAGACAAAATTATTACCTTTAAAAATTGGCAAATTTTCATGACCGCGGACCTTACAGAATGTGCGGATTCTGGTATCTTCTTTTATCGTCTGTTTTCAATGTTTCCTATCAAATCAAAGGCTTTTAATGTTATTCTTAGGTATTTTTGGCTGACTTTCTTTGATTTACACAGAAAATAAAGACAAAATTAATACCTTGAAAAATTGGCAAATTTTCATGACCGCGGACCTTACAGAATGTGCGGATTCTGGTATCTTCTTTTATCGTCTATTTTCAATGTTTCCTATCGAATCAAAGGCTTTTAATGTTATTCTTAGGTACTTTTGGCTGACTTCATTTGATTTAGACATAAAATAAAGACAAAATTAATACCTTGAAAAATTGGCAAATTTTCATGACCGCGGACCTTACAGAATGTGCGGATTCTGGTATCTTCTTTTATCGTCTGTTTTCAATGTTTCCTGTCAAATCAAAGGCTTTTAATGTTATTCTTAGGTATTTTTGGCTGACTTTCTTTGATTTAGACATAAAATAAAGACAAAATTAATACCTTTAAAAATTGGCAAATTTTCATGACCGCGGACCTTACAGAATGTGCGGATTCTGGTATCTTCTTTTATCGTCTGTTTTCAATGTTTCCTATCAAATCGAAGGCTTTTAATGTTATTCTTAGGTATTTTTGGCTGACTTTATTTGATTTAGACATAAAATACAGACAAAATTATTACCTTGAAATATTGGCAAATTTTAATGACCGCGGACCTTACAGAATGTGCGGATTCTGGTATCTTCTTTTATCGTCTATTTTCAATGTTTCCTATCAAATCAAAGGCTTTTAATGTTATTCTTAGGTATTTTTGGCTGACTTTCTTTGATTTAGACATAAAATAAAGACAAAATTTATACCTTGAAAAATTGGCAAATTTTCATGACCGCGGACCTTACAGAATGTGCGTATTGTGGTATCTTCTTTTATTGTCTATTTTCTATGTTTCCTATCTAATCAAAGGCTTTTAATGTTATTCTTAGGTATTTTTGGCTGACTTTATTTGATTTAGACATAAAATAAAGACAAAATTATTACCTTGAAATATTGGCAAATTTTCATGACCGCGGACCTTACAGAATGTGCGGATTCTGGTATCTTCTTTTATCGTCTATGTTCAATGTTTCCTATCGAATCAAAGGCTTTTAATGTTATTCTTAGGTACTTTTGGCTGACTTTCTTTGATTTAGACATAAAATAAAGACAAAATTATTACCTTGAAAAATTGGCAAATTTTCATGACCGCGGATCTTACAGAATGTGCGGATTCTGGTATCTTCCTTTATCGTCAATTTTCAATGTTTCCTATCAAATCAAAGGCTTTTAATGTTATTCTTAGGTATTTTTGGCTGACTTTCTTTGATTTAGACATAAAATAAAGACAAAATTATTACCTTGAAAAATTGGCAAATTTTCATGACCGCGGACCTTACAGAATGTGCGGATTCTGGTATCTTCTTTTATCGTCTGTTTTCAATGTTTCCTATCAAATCAAAGGCTTTTAATGTTATTCTTAGGTATTTTTGGCTGACTTTCTTTGATTTAGACATAAAATAAAGACAAAATTAATACCTTGAAAAATTGGCAAATTTTCATGACCGCGGACCTTACAGAATGTGCGGATTCTGGTATCTTCTTTTATCGTCTGTTTTCAATGTTTCCTATCAAATCAAAGGCTTTTAATGTTATTCTTAGGAATTTTTGGCTGACTTTCTTTGATTTAGACATAAAATAAAGACAAAATTATTACCTTTAAAAATTGGCAAATTTTCATGACCGCGGACCTTACAGAATGTGCGGATTCTGGTATCCTCTTTTATCGTCTGTTTTCAATGTTTCCTATCAAATCAAAGGCTTTTAATGTTATTCTTAGGTATTTTTGGCTGACTTTCTTTGATTTAGACATAAAATAAAGACAAAATTAATACCTTGAAAAATTGGCAAATTTTCATGACCGCGGACCTTACAGAATGTGCGGATTCTGGTATCTTCTTTTATCGTCTATTTTCAATGTTTCCTATCGAATCAAAGGCTTTTAATGTTATTCTTAGGTACTTTTGGCTGACTTTCTTTGATTTAGACATAAAATAAAGACAAAATTAATACCTTGAAAAATTGGCAAATTTTCATGACCGCGGATCTTACAGAATGTGCGGATTCTGGTATCTTCTGTTATCGTCTGTTTTCAATGTTTCCTATCAAATCAAAGGCTTTTAATGTTATTCTTAGGTAGTTTTGGCTGACTTTCTTTGATTTAGACATAAAATAAAGACAAAATTAATACCTTGAAAAATTGGCAAATTTTCATGACCGCGGACCTTACAGAATGTGCGGATTCTGGTATCTTCTTTTATCGTCTGTTTTCAATGTTTCCTATCGAATCAAAGGCTTTTAATGTTATTCTTAGGTATTTTTGGCTGACTTTCTTTGATTTAGACATAAAATAAAGACAAAATTATTACCTTGAAATATTGGCAAATTTTCATGACCGCGGACCTTACAGAATGTGCGGATTCTGGTATCTTCTTTTATCGTCTATGTTCAATGTTTCCTATCGAATCAAAGGCTTTTAATGTTATTCTTAGGTACTTTTGGCTGACTTTCTTTGATTTAGACATAAAATAAAGACAAAATTATTACCTTGAAAAATTGGCAAATTTTCATGACCGCGGATCTTACAGAATGTGCGGATTCTGGTATCTTCCTTTATCGTCTATTTTCAATGTTTCCTATCGAATCAAAGGCTTTTAATGTTATTCTTAGGTATTTTTGGCTGACTTTCTTTGATTTAGACATAAAATAAAGACAAAATTAATACCTTGAAAAATTGGCAAATTTTCATGACCGCGGACCTTACAGAATGTGCGGATTCTGGTATCTTCTTTTATCGTCTGTTTTCAATGTTTCCTATCGAATCAAAGGCTTTTAATGTTATTCTTAGGTATTTTTGGCTGACTTTCTTTGATTTAGACATAAAATAAAGACAAAATTATTACCTTGAAATATTGGCAAATTTTCATGACCGCGGACCTTACAGAATGTGCGGATTCTGGTATCTTCTTTTATCGTCTATGTTCAATGTTTCCTATCGAATCAAAGGCTTTTAATGTTATTCTTAGGTACTTTTGGCTGACTTTCTTTGATTTAGACATAAAATAAAGACAAAATTATTACCTTGAAAAATTGGCAAATTTTCATGACCGCGGATCTTACAGAATGTGCGGATTCTGGTATCTTCCTTTATCGTCTATTTTCAATGTTTCCTATCGAATCAAAGGCTTTTAATGTTATTCTTAGGTATTTTTGGCTGACTTTCTTTGATTTAGACATAAAATAAAGACAAAATTATTACCTTGAAAAATTGGCAAATTTTCATGACCGCGGACCTTACAGAATGTGCGGATTCTGGTATCTTCTTTTATCGTCTGTTTTCAATGTTTCCTATCAAATCAAAGGCTTTTAATGTTATTCTTAGGTATTTTTGGCTGACTTTCTTTGATTTAGACATAAAATAAAGACAAAATTAATACCTTGAAAAATTGGCAAATTTTCATGACCGCGGACCTTACAGAATGTGCGGATTCTGGTATCTTCTTTTATCGTCTGTTTTCAATGTTTCCTATCAAATCAAAGGCTTTTAATGTTATTCTTAGGAATTTTTGGCTGACTTTCTTTGATTTAGACATAAAATAAAGACAAAATTATTACCTTTAAAAATTGGCAAATTTTCATGACCGCGGACCTTACAGAATGTGCGGATTCTGGTATCTTCTTTTATCGTCTGTTTTCAATGTTTCCTATCAAATCAAAGGCTTTTAATGTTATTCTTAGGTATTTTTGGCTGACTTTCTTTGATTTACACATAAAATAAAGACAAAATTAATACCTTGAAAAATTGGCAAATTTTCATGACCGCGGACCTTACAGAATGTGCGGATTCTGGTATCTTCTTTTATCGTCTGTTTTCAATGTTTCCTATCGAATCAAAGGCTTTTAATGTTATTCTTAGGTACTTTTGGCTGACTTCATTTGATTTAGACATAAAATAAAGACAAAATTAATACCTTGAAAAATTGGCAAATTTTCATGACCGCGGATGTTACAGAATGTGCGGATTCTGGTATCTTCTGTTATCGTCTGTTTTCAATGTTTCCTATCAAATCAAAGGCTTTTAATGTTATTCTTAGGTAGTTTTGGCTGACTTTCTTTGATTTAGACATAAAATAAAGACAAAATTATTACCTTGAAAAATTGGCAAATTTTCATGACCGCGGACCTTACAGAATGTGCGGATTCTGGTATCTTCTTTTATCGTCTGTTTTCAATGTTTCCTATCGAATCAAAGGCTTTTAATGTTATTCTTAGGTATTTTTGGCTGACTTTCTTTGATTTAGACATAAAATAAAGACAAAATTTATACCTTGAAAAATTGGCAAATTTTCATGACCGCGGACCTTACAGAATGTGCGTATTGTGGTATCTTCTTTTATTGTCTATTTTCAATGTTTCCTATCAAATCAAAGGCTTTTAATGTTATTCTTAGGTATTTTTGGCTGACTTTATTTGATTTAGACATAAAATAAAGACAAAATTATTACCTTGAAATATTGGCAAATTTTCATGACCGCGGACCTTACAGAATGTGCGGATTCTGGTATCTTCTTTTATCGTCTATGTTCAATGTTTCCTATCGAATCAAAGGCTTTTAATGTTATTCTTAGGTACTTTTGGCTGACTTTCTTTGATTTAGACATAAAATAAAGACAAAATTATTACCTTGAAAAATTGGCAAATTTTCATGACCGCGGATCTTACAGAATGTGCGGATTCTGGTATCTTCCTTTATCGTCTATTTTCAATGTTTCCTATCAAATCAAAGGCTTTTAATGTTATTCTTAGGTATTTTTGGCTGACTTTCTTTGATTTAGACATAAAATAAAGACAAAATTATTACCTTGAAAAATTGGCAAATTTTCATGACCGCGGACCTTACAGAATGTGCGGATTCTGGTATCTTCTTTTATCGTCTGTTTTCAATGTTTCCTATCAAATCAAAGGCTTTTAATGTTATTCTTAGGAATTTTTGGCTGACTTTCTTTGATTTAGACATAAAATAAAGACAAAATTATTACCTTTAAAAATTGGCAAATTTTCATGACCGCGGACCTTACAGAATGTGCGGATTCTGGTATCTTCTTTTATCGTCTGTTTTCAATGTTTCCTATCATATCAAAGGCTTTTAATGTTATTCTTAGGTATTTTTGGCTGACTTTCTTTGATTTAGACATAAAATAAAGACAAAATTTATACCTTGAAAAATTGGCAAATTTTCATGACCGCGGACCTTACAGAATGTGCGTATTGTGGTATCTTCTTTTATTGTCTATTTTCAATGTTTCCTATCAAATCGAAGGCTTTTAATGTTATTCTTAGGTATTTTTGGCTGACTTTATTTGATTTAGACATAAAATAAAGACAAAATTTATACCTTGAAAAATTGGCAAATTTTCATGACCGCGGACCTTACAGAATGTGCGTATTGTGGTATCTTCTTTTATTGTCTATTTTCAATGTTTCCTATCAAATCAAAGGCTTTTAATGTTATTCTTAGGTATTTTTGGCTGACTTTATTTGATTTAGACATAAAATAAAGACAAAATTATTACCTTGAAATATTGGCAAATTTTCATGACCGCGGACCTTACAGAATGTGCGGATTCTGGTATCTTATTTTATCGTCCTTGTTCAATGTTTCCTATCGAATCAAAGGCTTTTAATGTTATTCTTAGGTACTTTTGGCTGACTTTCTTTGATTTAGACATAAAATAAAGACAAAATTATTACCTTGAAAAATTGGCAAATTTTCATGACCGCGGATCTTACAGAATGTGCGGATTCTGGTATCTTCCTTTATCGTCTATTTTCAATGTTTCCTATCAAATCAAAGGCTTTTAATGTTATTCTTAGGTATTTTTGGCTGACTTTCTTTGATTTAGACATAAAATAAAGACAAAATTATTACCTTGAAAAATTGGCAAATTTTCATGACCGCGGACCTTACAGAATGTGCGGATTCTGGTATCTTCTTTTATCGTCTGTTTTCAATGTTTCCTATCAAATCAAAGGCTTTTAATGTTATTCTTAGGTATTTTTGGCTGACTTTCTTTGATTTAGACATAAAATAAAGACAAAATTATTACCTTTAAAAATTGGCAAATTTTCATGACCGCGGACCTTACAGAATGTGCGGATTCTGGTATCTTCTTTTATCGTCTGTTTTCAATGTTTCCTATCAAATCAAAGGCTTTTAATGTTATTCTTAGGTAGTTTTGGCTGACTTTCTTTGATTTAGACATAAAATAAAGACAAAATTATTACCTTGAAAAATTGGCAAATTTTCATGACCGCGGACCTTACAGAATGTGCGGATTCTGGTATCTTCTTTTATCGTCTGTTTTCAATGTTTCCTATCAAATCAAAGGCTTTTAATTTTATTCTTAGGTATTTTTGGCTGACTTTCTTTGATTTAGACATAAAATAAAGACAAAATTTATACCTTGAAAAAATTGGCAAATTTTCATGACCGCGGACCTTACAGAATGTGCGTATTGTGGTATCTTCTTTTATTGTCTATTTTCAATGTTTCCTATCAAATCAAAGGCTTTTAATGTTATTCTTAGGTATTTTTGGCTGACTTTCTTTGATTTAGACATAAAATAAAGACAAAATTTATACCTTGAAAAATTGGCAAATTTTCATGACCGCGGACCTTACAGAATGTGCGTATTGTGGTATCTTCTTTTATTGTCTATTTTCAATGTTTCCTATCAAATCAAAGGCTTTTAATGTTATTCTTAGGTATTTTTGGCTGACTTTATTTGATTTAGACATAAAATAAAGACAAAATTATTACCTTGAAATATTGGCAAATTTTCATGACCGCGGACCTTACAGAATGTGCGGATTCTGGTATCTTCTTTTATCGTCTATTTTCAATGTTTCCTATCGAATCAAAGGCTTTTAATGTTATTCTTAGGTACTTTTGGCTGACTTTCTTTGATTTAGACATAAAATAAAGACAAAATTATTACCTTGAAAAATTGGCAAATTTTCATGACCGCGGATCTTACAGAATGTGCGGATTCTGGTATCTTCCTTTATCGTCTATTTTCAATGTTTCCTATCAAATCAAAGGCTTTTAATGTTATTCTTAGGTATTTTTGGCTGACTTTCTTTGATTTAGACATAAAATAAAGACAAAATTATTACCTTGAAAAATTGGCAAATTTTCATGACCGCGGACCTTACAGAATGTGCGGATTCTGGTATCTTCTTTTATCGTCTGTTTTCAATGTTTCCTATCAAATCAAAGGCTTTTAATGTTATTCTTAGGTATTTTTGGCTGACTTTCTTTGATTTAGACATAAAATAAAGACAAAATTATTACCTTTAAAAATTGGCAAATTTTCATGACCGCGGACCTTACAGAATGTGCGGATTCTGGTATCTTCTTTTATCGTCTGTTTTCAATGTTTCCTATCAAATCAAAGGCTTTTAATGTTATTCTTAGGTAGTTTTGGCTGACTTTCTTTGATTTAGACATAAAATAAAGACAAAATTATTACCTTGAAAAATTGGCAAATTTTCATGACCGCGGACCTTACAGAATGTGCGGATTCTGGTATCTTCTTTTATCGTCTGTTTTCAATGTTTCCTATCGAATCAAAGGCTTTTAATGTTATTCTTAGGTATTTTTGGCTGACTTTCTTTGATTTAGACATAAAATAAAGACAAAATTTATACCTTGAAAAATTGGCAAATTTTCATGACCGCGGACCTTACAGAATGTGCGTATTGTGGTATCTTCTTTTATTGTCTATTTTCAATGTTTCCTATCAAATCAAAGGCTTTTAATGTTATTCTTAGGTATTTTTGGCTGACTTTATTTGATTTAGACATAAAATAAAGACAAAATTATTACCTTGAAATATTGGCAAATTTTCATGACCGCGGACCTTACAGAATGTGCGGATTCTGGTATCTTCTTTTATCGTCTATGTTCAATGTTTCCTATCGAATCAAAGGCTTTTAATGTTATTCTTAGGTACTTTTGGCTGACATTCTTTGATTTAGACATAAAATAAAGACAAAATTATTACCTTGAAAAATTGGCAAATTTTCATGACCGCGGATCTTACAGAATGTGCGGATTCTGGTATCTTCCTTTATCGTCTATTTTCAATGTTTCCTATCAAATCAAAGGCTTTTAATGTTATTCTTAGGTATTTTTGGCTGACTTTCTTTGATTTAGACATAAAATAAAGACAAAATTATTACCTTGAAAAATTGGCCAATTTTCATGACCGCGGACCTTACAGAATGTGCGGATTCTGGTATCTTCTTTTATCGTCTGTTTTCAATGTTTCCTATCAAATCAAAGGCTTTTAATGTTATTCTTAGGTATTTTTGGCTGACTTTCTTTGATTTAGACATAAAATAAAGACAAAATTATTACCTTTAAAAATTGGCAAATTTTCATGACCGCGGACCTTACAGAATGTGCGGATTCTGGTATCTTCTTTTATCGTCTGTTTTCAATGTTTCCTATCAAATCAAAGGCTTTTAATGTTATTCTTAGGTAGTTTTGGCTGACTTTCTTTGATTTAGACATAAAATAAAGACAAAATTATTACCTTGAAAAATTGGCAAATTTTCATGACCGCGGACCTTACAGAATGTGCGGATTCTGGTATCTTCTTTTATCGTCTGTTTTCAATGTTTCCTATCAAATCAAAGGCTTTTAATTTTATTCTTAGGTACTTTTGGCTGACTTTCTTTGATTTAGACATAAAATAAAGACAAAATTTATACCTTGAAAAATTGGCAAATTTTCATGACCGCGGACCTTACAGAATGTGCGTATTGTGGTATCTTCTTTTATTGTCTATTTTCAATGTTTCCTATCAAATCAAAGGCTTTTAATGTTATTCTTAGGTATTTTTGGCTGACTTTATTTGATTTAGACATAAAATAAAGACAAAATTTATACCTTGAAAAATTGGCAAATTTTCATGACCGCGGACCTTACAGAATGTGCGTATTGTGGTATCTTCTTTTATTGTCTATTTTCAATGTTTCCTATCAAATCAAAGGCTTTTAATGTTATTCTTAGGTATTTTTGGCTGACTTTATTTGATTTAGACATAAAATAAAGACAAAATTATTACCTTGAAATATTGGCAAATTTTCATGACCGCGGACCTTACAGAATGTGCGGATTCTGGTATCTTATTTTATCGTCCTTGTTCAATGTTTTCTATCGAATCAAAGGCTTTTAATGTTATTCTTAGGTACTTTTGGCTGACTTTCTTTGATTTAGACATAAAATAAAGACAAAATTATTACCTTGAAAAATTGGCAAATTTTCATGACCGCGGATCTTACAGAATGTGGGGATTCTGGTATCTTCCTTTATCGTCTATTTTCAATGTTTCCTATCAAATCAAAGGCTTTTAATGTTATTCTTAGGTATTTTTGGCTGACTTTCTTTGATTTAGACATAAAATAAAGACAAAATTATTACCTTGAAAAATTGGCAAATTTTCATGACCGCGGACCTTACAGAATGTGCGGATTCTGGTATCTTCTTTTATCGTCTGTTTTCAATGTTTCCTATCAAATCAAAGGCTTTTAATGTTATTCTTAGGTATTTTTGGCTGACTTTCTTTGATTTAGACATAAAATAAAGACAAAATTATTACCTTTAAAAATTGGCAAATTTTCATGACCGCGGACCTTACAGAATGTGCGGATTCTGGTATCTTCTTTTATCGTCTGTTTTCAATGTTTCCTATCAAATCAAAGGCTTTTAATGTTATTCTTAGGTAGTTTTGGCTGACTTTCTTTGATTTAGACATAAAATAAAGACAAAATTATTACCTTGAAAAATTGGCAAATTTTCATGACCGCGGACCTTACAGAATGTGCGGATTCTGGTATCTTCTTTTATCGTCTGTTTTCAATGTTTCCTATCGAATCAAAGGCTTTTAATGTTATTCTTAGGTATTTTTGGCTGACTTTCTTTGATTTAGACATAAAATAAAGACAAAATTTATACCTTGAAAAATTGGCAAATTTTCATGACCGCGGACCTTACAGAATGTGCGTATTGTGGTATCTTCTTTTATTGTCTATTTTCAATGTTTCCTATCAAATCAAAGGCTTTTAATGTTATTCTTAGGAATTTTTGGCTGACTTTATTTGATTTAGACATAAAATAAAGACAAAATTATTACCTTGAAATATTGGCAAATTTTCATGACCGCGGACCTTACAGAATGTGCGGATTCTGGTATCTTCTTTTATCGTCTATGTTCAATGTTTCCTATCGAATCAAAGGCTTTTAATGTTATTCTTAGGTACTTTTGGCTGACTTTCTTTGATTTAGACATAAAATAAAGACAAAATTATTACCTTGAAAAATTGGCAAATTTTCATGACCGCGGATCTTACAGAATGTGCGGATTCTGGTATCTTCCTTTATCGTCTATTTTCAATGTTTCCTATCAAATCAAAGGCTTTTAATGTTATTCTTAGGTATTTTTGGCTGACTTTCTTTGATTTAGACATAAAATAAAGACAAAATTATTACCTTGAAAAATTGGCAAATTTTCATGACCGCGGACCTTACAGAATGTGCGGATTCTGGTATCTTCTTTTATCGTCTGTTTTCAATGTTTCCTATCAAATCAAAGGCTTTTAATGTTATTCTTAGGTATTTTTGGCTGACTTTCTTTGATTTAGACATAAAATAAAGACAAAATTATTACCTTTAAAAATTGGCAAATTTTCATGACCGCGGACCTTACAGAATGTGCGGATTCTGGTATCTTCTTTTATCGTCTGTTTTCAATGTTTCCTATCAAATCAAAGGCTTTTAATGTTATTCTTAGGTAGTTTTGGCTGACTTTCTTTGATTTAGACATAAAATAAAGACAAAATTATTACCTTGAAAAATTGGCAAATTTTCATGACCGCGGATCTTACAGAATGTGCGGATTCTGGTATCTTCCTTTATCGTCTATTTTCAATGTTTCCTATCAAATCAAAGGCTTTTAATGTTATTCTTAGGTATTTTTGGCTGACTTTCTTTGATTTAGACATAAAATAAAGACAAAATTATTACCTTTAAAAATTGGCAAATTTTCATGACCGCGGACCTTACAGAATGTGCGGATTCTGGTATCTTCTTTTATCGTCTGTTTTCAATGTTTCCTATCAAATCAAAGGCTTTTAATGTTATTCTTAGGTATTTTTGGCTGACTTTCTTTGATTTAGACATAAAATAAAGACAAAATTATTACCTTTAAAAATTGGCAAATTTTCATGACCGCGGACCTTACAGAATGTGCGGATTCTGGTATCTTCTTTTATCGTCTGTTTTCAATGTTTCCTATCAAATCAAAGGCTTTTAATGTTATTCTTAGGTAGTTTTGGCTGACTTTCTTTGATTTAGACATAAAATAAAGACAAAATTATTACCTTGAAAAATTGGCAAATTTTCATGACCGCGGACCTTACAGAATGTGCGGATTCTGGTTTCTTCTTTTATCGTCTGTTTTCAATGTTTCCTATCGAATCAAAGGCTTTTAATGTTATTCTTAGGTATTTTTGGCTGACTTTCTTTGATTTAGACATAAAATAAAGACAAAATTTATACCTTGAAAAATTGGCAAATTTTCATGACCGCGGACCTTACAGAATGTGCGTATTATGGTATCTTCTTTTATTGTCTATTTTCAATGTTTCCTATCAAATCAAAGGCTTTTAATGTTATTCTTAGGTATTTTTGGCTGACTTTATTTGATTTAGACATAAAATAAAGACAAAATTATTACCTTGAAATATTGGCAAATTTTCATGACCGCGGACCTTACAGAATGTGCGGATTCTGGTATCTTCTTTTATCGTCTATGTTCAATGTTTCCTATCAAATCGAAGGCTTTTAATGTTATTCTTAGGTACTTTTGGCTGACTTTCTTTGATTTAGACATAAAATAAAGACAAAATTATTACCTTGAAAAATTGGCAAATTTTCATGACCGCGGATCTTACAGAATGTGCGGATTCTGGTATCTTCCTTTATCGTCTATTTTCAATGTTTCCTATCAAATCAAAGGCTTTTAATGTTATTCTTAGGTATTTTTGGCTGACTTTCTTTGATTTAGACATAAAATAAAGACAAAATTATTACCTTTAAAAATTGGCAAATTTTCATGACCGCGGACCTTACAGAATGTGCGGATTCTGGTATCTTCTTTTATCGTCTGTTTTCAATGTTTCCTATCAAATCAAAGGCTTTTAATGTTATTCTTAGGTAGTTATTGCTGACTTTCTTTGATTTAGACATAAAATAAAGACAAAATTATTACCTTGAAAAATTGGCAAATTTTCATGTCCGCGGATCTTACAGAATGTGCGGATTCTGGTATCTTCCTTTATCGTCTATTTTCAATGTTTCCTATCAAATCAAAGGCTTTTAATGTTATTCTTAGGTATTTTTGGCTGACTTTCTTTGATTTAGACATAAAATAAAGACAAAATTATTACCTTGAAAAATTGGCAAATTTTCATGACCGCGGACCTTACAGAATGTGCGGATTCTGGTATCTTCTTTTATCGTCTGTTTTCAATGTTTCCTATCAAATCAAAGGCTTTTAATGTTATTCTTAGGTATTTTTGGCTGACTTTCTTTGATTTAGACATAAAATAAAGACAAAATTATTACCTTTAAAAATTGGCAAATTTTCATGACCGCGGACCTTACAGAATGTGCGGATTCTGGTATCTTCTTTTATCGTCTGTTTTCAATGTTTCCTATCAAATCAAAGGCTTTTAATGTTATTCTTAGGTAGTTTTGGCTGACTTTCTATGATTTAGACATAAAATAAAGACAAAATTATTACCTTGAAAAATTGGCAAATTTTCATGACCGCGGACCTTACAGAATGTGCGGATTCTGGTATCTTCTTTTATCGTCTGTTTTCAATGTTTCCTATCGAATCAAAGGCTTTTAATGTTATTCTTAGGTATTTTTGGCTGACTTTCTTTGATTTAGACATAAAATAAAGACAAAATTTATACCTTGAAAAATTGGCAAATTTTCATGACCGCGGACCTTACAGAATGTGCGTATTGTGGTATCTTCTTTTATTGTCTATTTTCAATGTTTCCTATCAAATCAAAGGCTTTTAATGTTATTCTTAGGTATTTTTGGCTGACTTTATTTGATTTAGACATAAAATAAAGACAAAATTATTACCTTGAAATATTGGCAAATTTTCATGACCGCGGACCTTACAGAATGTGCGGATTCTGGTATCTTCTTTTATCGTCTATGTTCAATGTTTCCTATCGAATCAAAGGCTTTTAATGTTATTCTTAGGTACTTTTGGCTGACTTTCTTTGATTTAGACATAAAATAAAGACAAAATTATTACCTTGAAAAATTGGCAAATTTTCATGACCGCGGATCTTACAGAATGTGCGGATTCTGGTATCTTCCTTTATCGTCTATTTTCAATGTTTCCTATCAAATCAAAGGCTTTTAATGTTATTCTTAGGTATTTTTGGCTGACTTTCTTTGATTTAGACATAAAATAAAGACAAAATTATTACCTTGAAAAATTGGCAAATTTTCATGACCGCGGACCTTACAGAATGTGCGGATTCTGGTATCTTCTTTTATCGTCTGTTTTCAATGTTTCCTATCAAATCAAAGGCTTTTAATGTTATTCTTAGGTATTTTTGGCTGACTTTCTTTGATTTAGACATAAAATAAAGACAAAATTATTACCTTTAAAAATTGGCAAATTTTCATGACCGCGGACCTTACAGAATGTGCGGATTCTGGTATCTTCTTTTATCGTCTGTTTTCAATGTTTCCTATCAAATCAAAGGCTTTTAATGTTATTCTTAGGTAGTTTTGGCTGACTTTCTTTGATTTAGACATAAAATAAAGACAAAATTATTACCTTGAAAAATTGGCAAATTTTCATGACCGCGGACCTTACAGAATGTGCGGATTCTGGTATCTTCTTTTATCGTCTGTTTTCAATGTTTCCTATCGAATCAAAGGCTTTTAATTTTATTCTTAGGTATTTTTGGCTGACTTTCTTTGATTTAGACATAAAATAAAGACAAAATTTATACCTTGAAAAATTGGCAAATTTTCATGACCGCGGACCTTACAGAATGTGCGTATTGTGGTATCTTCTTTTATTGTCTATTTTCAATGTTTCCTATCAAATCAAAGGCTTTTAATGTTATTCTTAGGTATTTTTGGCTGACTTTATTTGATTTAGACATAAAATAAAGACAAAATTATTACCTTGAAAAATTGGCAAATTTTCATGACCGCGGACCTTACAGAATGTGCGGATTCTGGTATCTTCTTTTATCGTCTGTTTTCAATGTTTCCTATCAAATCAAAGGCTTTTAATGTTATTCTTAGGTATTTTTGGCTGACTTTCTTTGATTTAGACATAAAATAAAGACAAAATTATTACCTTTAAAAATTGGCAAATTTTCATGACCGCGGACCTTACAGAATGTGCGGATTCTGGTATCTTCTTTTATCGTCTGTTTTCAATGTTTCCTATCAAATCAAAGGCTTTTAATGTTATTCTTAGGTAGTTTTGGCTGACTTTCTTTGATTTAGACATAAAATAAAGACAAAATTATTACCTTGAAAAATTGGCAAATTTTCATGACCGCGGACCTTACAGAATGTGCGGATTCTGGTATCTTCTTTTATCGTCTGTTTTCAATGTTTCCTATCGAATCAAAGGCTTTTAATGTTATTCTTAGGTATTTTTGGCTGACTTTCTTTGATTTAGACATAAAATAAAGACAAAATTTATACCTTGAAAAATTGGCAAATTTTCATGACCGCGGACCTTACAGAATGTGCGTATTGTGGTATCTTCTTTTATTGTCTATTTTCAATGTTTCCTATCAAATCAAAGGCTTTTAATGTTATTCTTAGGTATTTTTGGCTGACTTTATTTGATTTAGACATAAAATAAAGACAAAATTATTACCTTGAAATATTGGCAAATTTTCATGACCGCGGACCTTACAGAATGTGCGGATTCTGGTATCTTCTTTTATCGTCTATGTTCAATGTTTCCTATCGAATCAAAGGCTTTTAATGTTATTCTTAGGTATTTTTGGCTGACTTTCTTTGATTTAGACATAAAATAAAGACAAAATTATTACCTTGAAAAATTGGCAAATTTTCATGACCGCGGACCTTACAGAATGTGCGGATTCTGGTATCTTCTTTTATCGTCTGTTTTCAATGTTTCCTATCAAATCAAAGGCTTTTAATGTTATTCTTAGGTATTTTTGGCTGACTTTCTTTGATTTAGACATAAAATAAAGACAAAATTATTACCTTTAAAAATTGGCAAATTTTCATGACCGCGGACCTTACAGAATGTGCGGATTCTGGTATCTTCTTTTATCGTCTGTTTTCAATGTTTCCTATCAAATCAAAGGCTTTTAATGTTATTCTTAGGTAGTTTTGGCTGACTTTCTTTGATTTAGACATAAAATAAAGACAAAATTATTACCTTGAAAAATTGGCAAATTTTCATGACCGCGGACCTTACAGAATGTGCGGATTCTGGTATCTTCTTTTATCGTCTGTTTTCAATGTTTCCTATCGAATCAAAGGCTTTTAATTTTATTCTTAGGTATTTTTGGCTGACTTTCTTTGATTTAGACATAAAATAAAGACAAAATTTATACCTTGAAAAATTGGCAAATTTTCATGACCTTACAGAATGTGCGTATTGTGGTATCATCTTTTATTGTCTATTTTCAATGTTTCCTATCAAATCAAAGGCTTTTAATGTTATTCTTAGGTATTTTTGGCTGACTTTCTTTGATTTAGACATAAAATAAAGACAAAATTTATACCTTGAAAAATTGGCAAATTTTCATGACCGCGGACCTTACAGAATGTGCGTATTGTGGTATCTTCTTTTATTGTCTATTTTCAATGTTTCCTATCAAATCAAAGGCTTTTAATGTTATTCTTAGGTATTTTTGGCTGACTTTATTTGATTTAGACATAAAATAAAGACAAAATTATTACCTTGAAATATTGGAACATTTTCATGACCGCGGACCTTACAGAATGTGCGGATTCTGGTATCTTCTTTTATCGTCTATGTTCAATGTTTCCTATCGAATCAAAGGCTTTTAATGTTATTCTTAGGTACTTTTGGCTGACTTTCTTTGATTTACACATAAAATAAAGACAAAATTATTACCTTGAAAAATTGGCAAATTTTCATGACCGCGGATCTTACAGAATGTGCGGATTCTGGTATCTTCCTTTATCGTCTATTTTCAATGTTTCCTATCAAATCAAAGGCTTTTAATGTTATTCTTAGGTATTTTTGGCTGACTTTCTTTGATTTAGACATAAAATAAAGACAAAATTATTACCTTGAAAAATTGGCAAATTTTCATGACCGCGGACCTTACAGAATGTGCGGATTCTGGTATCTTCTTTTATCGTCTGTTTTCAATGTTTCCTATCAAATCAAAGGCTTTTAATGTTATTCTTAGGTATTTTTGGCTGACTTTCTTTGATTTAGACATAAAATAAAGACAAAATTATTACCTTTAAAAATTGGCAAATTTTCATGACCGCGGACCTTACAGAATGTGCGGATTCTGGTATCTTCTTTTATCGTCTGTTTTCAATGTTTCCTATCAAATCAAAGGCTTTTAATGTTATTCTTAGGTAGTTTTGGCTGACTTTCTTTGATTTAGACATAAAATAAAGACAAAATTATTACCTTGAAAAATTGGCAAATTTTAATGACCGCGGACCTTACAGAATGTGCGGATTCTGGTATCTTCTTTTATCGTCTGTTTTCAATGTTTCCTATCGAATCAAAGGCTTTTAATTTTATTCTTAGGTATTTTTGGCTGACTTTTTTTGATTTAGACATAAAATAAAGACAAAATTTATACCTTGAAAAATTGGCAAATTTTCATGACCGCGGACCTTACAGAATGTGCGTATTGTGGTATCTTCTTTTATTGTCTATTTTCAATGTTTCCTATCAAATCAAAGGCTTTTAATGTTATTCTTAGGTATTTTTGGCTGACTTTATTTGATTTAGACATAAAATAAAGACAAAATTATTACCTTGAAATATTGGCCAATTTTAATAACCGCGGACCTTACAGAATGTGCGGATTCTGGTATCTTCTTTTATCGTCTATGTTCAATGTTTCCTATCGAATCAAAGGCTTTTAATGTTATTCTTAGGTACTTTTGGCTGACTTTCTTTGATTTAGACATAAAATAAAGACAAAATTATTACCTTGAAAAATTGGCAAATTTTCATGACCGCGGATCTTACAGAATGTGCGGATTCTGGTATCTTCCTTTATCGTCTATTTTCAATGTTTCCTATCAAATCAAAGGCTTTTAATGTTATTCTTAGGTATTTTTGGCTGACTTTCTTTGATTTAGACATAAAATAAAGACAAAATTATTACCTTGAAAAATTGGCAAATTTTCATGACCGCGGACCTTACAGAATGTGCGGATTCTGGTATCTTCTTTTATCGTCTGTTTTCAATGTTTCCTATCAAATCAAAGGCTTTTAATGTTATTCTTAGGTATTTTTGGCTGACTTTCTTTGATTTAGACATAAAATAAAGACAAAATTAATACCTTGAAAAATTGGCAAATTTTCATGACCGCGGACCTTACAGAATGTGCGGATTCTGGTATGTTCTTTTATCGTCTATTTTCAATGTTTCCTATCGAATCAAAGGCTTTTAATGTTATTCTTAGGTACTTTTGGCTGACTTCATTTGATTTAGACATAAAATAAAGACAAAATTAATACCTTGAAAAATTGGCAAATTTTCATGACCGCGGACCTCACAGAATGTGCGTATTGTGGTATCTTCTTTTATTGTCTATTTTCAATGTTTCCTATCAAATCAAAGGCTTTTAATGTTATTCTTAGGTATTTTTGGCTGACTTTATTTGATTTAGACATAAAATAAAGACAAAATTATTACCTTGAAATATTGGCAAATTTTCATGACCGCGGACCTTACAGAATGTGCGGATTCTGGTATCTTCTTTTATCGTCTATGTTCAATGTTTCCTATCGAATCAAAGGCTTTTAATGTTATTCTTAGGTACTTTTGGCTGACTTTCTTTGATTTAGACATAAAATAAAGACAAAATTATTACCTTGAAAAATTTGCAAATTTTCATGACCGCGGATCTTACAGAATGTGCGGATTCTGGTATCTTCCTTTATCGTCTATTTTCAATGTTTCCTATCAAATCAAAGGCTTTTAATGTTATTCTTAGGTATTTTTGGCTGACTTTCTTTGATTTAGACATAAAATAAAGACAAAATTATTACCTTTAAAAATTGGCCAATTTTCATGACCGCGGACCTTACAGAATGTGCGGATTCTGGTATCTTCTTTTATCGTCTGTTTTCAATGTTTCCTATCAAATCAAAGGCTTTTAATGTTATTCTTAGGTATTTTTGGCTGACTTCATTTGATTTAGACATAAAATAAAGACAAAATTAATACCTTGAAAAATTGGCAAATTTTTATGACCGCGGACCTTACAGAATGTGCGGATTCTGGTATCTTCTTTTATCGTCTGTTTTCAATGTTTCCTATCAAATCAAAGGCTTTTAATGTTATTCTTAGGTATTTTTGGCTGACTTTCTTTGATTTAGACATAAAATAAAGACAAAATTAATACCTTGAAAAATTGGCAAATTTTCATGACCGCGGACCTTACAGAATGTGCGGATTCTTGTATCTTCTTTTATCGTCTATTTTCAATGTTTCCTCTCGAATCAAAGGCTTTTAATGTTATTCTTAGGTACTTTTGGCTGACTTTATTTGATTTAGACATAAAATAAAGACAAAATTATTACCTTGAAAAATTGGCAAATTTTCATGACCGCGGACCTTACAGAATGTGCGTATTGTGGTATCTTCTTTTATCGTCTGTTTTCAATGTTTCCTATCAAATCAAAGGCTTTTAATGTTATTCTTAGGTATTTTTGGCTGACTTTCTTTGATTTAGACATAAAATAAAGACAAAATTAATACCTTGAAATATTGGCAAATTTTCATGACCGCGGACCTTACAGAATGTGCGGATTCTGGTATCTTCTTTTATCGTCTATTTTCAATGTTTCCTATCAAATCAATGGCTTTTAATGTTATTCTTAGGTATTTTTGGCTGACTTTATTTGATTAAGACATAAAATAAAGACGTTATTTTTATTGATTTAGACATAAAATAAAGACGTTATTTTATGTCTTAATCAAAGAAAATCAGCCAAAAATACCTAAGAATAACATTAAAAGCCTTCGATTAGATAGAAAACATTGAAAATAGACGATAAAAGAAGATACCAGAATCCCCACATTCTGTAAGGTCCGCGGTCATGAAAATTGGCCAATTTTTCAAGGTATTAATTTTGTCTTTATTTTATGTCTAAATCAAAGAAAATCAGCTAAAAATACCTAAGAATAACATTAAATGCCTTCGATTAGATAGGAAACATTGAAAATAGATGATAAAAGAAGATACCAGAATCCCCACATTCTGTAAGGTCCGCGGTCATGAAAATTGGCCAATTTTTCAAGGTATTAATTTTGTCTTTATTTTATGTCTAAATCAAAGAAAATCAGCTAAAAATACCTAAGAATAACATTAAAAGCCTTCGATTAGATAGGAAACATTGAAAATAGACGATAAAAGAAGATACCAGAATCCCCACATTCTGTAAGGTCCGCGGTCTTGAAAATTAGCCAATTTTTCAAGGTATTAATTTTGTCTTTATTTTATGTCTAAATCAAAGAACATAAGCTAAAAATACCTAAGAATAACATTAAAAGCCTTCGATTTGATAGGAAACATTGAAAATTGACGATAAAAGCAGATACCAGGATCCCCACATTCTGTAAGGTCCGCGGTCATGAAAATGTGCCAATTTTTCAAGGTATTAATTTTGTCTTTATTTTATGTCTAAATCAAAGAAAATCAGCTAAAAATACCTAAGAATAACATTAAAAGCCTTCGATTTGATAGGAAACATTGAAAATAGACGATAAAAGAAGATACCAGAATCCCCACATTCTGTAAGGTCCGCGGTCATGAAAATTGGCCAATTTTTCAAGGTATTAATTTTGTCTTTATTTTATGTCTAAATCAAAGAAAATCAGCCAAAAATACCTAAGAATAACATTAAAAGCCTTCGATTAGATAGGAAACATTGAAAATAGACGATAAAAGAAGATACCAGAATCCCCACATTCTGTAAGGTCCGCGGTCATGAAAATTGGCCAATTTTTCAAGGTATTAATTTTGTCTTTATTTTATGTCTAAATAAAAGAATATCAGCTAAAAATACCTAAGAATAACATTAAAAGCCTTCGATTTTATAGGAAACATTGAATATAGACGATAAAAGAAGATACCAGAATCCCCACATTCTGTAAGGTCCGCGGTCATGAAAATTGGCCAATTTTTCAAGGTATTAATTTTGTCTTTATTTTATGTCTAAATCAAAGAAAATCAGCCAAAAATACCTAAGAATAACATTAAAAGCCTTCGATTAGATAGGAAACATTGAAAATAGACGATAAAAGAAGATACCAGAATCCCCACATTCTGTAAGGTCCGCGGTCATGAAAATTGGCCAATTTTTCAAGGTATTAATTTTGTCTTTATTTTATGTCTAAATCAAAGAAAATCAGCTAAAAATACCTAAGAATAACATTAAAAGCCTTCGATTAGATAGGAAACATTGAAAATAGACGATAAAAGAAGATACCAGAATCCCCACATTCTGTAAGGTCCGCGGTCTTGAAAATTAGCCAATTTTTCAAGGTATTAATTTTGTCTTTATTTTATGTCTAAATCAAAGAACATAAGCTAAAAATACCTAAGAATAACATTAAAAGCCTTCGATTTATAGGAAACATTGAAAATTGACGATAAAAGCAGATACCAGGATCTCCCATTCTGTAAGGTCCGCGGTCATGAAAATTGGCCAATTTTTCAAGGTATTAATTTTGTCTTTATTTTATGTCTAAATCAAAGAAAATCAGCTAAAAATACCTAAGAATAACATTAAAAGCCTTCGATTTGATAGGAAACATTGAAAATAGACGATAAAAGAAGATACCAGAATCCCCACATTCTGTAAGGTCCGCGGTCATGAAAATTGGCCAATTTTTCAAGGTATTAATTTTGTCTTTATTTTATGTCTAAATCAAAGAAAATCAGCTAAAAATACCAAAGAATAACATTAAACGCCTTTGATTAGATAGGAAACATTGAAAATAGACGATAAAAGAAGATACCAGAATCCCCACATTCTGTAAGGTCCGCGGTCTTGAAAATTAGCCAATTTTTCAAGGTATTAATTTTGTCTTTATTTTATGTCTAAATCAAAGAACATAAGCTAAAAATACCTAAGAATAACATTAAAAGCCTTCGATTTGATAGGAAACATTGAAAATTGACGATAAAAGCAGATACCAGGATCCCCACATTCTGTAAGGTCCGCGGTCATGAAAATTGGCCAATTTTTCAAGGTATTAATTTTGTCTTTATTTTATGTCTAAATCAAAGAAAATCAGCTAAAAATACCTAAGAATAACATTAAAAGCCTTCGATTTCATAGGAAACATTGAAAATAGACGATAAAAGAAGATACCAGAATCCCCACATTCTGTAAGGTCCGCGGTCATGAAAATTGGCCAATTTTTCAAGGTATTAATTTTGTCTTTATTTTATGTCTAAATCAAAGAAAATCAGCGAAAAATACCTAAGAATAACATTAAAAGCCTTCGATTAGATAGGAAACATTGAAAATAGACGATAAAAGAAGATACCAGAATCCCCACATTCTGTAAGGTCCGCGGTCATGAAAATTGGCCAATTTTTCAAGGTATTAATTTTGTCTTTATTTTATGTCTAAATAAAAGAATATCAGCTAAAAATACCTAAGAATAACATTAAAAGCCTTCGATTTAATAGGAAACATTGAAAATAGACGATAAAAGAAGATACCAGAATCCCCACATTCTGTAAGGTCCGCGGTCATGAAAATTGGCCAATTTTTCAAGGTATTAATTTTGTCTTTATTTTATGTCTAAATCAAAGAAAATCAGCCAAAAATACCTAAGAATAACATTAAAAGCCTTCGATTAGATAGGAAACATTGAAAATAGACGATAAAAGAAGATACCAGAATCCCCACATTCTGTAAGGTCCGCGGTCATGAAAATTTGCCAATTTTTCAAGGTATTAATTTTGTCTTTATTTTATGTCTAAATAAAAGAATATCAGCTAAAAATACCTAAGAATAACATAAAGCCTTCGATTTAATAGGAAACATTGAATATAGACGATAAAAGAAGATACCAGAATCCCCACATTCTGTAAGGTCCGCGGTCATGAAAATTGGCCAATTTTTCAAGGTATTAATTTTGTCTTTATTTTATGTCTAAATCAAAGAAAATCAGCCAAAAATACCTAAGAATAACATTAAAAGCCTTCGATTAGATAGGAAACATTGAAAATAGACGATAAAAGAAGATACCAGAATCCCCACATTCTGTAAGGTCCGCGGTCATGAAAATTGGCCAATTTTTCAAGGTATTAATTTTGTCTTTATTTTATGTCTAAATCAAAGAAAATCAGCTAAAAATACCTAAGAATAACATTAAAAGCCTTCGATTAGATAGGAAACATTGAAAATAGACGATAAAAGAAGATACCAGAATCCCCACATTCTGTAAGGTCCGCGGTCTTGAAAATTAGCCAATTTTTCAAGGTATTAATTTTGTCTTTATTTTATGTCTAAATCAAAGAACATAAGCTAAAAATACCTAAGAATAACATTAAAAGCCTTCGATTTATAGGAAACATTGAAAATTGACGATAAAAGCAGATACCAGGATCCCCCATTCTGTAAGGTCCGCGGTCATGAAAATTGGCCAATTTTTCAAGGTATTAATTTTGTCTTTATTTTATGTCTAAATCAAAGAAAATCAGCTAAAAATACCTAAGAATAACATTAAAAGCCTTCGATTTGATAGGAAACATTGAAAATAGACGATAAAAGAAGATACCAGAATCCCCAGATTCTGTAAGGTCCGCGGTCATGAAAATTGGCCAATTTTTCAAGGTATTAATTTTGTCTTTATTTTATGTCTAAATCAAAGAAAATCAGCTAAAAATACCTAAGAATAACATTAAAAGCCTTCGATTAGATAGGAAACATTGAAAATAGACGATAAAAGAAGATACCAGAATCCCCACATTCTGTAAGGTCCGCGGTCTTGAAAATTAGCCAATTTTTCAAGGTATTAATTTTGTCTTTATTTTATGTCTAAATCAAAGAACATAAGCTAAAAATACCTAAGAATAACATTAAAAGCCTTCGATTTGATAGGAAACATTGAAAATTGACGATAAAAGCAGATACCAGGATCCCCACATTCTGTAAGGTCCGCGGTCATGAAAATTCGCCAATTTTTCAAGGTATTAATTTTGTCTTTATTTTATGTCTAAATCAAAGAAAATCAGCTAAAAATACCTAAGAATAACATTAAAAGCCTTCAATTTTATAGGAAACATTGAAAATAGACGATAAAAGAAGATACCAGAATCCCCACATTCTGTAAGGTCCGCGGTCATGAAAATTGGCCAATTTTTCAAGGTATTAATTTTGTCTTTATTTTATGTCTAAATCAAAGAAAATCAGCGAAAAATACCTAAGAATAACATTAAAAGCCTTCGATTAGATAGGAAACATTGAAAATAGACGATAAAAGAAGATACCAGAATCCCCACATTCTGTAAGGTCCGCGGTCATGAAAATTGGCCAATTTTTCAAGGAATTAATTTTGTCTTTATTTTATGTCTAAATAAAAGAATATCAGCTAAAAATACCTAAGAATAACATTAAAAGCCTTCGATTTAATAGGAAACATTGAATATAGACGATAAAAGAAGATACCAGAATCCCCACATTCTGTAAGGTCCGCGGTCATGAAAATTGGCCAATTTTTCAAGGTATAAATTTTGTCTTTATTTTATGTCTAAATCAAAGAAAATCAGCCAAAAATACCTAAGAATAACATTAAAAGCCTTCGATTAGATAGGAAACATTGAAAATAGACGATAAAAGAAGATACCAGAATCCGCACATTCTGTAAGGTCCGCGGTCATGAAAATTTGCCAATTTTTCAAGGTATTAATTTTGTCTTTATTTTATGTCTAAATCAAAGAAAATCAGCTAAAAATACCTAAGAATAACTTTAAAAGCCTTCGATTAGATAGGAAACATTGAAAATAGACGATAAAAGAAGATACCAGAATCCCCAGATTCTGTAAGGTCCGCGGTCATGAAAATTGGCCAATTTTTCAAGGTATTAATTTTGTCTTTATTTTATGTCTAAATCAAAGAAAATCAGCTAAAAATACCTAAGAATAACATTAAAAGCCTTTGATTAGATAGGAAACATTGAAAATAGACGATAAAAGAAGATACCAGAATCCCCACATTCTGTAAGGTCCGCGGTCATGAAAATTTGCCAATTTTTCAAGGTATAAATTTTGTCTTTATTTTATGTCTAAATCAAAGAAAATCAGCGAAAAATACCTAAGAATAACATTAAAAGCCTTCGATTAGATAGGAAACATTGAAAATAGACGATAAAAGAAGATACCAGAATCCCCACATTCTGTAAGGTCCGCGGTCATGAAAATTGGCCAATTTTTCAAGGTATTAATTTTGTCTTTATTTTATGTCTAAATAAAAGAATATCAGCTAAAAATACCTAAGAATAACATTAAAAGCCTTCGATTTAATAGGAAACATTGAATATAGACGATAAAAGAAGATACCAGAATCCCCACATTCTGTAAGGTCCGCGGTCATGAAAATTGGCCAATTTTTCAAGGTATTAATTTTGTCTTTATTTTATGTCTAAATCAAAGAAAATCAGCCAAAAATACCTAAGAATAACATTAAAAGCCTTCGATTAGATAGGAAACATTGAAAATAGACGATAAAAGAAGATACCAGAATCCCCACATTCTGTAAGGTCCGCGGTCATGAAAATTGGCCAATTTTTCAAAGTATTAATTTTGTCTTTATTTTATGTCTAAATCAAAGAAAATCAGCTAAAAATACCTAAGAATAACATTAAAAGCCTTCGATTTTATAGGAAACATTGAAAATAGACGATAAAAGAAGATACCAGAATCCCCACATTCTGTAAGGTCCGCGGTCATGAAAATTGGCCAATTTTTCAAGGTATTAATTTTGTCTTTATTTTATGTCTAAATCAAAGAAAATCAGCTAAAAATACCTAAGAATAACATTAAAAGCCTTCGATTTTATAGGAAACATTGAAAATAGACGATAAAAGAAGATACCAGAATCCCCACATTCTGTAAGGTCCGCGGTCATGAAAATTGGCCAATTTTTCAAGGTAATAATTTTGTCTTTATTTTATGTCTAAATAAAAGAATATCAGCTAAAAATACCTAAGAATAACATTAAAAGCCTTCGATTTAATAGGAAACATTGAATATAGACGATAAAAGAAGATACCAGAATCCCCACATTCTGTAAGGTCCGCGGTCATGAAAATTGGCCAATTTTTCAAGGTATTAATTTTGTCTTTATTTTATGTCTAAATCAAAGAAAATCAGCCAAAAATACCTAAGAATAACATTAAAAGCCTTCGATTAGATAGGAAACATTGAAAATAGACGATAAAAGAAGATACCAGAATCCCCACATTCTGTAAGGTCCGCGGTCATGAAAATTTGCCAATTTTTCAAGGTATTAATTTTGTCTTTATTTTATGTCTAAATCAAAGAAAATCAGCTAAAAATACCTAAGAATAACATTAAAAGCCTTCGATTTGATAGGAAACATTGAAAATAGACGATAAAAGAAGATACCAGAATCCCCACATTCTGTAAGGTCCGCGGTCATGAAAATTTGCCAATTTTTCAAGGTATAAATTTTGTCTTTATTTTATGTCTAAATCAAAGAAAATCAGCGAAAAATACCTAAGAATAACATTAAAAGCCTTCGATTAGATAGGAAACATTGAAAATAGACGATAAAAGAAGATACCAGAATCCCCACATTCTGTAAGGTCCGCGGTCATGAAAATTGGCCAATTTTTCAAGGTATTAATTTTGTCTTTATTTTATGTCTAAATAAAAGAATATCAGCTAAAAATACCTAAGAATAACATTAAAAGCCTTCGATTTGATAGGAAACATTGAAAATTGACGATAAAAGCAGATACCAGGATCCCCACATTCTGTAAGGTCCGCGGTCATGAAAATTGGCCAATTTTTCAAGGTATTAATTTTGTCTTTATTTTATGTCTAAATCAAAGAAAATCAGCCAAAAATACCTAAGAATAACATTAAAAGCCTTCGATTTGATAGGAAACATTGAAAATTGACGATAAAAGCAGATACCAGGATCCCCACATTCTGTAAGGTCCGCGGTCATGAAAATTGGCCAATTTTTCAAGGTATTAATTTTGTCTTTATTTTATGTCTAAATCAAAGAAAATCAGCCAAAAATACCTAAGAATAACATTAAAAGCCTTCGATTTTATAGGAAACATTGAAAATAGACGATAAAAGAAGATACCAGAATCCCCACATTCTGTAAGGTCCGCGGTCATGAAAATTGGCCAATTTTTCAAGGTATTAATTTTGTCTTTATTTTATGTCTAAATAAAAGAATATCAGCTAAAAATACCTAAGAATAACATTAAAAGCCTTCGATTTAATAGGAAACATTGAATATAGACGATAAAAGAAGATACCAGAATCCCCACATTCTGTAAGGTCCGCGGTCATGAAAATTGGCCAATTTTTCAAGGTATTAATTTTGTCTTTATTTTATGTCTAAATCAAAGAAAATCAGCCAAAAATACCTAAGAATAACATTAAAAGCCTTCGATTAGATAGGAAACATTGAAAATAGACGATAAAAGAAGATACCAGAATCCCCACATTCTGTAAGGTCCGCGGTCATGAAAATTGGCCAATTTTTCAAGGTATTAATTTTGTCTTTATTTTATGTCTAAATAAAAGAATATCAGCTAAAATACCTAAGAATAACATTAAAAGCCTTCGATTTTATAGGAAACGTTGAATATAGACGATAAAAGAAGATACCAGAATCCCCACATTCTGTAAGGTCCGCGGTCATGAAAATTGGCCAATTTTTCAAGGTATTAATTTTGTCTTTATTTTATGTCTAAATCAAAGAAAATCAGCCAAAAATACCTAAGAATAACATTAAAAGCCTTCGATTAGATAGGAAACATTGAAAATAGACGATAAAAGAAGATACCAGAATCCCCACATTCTGTAAGGTCCGCGGTCATGAAAATTGGCCAATTTTTCAAGGTATTAATTTTGTCTTTATTTTATGTCTAAATCAAAGAAAATCAGCTAAAAATACCTAAGAATAACATTAAAAGCCTTCGATTAGATAGGAAACATTGAAAATAGACGATAAAAGAAGATACCAGAATCCCCACATTCTGTAAGGTCCGCGGTCTTGAAAATTAGCCAATTTTTCAAGGTATTAATTTTGTCTTTATTTTATGTCTAAATCAAAGAACATAAGCTAAAAATACCTAAGAATAACATTAAAAGCCTTCGATTAGATAGGAAACATTGAAAATAGACGATAAAAGAAGATACCAGAATCCCCACATTCTGTAAGGTCCGCGGTCTTGAAAATTAGCCAATTTTTCAAGGTATTAATTTTGTCTTTATTTTATGTCTAAATCAAAGAACATAAGCTAAAAATACCTAAGAATAACATTAAAAGCCTTCGATTTGATAGGAAACATTGAAAATTGACGATAAAAGCAGATACCAGGATCCCCACATTCTGTAAGGTCCGCGGTCATGAAAATTGGCCAATTTTTCAAGGTATTAATTTTGTCTTTATTTTATGTCTAAATCAAAGAAAATCAGCTAAAAATACCTAAGAATAACATTAAAAGCCTTCGATTTTATAGGAAACATTGAAAATAGACGATAAAAGAAGATACCAGAATCCCCACATTCTGTAAGGTCCGCGGTCATGAAAATTGGCCAATTTTTCAAGGTATTAATTTTGTCTTTATTTTATGTCTAAATCAAAGAAAATCAGCGAAAAATACCTAAGAATAACATTAAAAGCCTTCGATTAGATAGGAAACATTGAAAATAGACGATAAAAGAAGATACCAGAATCCCCACATTCTGTAAGGTCCGCGGTCATGAAAATTGGCCAATTTTTCAAGGTATTAATTTTGTCTTTATTTTATGTCTAAATCAAAGAAAATCAGCTAAAAATACCTAAGAATAACATTAAAAGCCTTCGATTTGATAGGAAACATTGAAAATAGACGATAAAAGAAGATACCAGAATCCCCACATTCTGTAAGGTCCGCGGTCATGAAAATTGGCCAATTTTTCAAGGTATTAATTTTGTCTTTATTTTATGTCTAAATCAAAGAAAATCAGCTAAAAATACCTAAGAATAACATTAAAAGCCTTCGATTAGATAGGAAACATTGAAAATAGACGATAAAAGAAGATACCAGAATCCCCACATTCTGTAAGGTCCGCGGTCTTGAAAATTAGCCAATTTTTCAAGGTATTAATTTTGTCTTTATTTTATGTCTAAATCAAAGAACATAAGCTAAAAATACCTAAGAATAACATTAAAAGCCTTCGATTTGATAGGAAACATTGAAAATTGACGATAAAAGAGGTTACCAGAATCCGCACATTCTGTAAGGTCCGCGGTCATGAAAATGTGCCAATTTTTCAATGTATTAATTTTGTCTTTATTTTATGTCTAAATCAAAGAAAATCAACTAAAAATACCTAAGAATAACATTAAAAGCCTTCGATTAGATAGGAAACATTGAAAATAGACGATAAAAGAAGATACCAGAATCCCCACATTCTGTAAGGTCCGCGGTCATGAAAATTGGCCAATTTTTCAAGGTATTAATTTTGTCTTTATTTTATGTCTAAATCAAAGAAAATCAGCTAAAAATACCTAAGAATAACATTAAAGGCCTTCGATTTAATAGGAAACATTGAATATAGACGATAAAAGAAGATACCAGAATCCCCACATTCTGTAAGGTCCGCGGTCATGAAAATTGGCCAATTTTTCAAGGTATTAATTTTGTCTTTATTTTATGTCTAAATCAAAGAAAATCAGCCAAAAATACCTAAGAATAACATTAAAAGCCTTCGATTTGATAGGAAACATTGAAAATAGACGATAAAAGCAGATACCAGGATCCCCACATTCTGTAAGGTCCGCGGTCATGAAAATTGGCCAATTTTTCAAGGTATTAATTTTGTCTTTATTTTATGTCTAAATCAAAGAAAATCAGCTAAAAATACCTAAGAATAACATTAAAAGCCTTCGATTAGATAGGAAACATTGAAAATAGACGATAAAAGAAGATACCAGAATCCCCACATTCTGTAAGCTCCGCGGTCATGAAAATTGGCCAATTTTTCAAGGTATTAATTTTGTCTTTATTTTATGTCTAAATCAAAGAAAATCAACTAAAAATACCTAAGAATAACATTAAAAGCCTTCGATTAGATAGGAAACATTGAAAATAGACGATAAAAGAAGATACCAGAATCCCCACATTCTGTAAGGTCCGCGGTCATGAAAATTGGCCAATTTTTCAAGGTATTAATTTTGTCTTTATTTTATGTCTAAATCAAAGAAAATCAGCTAAAAATACCTAAGAATAACATTAAAAGCCTTCGATTAGATAGGAAACATTGAAAATAGACGATAAAAGAAGATACCAGAATCCCCACATTCTGTAAGGTCCGCGGTCATGAAAATTGGCCAATTTTTCAAGGTATTAATTTTGTCTTTATTTTATGTCTAAATCAAAGAAAATCAGCCAAAAATACCTAAGAATAACATTAAAAGCCATCGATTTGATAGGAAACATTGAAAATAGACGATAAAAGAAGATACCAGAATCCCGAAATTCTGTAAGGTCCCCGGTCATGAAAATTGGCCAATTTTTCAAGGTATTAATTTTGTCTTTATTTTATGTCTTAATCAAAGAAAATCAGCCAAAAATACCTAAGAGTTACATTAAAAGCCTTCGATTAGATAGGAAACATTGAAAATAGACGATAAAAGAAGATACCAGAATCTCCACATTCTGTAAGGTCCGCAGTCATGAAAATTGGCCAATTTTTCAAGGTATTAATTTTGTCTTTATTTTATGTCTAAATCAAAGAAAATCAGCTAAAAATACCTAAGAATAACATTAAAAGCCTTCGATTTGATAGGAAACATTGAAAATAGACGATAAAAGAAGATACCAGGATCCCCACATTCTGTAAGGTCCGCGGTCATGAAAATTGGTCAATTTTTCAAGGTATTAATTTTGTCTTTATTTTATGTCTTAATCAAAGAAAATCAGCCAAAAATACCTACGAGTAACATTAAAAGCCTTCGATTAGATAGGAAACATTGAAAATAGACGATAAAAGAAGATACCAGAATCCCCACATTCTGTAAGCTCATGAAAATTGGCCAATTTTTCAAGGTATTAATTTTGTCTTTATTTTATGTCTAAATCAAAGAAAATCAGCCAAAAATACCTAAGAATAACATTAAAAGCCATCGATTTGATAGGAAACATTGAAAATAGACGATAAAAGAAGATACCAGAATCCCGAAATTCTGTAAGGTCCCCGGTCATGAAAATTGGCCAATTTTTCAAGGTATTAATTTTGTCTTTATTTTATGTCTTAATCAAAGAAAATCAGCCAAAAATACCTAAGAGTTACATTAAAAGCCTTCGATTAGATAGGAAACATTGAAAATAGACGATAAAAGAAGATACCAGAATCTCCACATTCTGTAAGGTCCGCAGTCATGAAAATTGGCCAATTTTTCAAGGTATTAATTTTGTCTTTATTTTATGTCTAAATCAAAGAAAATCAGCTAAAAATACCTAAGAATAACATTAAAAGCCTTCGATTTGATAGGAAACATTGAAAATAGACGATAAAAGAAGATACCAGGATCCCCACATTCTGTAAGGTCCGCGGTCATGAAAATTGGTCAATTTTTCAAGGTATTAATTTTGTCTTTATTTTATGTCTTAATCAAAGAAAATCAGCCAAAAATACCTACGAGTAACATTAAAAGCCTTCGATTAGATAGGAAACATTGAAAATAGACGATAAAAGAAGATACCAGAATCCCCACATTCTGTAAGCTCATGAAAATTGGCCAATTTTTCAAGGTATTAATTTTGTCTTTATTTTATGTCTAAATCAAAGAAAATCAGCCAAAAATACCTAAGAATAACATTAAAAGCCTTCGATTAGATAGGAAACATTGAAAATAGACGATAAAAGAAGATACCAGAATCCCCACATTCTGTAAGGTCTGCGGTCATGAAAATTGGCCAATTTTTCAAGGTAATAATTTTGTCTTTATTTTATGTCTAAATCAAAGAAAATCAGCTAAAAATACCTAAGAATAACATTAAAAGCCTTCGATTAGATAGGAAACATTGAAAATAGACGATAAAAGAAGATACCAGAATCCCCACATTCTGTAAGCTCCGCGGTCATGAAAATTGGCCAATTTTTCAAGGTATTAATTTTGTCTTTATTTTATGTCTAAATCAAAGAAAATCAGCCAAAAATACCTAAGAATAACATTAAAAGCCTTCGATTAGATAGGAAACATTGAAAATAGACGATAAAAGAAGATACCAGAATCCCCACATTCTGTAAGGTCCGCGGTCATGAAAATTGGCCAATTTTTCAAGGTATTAATTTTGTCTTTATTTTATGTCTAAATCAAAGAAAATCAGCCAAAAATACCTAAGAATAACATTAAAAGCCTTCGATTAGATAGGAAACATTGAAAATAGACGATAAAAGAAGATACCAGAATCCCCACATTCTGTAAGGTCCGCGGTCATGAAAATTGGCCAATTTTTCAAGGTATTAATTTTGTCTTTATTTTATGTCTAAATCAAAGAAAATCAGCTAAAAATACCTAAGAATAACATTAAAAGCCTTCGATTAGATAGGAAACATTGAAAACAGACGATAAAAGAAGATACCAGAATCCCCACATTCTGTAAGGTCCGCGGTCATGAAAATTGGCCAATTTTTCAAGGTATTAATTTTGTCTTTATTTTATGTCTAAATCAAAGAAAATCAGCCAAAAATACCTAAGAATAACATTAAAAGCCATCGATTTGATAGGAAACATTGAAAATAGACGATAAAAGAAGATACCAGAATCCCCACATTCTGTAAGGTCCCCGGTCATGAAAATTGGCCAATTTTTCAAGGTATTAATTTTGTCTTTATTTTATGTCTTAATCAAAGAAAATCAGCCAAAAATACCTAAGAGTAACATTAAAAGCCTTCGATTAGATAGGAAACATTGAAAATAGACGATAAAAGAAGATACCAGAATCCCCACATTCTGTAAGGTCCGCGGTCTTGAAAATTAGCCAATTTTTCAAGGTATTAATTTTGTCTTTATTTTATGTCTAAATCAAAGAAAATCAGCTAAAAATACCTAAGAATTACATTAAAAGCCTTCGATTTGATAAGAAACATTGAAAATAGACGATAAAAGAAGATACCAGGATCCCCACATTCTGTAAGGTCCGCGGTCATGAAAATTGGCCAATTTTTCAAGGTATTAATTTTGTCTTTATTTTATGTCTAAATCAAATAAAATCAGCTAAAAATACCTAAGAATTACATTAAAAGCCTTCGATTTGATAGGAAACATTGAAAATAGACGATAAAAGAAGATACCAGAATCCCCAGATTCTGTAAGGTCCGCGGTCATGAAAATTGGCAAATTTTTCAAGGTATTAATTTTGTCTTTATTTTATGTCTAAATCAAAGAAAATCAGCTAAGAATTCCAAAGAATAACATTAAAAGCCTTCGATTTGATAGGAAACATTGAAAATAGACGACAAAAGAAGATACGAGAATCCCCACATTCTGTAAGGTCCGCGGTCATGAAAATTGGCTAATTTTTCAAGGTATTAATTTTGTCTTTATTTTATGTCTTAATCAAAGAAAATCAGCAAAAAATACCTAAGAGTAACATTAAAAGCCTTCGATTAGATAGGAAACATTGAAAATAGACGATAAAAGAAGATACCAGGATCCACACATTCTGTAAGGTCCGCGGTCATGAAAATTAGCCAATTTTTCAAGGTATTAATTTTGTCTTTATTTTATGTCTAAATCAATAACAATCAGCCAAAAATACCTAAGAATAACATTAAAAGCCTTTGATTAGATAGGAAACATTGAAAATAGACGATAAAAGAAGATACCAGAATCCCCACATTCTGTAAGGTCCGCGGTCATGAAAATTGGCCAATTTTTCAAGGTAATAATTTTTTCTTTATTTTATGTCTAAATCAAAGAAAATCAGCCAAAAATACCTAAGAATAACATTAAAAGCCTTCGATTAGATAGGAAACATTGAATATAGACGATAAAAGAAGATACCAGAATCCCCAGATTCTGTAAGGTCCGCGGTCATGAAAATTGGCCAATTTTTCAAGGTATTAATTTTGTCTTTATTTTATGTCTAAATCAAAGAAAATCAGCTAAGAATTCCAAAGAATAACATTAAAAGCCTTCGATTTGATAGGAAACATTGAAAATAGACGATAAAAGAAGATACGAGAATCCCCACATTCTGTAAGGTCCGCGGTCATGAAAATTGGCTAATTTTTCAAGGTATTAATTTTGTCTTTATTTTATGTCTTAATCAAAGAAAATCAGCCAAAAATACCTAAGAGTAACATTAAAAGCCTTCGATTAGATAGGAAACATTGAAAATAGACGATAAAAGAAGATACCAGGATCCACACATTCTGTAAGATCCGCGGTCATGAAAATTAGCCAATTTTTCAAGGTATTAATTTTGTCTTTATTTTATGTCTAAATCAAAGAAAATCAGCTAAAAATACCTAAGAATAACATTAAAAGCCTTCGATTTGATAAGAAACATTGAAAATAGACGATAAAAGAAGATACCAGGATCCCCACATTCTGTAAGGTCCGCGGTCATGAAAATTGGCCAATTTTTCAAGGTATTAATTTTGTCTTTATTTTATGTCTAAATCAAATAAAATCAGCTAAAAATACCTAAGAATTACATTAAAAGCCTTCGATTTGATAGGAAACATTGAAAATAGACGATAAAAGAAGATACCAGAATCCCCAGATTCTGTAAGGTCCGCGGTCATGAAAATTGGCAAATTTTTCAAGGTATTAATTTTGTCTTTATTTTATGTCTAAATCAAAGAAAATCAGCTAAGAATTCCAAAGAATAACATTAAAAGCCTTCGATTTGATAGGAAACATTGAAAATAGACGACAAAAGAAGATACGAAAATCCCCACATTCTGTAAGGTCCGCGGTCATGAAAATTGGCTAATTTTTCAAGGTATTAATTTTGTCTTTATTTTATGTCTTAATCAAAGAAAATCAGCCAAAAATACCTAAGAGTAACATTAAAAGCCTTCGATTAGATAGGAAACATTGAAAATAGACGATAAAAGAAGATACCAGGATCCCCACATTCTGTAAGGTCCGCGGTCATGAAAATTGGCCAATTTTTCAAGGTATTAATTTTGTCTTTATTTTATGTCTAAATCAAAGAAAATCAGCCAAAAATACCTAAGAGTTACATTAAAAGCCTTCGATTAGATAGGAAACATTGAAAATAGACGATAAAAGAAGATACCAGAATCCCCACATTCTGTAAGGTCCGCGGTCATGAAAATTGGCCAATTTTTCAAGGTATTAATTTTGTCTTTATTTTATGTCTAAATCAAAGAAAATCAGCTAAAAATACCTAAGAATAACATTAAAAGCCTTCGATTTGATAGGAAACATTGAAAATAGACGATAAAAGAAGATACCAGAATCCCCACATTCTGTAAGGTCCGCGGTCATGAAAATTGGCCAATTTTTCAAGGTATTAATTATGTCTTTATTTTATGTCTTAATCAAAGAAAATCAACCAAAAATACCTAAGAGTAACATTAAAAGCCTTCGATTAGATAGGAAACATTGAAAATAGACGATAAAAGAAGATACCAGAATCCCCACATTCTGTAAGGTCCGCGGTCATGAACATTGGCCAATTTTTCAAGGTATTAATTTTGTCTTTATTTTATGTCTAAATCAAATAAAATCAGCTAAAAATACCTAAGAATAACATTAAAAGCCTTCGATTTGATAGCAAACATTGAAAATAGACGATAAAAGAAGATACTAGAATCCCCAGATTCTGTAAGGTCCGCGGTCATGAAAATTGGCCAATTTTTCAAGGTATTAATTTTGTCTTTATTTTATGTCTAAATCAAAGAAAATCAGCTAAGAATTCCAAAGAATAACATTAAAAGCCTTCGATTTGATAGGAAACATTGAAAATAGACGATAAAAGAAGATACGAGAATCCCCACATTCTGTAAGGTCCGCGGTCATGAAAATTGGCTAATTTTTCAAGGTATTAATTTTGTCTTTATTTTATGTCTTAATCAAAGAAAATCAGCCAAAAATACCTAAGAGTAACATTAAAAGCCTTCGATTAGATAGGAAACATTGAAAATAGACGATAAAAGAAGATACCAGGATCCACACATTCTGTAAGGTCCGCGGTCATGAAAATTAGCCAATTTTTCAAGGTATTAATTTTGTCTTTATTTTATGTCTAAATCAAAGAAAATCAGCCAAAAATACCTAAGAGTTACATTAAAAGCCTTCGATTAGATAGGAAACATTGAAAATAGACGATAAAAGAAGATACCAGAATCCCCACATTCTGTAAGGTCCGCGGTCATGAAAATTGGCCAATTTTTCAAGGTATTAATTTTGTCTTTATTTTATGTCTAAATCAAAGAAAATCAGCTAAAAATACCTAAGAATAACATTAAAAGCCTTCGATTTGATAGGAAACATTGAAAATAGACGATAAAAGAAGATACCAGAATCCCCACATTCTGTAAGGTCCGCGGTCATGAAAATTGGCCAATTTTTCAAGGTATTAATTATGTCTTTATTTTATGTCTTAATCAAAGAAAATCAACCAAAAATACCTAAGAGTAACATTAAAAGCCTTCGATTAGATAGGAAACATTGAAAATAGACGATAAAAGAAGATACCAGGATCCCAACATTCTGTAAGGTCCGCGGTCATGAAAATTGGCTAATTTTTCAAGGTATTAATTTTGTCTTTATTTTATGTCTTAATCAAAGAAAATCAGCCAAAAATACCTAAGAGTAACATTAAAAGCCTTCGATTAGATAGGAAACATTGAAAATAGACGATAAAAGAAGATACCAGAATCTCCACATTCTGTAAGGTCCGCGGTCTTGAAAATTAGCCAATTTTTCAAGGTATTAATTTTGTCTTTATTTTATGTCTAAATCAAAGAAAATCAGCTAAAAATACCTAAGAATAACATTAAAAGCCTTCGATTTGATAAGAAACATTGAAAATAGACGATAAAAGAAGATACCAGGATCCCCACATTCTGTAAGGTCCGCGGTCATGAAAATTGGCCAATTTTTCAAGGTATTAATTTTGTCTTTATTTTATGTCTAAATCAAATAAAATCAGCTAAAAATACCTAAGAATTACATTAAAAGCCTTCGATTTGATAGGAAACATTGAAAATAGACGATAAAAGAAGATACCAGAATCCCCAGATTCTGTAAGGTCCGCGGTCATGAAAATTGGCAAATTTTTCAAGGTATTAATTTTGTCTTTACTTTATGTCTAAATCAAAGAAAATCAGCTAAGAATTCCAAAGAATAACATTAAAAGCCTTCGATTTGATAGGAAACATTGAAAATAGACGACAAAAGAAGATACGAGAATCCCCACATTCTGTAAGGTCCGCGGTCATGAAAATTGGCTAATTTTTCAAGGTATTAATTTTGTCTTTATTTTATGTCTTAATCAAAGAAAATCAGCAAAAAATACCTAAGAGTAACATTAAAAGCCTTCGATTAGATAGGAAACATTGAAAATAGACGATAAAAGAAGATACCAGGATCCACACATTCTGTAAGGTCCGCGGTCATGAAAATTAGCCAATTTTTCAAGGTATTAATTTTGTCTTTATTTTATGTCTAAATCAATAACAATCAGCCAAAAATACCTAAGAATAACATTAAAAGCCTTTGATTAGATAGGAAACATTGAAAATAGACGATAAAAGAAGATACCAGAATCCCCACATTCTGTAAGGTCCGCGGTCATGAAAATTGGCCAATTTTTCAAGGTAATAATTTTTTCTTTATTTTATGTCTAAATCAAAGAAAATCAGCCAAAAATACCTAAGAATAACATTAAAAGCCTTCGATTAGATAGGAAACATTGAATATAGACGATAAAAGAAGATACCAGAATCCCCAGATTCTGTAAGGTCCGCGGTCATGAAAATTGGCGAATTTTTCAAGGTATTAATTTTGTCTTTATTTTATGTCTAAATCAAAGAAAATCAGCCAAAAATACCTAAGAGTAACATTAAAAGCCTTCGATTAGATAGGAAACATTGAAAATAGACGATAAAAGAAGATACCAGAATCCGCACATTCTGTAAGGTCCGCGGTCATGAACATTGGCCAATTTTTCAAGGTATTAATTTTGTCTTTATTTTATGTCTAAATCAAATAAAATCAGCTAAAAATACCTAAGAATAACATTAAAAGCCTTCGATTTGATAGCAAACATTGAAAATAGACGATAAAAGAAGATACTAGAATCCCCAGATTCTGTAAGGTCCGCGGTCATGAAAATTGGCCAATTTTTCAAGGTATTAATTTTGTCTTTATTTTATGTCTAAATCAAATAAAATCAGCCAAAAATACCTAAGAATAACATTAAAAGCCTTTGATTTGATAGGAAACATTGAAAATAGACAATAAAAGAAGATACCACAATACGCACATTCTGTAAGATCCGCGGTCATGAAAATTTGCCAATTTTTCAAGGTATTACTTTTGTCTTACTTTATGTCTAAATCAAAGAAAGTCAGCCAAAAATACCTAAGAATAACATTAAAAGCCTTCGATTTGATAGCAAACATTGAAAATAGACGATAAAAGAAGATACTAGAATCCCCAGATTCTGTAAGGTCCGCGGTCATGAAAATTGGCCAATTTTTCAAGGTATTAATTTTGTCTTTATTTTATGTCTAAATCAAAGAAAATCAGCTAAGAATTCCAAAGAATAACATTAAAAGCCTTCGATTTGATAGGAAACATTGAAAATAGACGATAAAAGAAGATACGAGAATCCCCACATTCTGTAAGGTCCGCGGTCATGAAAATTGGCTAATTTTTCAAGGTATTAATTTTGTCTTTATTTTATGTCTTAATCAAAGAAAATCAGCCAAAAATACCTAAGAGTAACATTAAAAGCCTTCGATTAGATAGGAAACATTGAAAATAGACGATAAAAGAAGATACCAGGATCCACACATTCTGTAAGGTCCGCGGTCATGAAAATTAGCCAATTTTTCAAGGTATTAATTTTGTCTTTATTTTATGTCTAAATCAAAGAAAATCAGCCAAAAATACCTAAGAGTTACATTAAAAGCCTTCGATTAGATAGGAAACATTGAAAATAGACGATAAAAGAAGATACCAGAATCCCCACATTCTGTAAGGTCCGCGGTCATGAAAATTGGCCAATTTTTCAAGGTATTAATTTTGTCTTTATTTTATGTCTAAATCAAAGAAAATCAGCTAAAAATACCTAAGAATAACATTAAAAGCCTTCGATTTGATAGGAAACATTGAAAATAGACGATAAAAGAAGATACCAGAATCCCCACATTCTGTAAGGTCCGCGGTCATGAAAATTGGCCAATTTTTCAAGGTATTAATTATGTCTTTATTTTATGTCTTAATCAAAGAAAATCAACCAAAAATACCTAAGAGTAACATTAAAAGCCTTCGATTAGATAGGAAACATTGAAAATAGACGATAAAAGAAGATACCAGGATCCCAACATTCTGTAAGGTCCGCGGTCATGAAAATTGGCTAATTTTTCAAGGTATTAATTTTGTCTTTATTTTATGTCTTAATCAAAGAAAATCAGCCAAAAATACCTAAGAGTAACATTAAAAGCCTTCGATTAGATAGGAAACATTGAAAATAGACGATAAAAGAAGATACCAGAATCTCCACATTCTGTAAGGTCCGCGGTCTTGAAAATTAGCCAATTTTTCAAGGTATTAATTTTGTCTTTATTTTATGTCTAAATCAAAGAAAATCAGCTAAAAATACCTAAGAATAACATTAAAAGCCTTCGATTTGATAAGAAACATTGAAAATAGACGATAAAAGAAGATACCAGGATCCCCACATTCTGTAAGGTCCGCGGTCATGAAAATTGGCCAATTTTTCAAGGTATTAATTTTGTCTTTATTTTATGTCTAAATCAAAGAAAATCAGCTAAGAATTCCAAAGAATAACATTAAAAGCCTTCGATTTGATAGAAAACATTGAAAATAGACGATAAAAGAAGATACGAGAATCCCCACATTCTGTAAGGTCCGCGGTCATGAAAATTGGCTAATTTTTCAAGGTATTAATTTTGTCTTTATTTTATGTCTTAATCAAAGAAAATCAGCCAAAAATACCTAAGAGTAACATTAAAAGCCTTCGATTAGATAGGAAACATTGAAAATAGACGATAAAAGAAGATACCAGAATCCCCACATTCTGTAAGGTCCGCGGTCATGAAAATTGGCCAATTTTTCAAGGTATTAATTTTGTCTTTATTTTATGTCTAAATCAAAGAAAATCAGCTAAGAATTCCAAAGAATAACATAAAAAGCCTTCGATTTGATAGGAAACATTGAAAATAGACGATAAAAGAAGATACCAGAATCCCCACATTCTGTAAGGTCCGCGGTCATGAAAATTGGCGAATTTTTAAAGGTATTAATTTTGTCTTTATTTTATGTCTTAATCAAAGAAAATCAGCCAAAAATACCTAAGAGTAACATTAAAAGCCTTCGATTAGATAGGAAACATTGAAAATAGACGATAAAAGAAGATACCAGAATCCCCACATTCTGTAAGGTCCGCGGTCATGAAAATTGGCCAATTTTTCAAGGTATTAATTTTGTCTTTATTTTATGTCTTAATCAAAGAAAATCAGCCAAAAATACCTAAGAGTAACATTAAAAGCCTTCGATTAGATAGGAAACATTGAAAATAGACGATAAAAGAAGATACCAGAATCCCCACATTCTGTAAGGTCCGCGGTCATGAAAATTGGCCAATTTTTCAAGGTATTAATTTTGTCTTTATTTTATGTCTAAATCAAAGAAAATCAGCTAAGAATTCCAAAGAATAACATAAAAAGCCTTCGATTTGATAGGAAACATTGAAAATAGACGATAAAAGAAGATACCAGAATCCCCACATTCTGTAAGGTCCGCGGTCATGAAAATTGGCGAATTTTTAAAGGTATTAATTTTGTCTTTATTTTATGTCTTAATCAAAGAAAATCAGCCAAAAATACCTAAGAGTAACATTAAAAGCCTTCGATTAGATAGGAAACATTGAAAATAGACGATAAAAGAAGATACCAGAATCCCCACATTCTGTAAGGTCCGCGGTCATGAAAATTGGCCAATTTTTCAAGGTATTAATTTTGTCTTTATTTTATGTCTAAATCAAAGAAAATCAGCTAAAAATACCTAAGAATAACATTAAAAGCCTTCGATTAGATAGGAAACATTGAAAATAGACGATAAAAGAAGATACCAGAATCCCCACATTCTGTAAGGTCCGCGGTCATGAAAATTGGCCAATTTTTCAAGGTATTAATTTTGTCTTTATTTTATGTCTAAATCAAAGAAAATCAGCCAAAAATACCTAAGAATAACATTAAAAGCCATCGATTTGATAGGAAACATTGAAAATAGACGATAAAAGAAGATACCAGAATCCCCACATTCTGTAAGGTCCCCGGTCATGAAAATTGGCCAATTTTTCAAGGTATTAATTTTGTCTTTATTTTATGTTTTAATCAAAGAAAATCAGCCAAAAATACCTAAGAGTAACATTAAAAGCCTTCGATTAGATAGGAAACATTGAAAATAGACGATAAAAGAAGATACCAGAATCCCCACATTCTGTAAGGTCCGCGGTCATGAAAATTGGCCAATTTTTCAAGGTATTAATTTTGTCTTTATTTTATGTCTAAATCAAAGAAAATCAGCTAAAAATACCTAAGAATAACATTAAAAGCCTTCGATTTGATAGGAAACATTGAAAATAGACGATAAAAGAAGATACCAGGATCCCCACATTCTGTAAGGTCCGCGGTCATGAAAATTGGCCAATTTTTCAAGGTATTAATTTTGTCTTTATTTTATGTCTAAATCAAAGAAAATCAGCTAAAAATACCTAAGAGTAACATTAAAAGCCTTCGATTAGATAGGAAACATTGAAAATAGACGATAAAAGAAGATACCAGAATCCCCACATTCTGTAAGGTCCGCGGTCATGAAAATTGGCCAATTTTTCAAGGTAATAATTTTTTCTTTATTTTATGTCTAAATCAAAGAAAATCAGCCAAAAATACCTAAGAATAACATTAAAAGCCTTCGATTAGATAGGAAACATTGAAAATAGACGATAAAAGAAGATACCAGGATCCCAACATTCTGTAAGGTCCGCGGTCATGAAAATTGGCTAATTTTTCAAGGTATTAATTTTGTCTTTATTTTATGTCTTAATCAAAGAAAATCAGCCAAAAATACCTACGAGTAACATTAAAAGCCTTCGATTAGATAGGAAACATTGAAAATAGACGATAAAAGAAGATACCAGAATCCCCACATTCTGTAAGCTCCGCGGTCATGAAAATTGGCCAATTTTTCAAGGTATTAATTTTGTCTTTATTTTATGTCTAAATCAAAGAAAATCAGCTAAAAATACCTAAGAATAACATTAAAAGCCTTCGATTAGATAGGAAACATTGAATATAGACGATAAAAGAAGATACCAGAATCCCCAGATTCTGTAAGGTCCGTGGTCATGAAAATTGGCCAATTTTTCAAGGTATTAATTTTGTCTTTATTTTATGTCTTAATCAAAGAAAATCAGCCAAAAATACCTAAGAGTTACATTAAAAGCCTTCGATTAGATAGGAAACATTGAAAATAGACGATAAAAGAAGATACCAGAATCTCCACATTCTGTAAGGTCCGCGGTCATGAAAATTGGCCAATTTTTCAAGGTATTAATTTTGTCTTTATTTTATGTCTAAATCAAAGAAAATCAGCTAAAAATACCTAAGAATAACATTAAAAGCCTTCGATTTGATAGGAAACATTGAAAATAGACGATAAAAGAAGATACCAGGATCCCCACATTCTGTAAGGTCCGCGGTCATGAAAATTGGTCAATTTGTCAAGGTATTAATTTTGTCTTTATTTTATGTCTTAATCAAAGAAAATCAGCCAAAAATACCTACGAGTAACATTAAAAGCCTTCGATTAGATAGGAAACATTGAAAATAGACGATAAAAGAAGATACCAGAATCCCCACATTCTGTAAGCTCCGCGGTCATGAAAATTGGCCAATTTTTCAAGGTATTAATTTTGTCTTTATTTTATGTCTAAATCAAAGAAAATCAGCCAAAAATACCTAAGAATAACATTAAAAGCCTTCGATTAGATAGGAAACATTGAAAATAGACGATAAAAGAAGATACCAGAATCCCCACATTCTGTAAGGTCCGCGGTCATGAAAATTGGCCAATTTTTCAAGGTATTAATTTTGTCTTTATTTTATGTCTAAATCAAAGAAAATCAGCCAAAAATACCTAAGAATAACATTAAAAGCCTTCGATTAGATAGGAAACATTGAAAATAGACGATAAAAGAAGATACCAGAATCCCCACATTCTGTAAGGTCTGCGGTCATGAAAATTGGCCAATTTTTCAAGGTATTAATTTTGTCTTTATTTTATGTCTAAATCAAAGAAAATCAGCTAAAAATACCTAAGAATAACATTAAAAGCCTTCGATTAGATAGGAAACATTGAAAACAGACGATAAAAGAAGATACCAGAATCCCCACATTCTGTAAGGTCCGCGGTCATGAAAATTGGCCAATTTTTCAAGGTATTAATTTTGTCTTTATTTTATGTCTAAATCAAAGAAAATCAGCCAAAAATACCTAAGAATAACATTAAAAGCCATCGATTTGATAGGAAACATTGAAAATAGACGATAAAAGAAGATACCAGAATCCCCACATTCTGTAAGGTCCCCGGTCATGAAAATTGGCCAATTTTTCAAGGTATTAATTTTGTCTTTATTTTATGTCTTAATCAAAGAAAATCAGCCAAAAATACCTAAGAGTAACATTAAAAGCCTTCGATTAGATAGGAAACATTGAAAATAGACGATAAAAGAAGATACCAGAATCCCCACATTCTGTAAGGTCCGCGGTCTTGAAAATTAGCCAATTTTTCAAGGTATTAATTTTGTCTTTATTTTATGTCTAAATCAAAGAAAATCAGCTAAAAATACCTAAGAATAACATTAAAAGCCTTCGATTTGATAAGAAACATTGAAAATAGACGATAAAAGAAGATACCAGGATCCCCACATTCTGTAAGGTCCGCGGTCATGAAAATTGGCCAATTTTTCAAGGTATTAATTTTGTCTTTATTTTATGTCTAAATCAAATAAAATCAGCTAAAAATACCTAAGAATTACATTAAAAGCCTTCGATTTGATAGGAAACATTGAAAATAGACGATAAAAGAAGATACCAGAATCCCCAGATTCTGTAAGGTCCGCGGTCATGAAAATTAGCCAATTTTTCAAGGTATTAATTTTGTCTTTATTTTATGTCTAAATCAATAACAATCAGCCAAAAATACCTAAGAATAACATTAAAAGCCTTTGATTAGATAGGAAACATTGAAAATAGACGATAAAAGAAGATACCAGAATCCCCACATTCTGTAAGGTCCGCGGTCATGAAAATTGGCCAATTTTTCAAGGTAATAATTTTTTCTTTATTTTATGTCTAAATCAAAGAAAATCAGCCAAAAATACCTAAGAATAACATTAAAAGCCTTCGATTAGATAGGAAACATTGAAAATAGACGATAAAAGAAGATACCAGAATCCCCACATTCTGTAAGGTCCGCGGTCATGAAAATTGGCCAATTTTTCAAGGTATTAATTTTGTCTTTATTTTATGTCTAAATCAAAGAAAATCAGCCAAAAATACCTAAGAATAACATTAAAAGCCTTCGATTAGATAGGAAACATTGAAAATAGACGATAAAAGAAGATACCAGAATCCCCACATTCTGTAAGGTCTGCGGTCATGAAAATTGGCCAATTTTTCAAGGTATTAATTTTGTCTTTATTTTATGTCTAAATCAAAGAAAATCAGCTAAAAATACCTAAGAATAACATTAAAAGCCTTCGATTAGATAGGAAACATTGAAAACAGACGATAAAAGAAGATACCAGAATCCCCACATTCTGTAAGGTCCGCGGTCATGAAAATTGGCCAATTTTTCAAGGTATTAATTTTGTCTTTATTTTATGTCTAAATCAAAGAAAATCAGCCAAAAATACCTAAGAATAACATTAAAAGCCATCGATTTGATAGGAAACATTGAAAATAGACGATAAAAGAAGATACCAGAATCCCCACATTCTGTAAGGTCCCCGGTCATGAAAATTGGCCAATTTTTCAAGGTATTAATTTTGTCTTTATTTTATGTCTTAATCAAAGAAAATCAGCCAAAAATACCTAAGAGTAACATTAAAAGCCTTCGATTAGATAGGAAACATTGAAAATAGACGATAAAAGAAGATACCAGAATCCCCACATTCTGTAAGGTCCGCGGTCTTGAAAATTAGCCAATTTTTCAAGGTATTAATTTTGTCTTTATTTTATGTCTAAATCAAAGAAAATCAGCTAAAAATACCTAAGAATAACATTAAAAGCCTTCGATTTGATAAGAAACATTGAAAATAGACGATAAAAGAAGATACCAGGATCCCCACATTCTGTAAGGTCCGCGGTCATGAAAATTGGCCAATTTTTCAAGGTATTAATTTTGTCTTTATTTTATGTCTAAATCAAAGAAAATCAGCTAAAAATACCTAAGAATAACATTAAAAGCCTTCGATTAGATAGGAAACATTGAAAATAGACGATAAAAGAAGATACCAGAATCCCCAGATTCTGTAAGGTCCGCGGTCATGAAAATTAGCCAATTTTTCAAGGTATTAATTTTGTCTTTATTTTATGTCTAAATCAATAACAATCAGCCAAAAATACCTAAGAATAACATTAAAAGCCTTTGATTAGATAGGAAACATTGAAAATAGACGATAAAAGAAGATACCAGAATCCCCACATTCTGTAAGGTCCGCGGTCATGAAAATTGGCCAATTTTTCAAGGTAATAATTTTTTCTTTATTTTATGTCTAAATCAAAGAAAATCAGCCAAAAATACCTAAGAATAACATTAAAAGCCTTCGATTAGATAGGAAACATTGAATATAGACGATAAAAGAAGATACCAGAATCCCCACATTCTGTAAGGTCCGCGGTCATGAATATTGGCGAATTTTTCAAGGTATTAATTTTGTCTTTATTTTATGTCTAAATCAAAGAAAATCAGCCAAAAATACCTAAGAGTAACATTAAAAGCCTTCGATTAGATAGGAAACATTGAAAATAGACGATAAAAGAAGATACCAGAATCCCCACATTCTGTAAGGTCCGCGGTCATGAACATTGGCCAATTTTTCAAGGTATTAATTTTGTCTTTATTTTATGTCTAAATCAAATAAAATCAGCTAAAAATACCTAAGAATAACATTAAAAGCCTTCGATTTGATAGCAAACATTGAAAATAGACGATAAAAGAAGATACTAGAATCCCCAGATTCTGTAAGGTCCGCGGTCATGAAAATTGGCCAATTTTTCAAGGTATTAATTTTGTCTTTATTTTATGTCTAAATCAAAGAAAATCAGCTAAGAATTCCAAAGAATAACATTAAAAGCCTTCGATTTGATAGGAAACATTGAAAATAGACGATAAAAGAAGATACGAGAATCCCCACATTCTGTAAGGTCCGCGGTCATGAAAATTGGCTAATTTTTCAAGGTATTAATTTTGTCTTTATTTTATGTCTTAATCAAAGAAAATCAGCCAAAAATACCTAAGAGTAACATTAAAAGCCTTCGATTAGATAGGAAACATTGAAAATAGACGATAAAAGAAGATACCAGGATCCACACATTCTGTAAGGTCCGCGGTCATGAAAATTAGCCAATTTTTCAAGGTATTAATTTTGTCTTTATTTTATGTCTAAATCAAAGAAAATCAGCCAAAAATACCTAAGAGTTACATTAAAAGCCTTCGATTAGATAGGAAACATTGAAAATAGACGATAAAAGAAGATACCAGAATCCCCACATTCTGTAAGGTCCGCGGTCATGAAAATTGGCCAATTTTTCAAGGTATTAATTTTGTCTTTATTTTATGTCTAAATCAAAGAAAATCAGCTAAAAATACCTAAGAATAACATTAAAAGCCTTCCATTTGATAGGAAACATTGAAAATAGACGATAAAAGAAGATACCAGAATCCCCACATTCTGTAAGGTCCGCGGTCATGAAAATTGGCCAATTTTTGAAGGTATTAATTTTGTCTTTATTTTATGTCTTAATCAAAGAAAATTAACCAAAAATACCTAAGAGTAACATTAAAAGCCTTCGATTAGATAGGAAACATTGAAAATAGACGATAAAAGAAGATACCAGGATCCCAACATTCTGTAAGGTCCGCGGTCATGAAAATTGGCTAATTTTTCAAGGTATTAATTTTGTCTTTATTTTATGTCTTAATCAAAGAAAATCAGCCAAAAATACCTAAGAGTAACATTAAAAGCCTTCGATTAGATAGGAAACATTGAAAATAGACGATAAAAGAAGATACCAGAATCTCCACATTCTGTAAGGTCCGCGGTCTTGAAAATTAGCCAATTTTTCAAGGTATTAATTTTGTCTTTATTTTATGTCTAAATCAAAGAAAATCAGCTAAAAATACCTAAGAATAACATTAAAAGCCTTCGATTTGATAAGAAACATTGAAAATAGACGATAAAAGAAGATACCAGGATCCCCACATTCTGTAAGGTCCGCGGTCATGAAAATTGGCCAATTTTTCAAGGTATTAATTTTGTCTTTATTTTATGTCAAAATCAAATAAAATCAGCTAAAAATACCTAAGAATTACATTAAAAGCCTTCGATTTGATAGGAAACATTGAAAATAGACGATAAAAGAAGATACCAGAATCCCCACATTCTGTAAGGTCCGCGGTCATGAAAATTGGCAAATTTTTCAAGGTATTAATTTTGTCTTTATTTTATGTCTAAATCAAAGAAAATCAGCTAAGAATTCCAAAGAATAACATTAAAAGCCTTCGATTTGATAGGAAACATTGAAAATAGACGACAAAAGAAGATACGAGAATCCCCACATTCTGTAAGGTCCGCGGTCATGAAAATTGGCTAATTTTTCAAGGTATTAATTTTGTCTTTATTTTATGTCTTAATCAAAGAAAATCAGCAAAAAATACCTAAGAGTAACATTAAAAGCCTTCGATTAGATAGGAAACATTGAAAATAGACGATAAAAGAAGATACCAGGATCCACACATTCTGTAAGGTCCGCGGTCATGAAAATTAGCCAATTTTTCAAGGTATTAATTTTGTCTTTATTTTATGTCTAAATCAATAACAATCAGCCAAAAATACCTAAGAATAACATTAAAAGCCTTTGATTAGATAGGAAACATTGAAAATAGACGATAAAAGAAGATACCAGAATCCCCACATTCTGTAAGGTCCGCGGTCATGAAAATTGGCCAATTTTTCAAGGTAATAATTTTTTCTTTATTTTATGTCTAAATCAAAGAAAATCAGCCAAAAATACCTAAGAATAACATTAAAAGCCTTCGATTAGATAGGAAACATTGAATATAGACGATAAAAGAAGATACCAGAATCCCCAGATTCTGTAAGGTCCGCGGTCATGAAAATTGGCGAATTTTTCAAGGTATTAATTTTGTCTTTATTTTATGTCTAAATCAAAGAAAATCAGCCAAAAATACCTAAGAGTAACATTAAAAGCCTTCGATTAGATAGGAAACATTGAAAATAGACGATAAAAGAAGATACCAGAATCCCCACATTCTGTAAGGTCCGCGGTCATGAACATTGGCCAATTTTTCAAGGTATTAATTTTGTCTTTATTTTATGTCAAAATCAAATAAAATCAGCTAAAAATACCTAAGAATTACATTAAAAGCCTTCGATTTGATAGGAAACATTGAAAATAGACGATAAAAGAAGATACCAGAATCCCCAGATTCTGTAAGGTCCGCGGTCATGAAAATTGGCAAATTTTTCAAGGTATTAATTTTGTCTTTATTTTATGTCTAAATCAAAGAAAATCAGCTAAGAATTCCAAAGAATAACATTAAAAGCCTTCGATTTGATAGGAAACATTGAAAATAGACGACAAAAGAAGATACGAGAATCCCCACATTCTGTAAGGTCCGCGGTCATGAAAATTGGCTAATTTTTCAAGGTATTAATTTTGTCTTTATTTTATGTCTTAATCAAAGAAAATCAGCAAAAAATACCTAAGAGTAACATTAAAAGCCTTCGATTAGATAGGAAACATTGAAAATAGACGATAAAAGAAGATACCAGGATCCACACATTCTGTAAGGTCCGCGGTCATGAAAATTAGCCAATTTTTCAAGGTATTAATTTTGTCTTTATTTTATGTCTAAATCAATAACAATCAGCCAAAAATACCTAAGAATAACATTAAAAGCCTTTGATTAGATAGGAAACATTGAAAATAGACGATAAAAGAAGATACCAGAATCCCCACATTCTGTAAGGTCCGCGGTCATGAAAATTGGCCAATTTTTCAAGGTAATAATTTTTTCTTTATTTTATGTCTAAATCAAAGAAAATCAGCCAAAAATACCTAAGAATAACATTAAAAGCCTTCGATTAGATAGGAAACATTGAATATAGACGATAAAAGAAGATACCAGAATCCCCAGATTCTGTAAGGTCCGCGGTCATGAAAATTGGCGAATTTTTCAAGGTATTAATTTTGTCTTTATTTTATGTCTAAATCAAAGAAAATCAGCCAAAAATACCTAAGAGTAACATTAAAAGCCTTCGATTAGATAGGAAACATTGAAAATAGACGATAAAAGAAGATACCAGAATCCCCACATTCTGTAAGGTCCGCGGTCATGAACATTGGCCAATTTTTCAAGGTATTAATTTTGTCTTTATTTTATGTCTAAATCAAATAAAATCAGCTAAAAATACCTAAGAATAACATTAAAAGCCTTCGATTTGATAGCAAACATTGAAAATAGACGATAAAAGAAGATACTAGAATCCCCAGATTCTGTAAGGTCCGCGGTCATGAAAATTGGCCAATTTTTCAAGGTATTAATTTTGTCTTTATTTTATGTCTAAATCAAAGAAAATCAGCTAAGAATTCCAAAGAATAACATTAAAAGCCTTCGATTTGATAGGAAACATTGAAAATAGACGATAAAAGAAGATACGAGAATCCCCACATTCTGTAAGGTCCGCGGTCATGAAAATTGGCTAATTTTTCAAGGTATTAATTTTGTCTTTATTTTATGTCTTAATCAAAGAAAATCAGCCAAAAATACCTAAGAGTAACATTAAAAGCCTTCGATTAGATAGGAAACATTGAAAATAGACGATAAAAGAAGATACCAGGATCCACACATTCTGTAAGGTCCGCGGTCATGAAAATTAGCCAATTTTTCAAGGTATTAATTTTGTCTTTATTTTATGTCTAAATCAAAGAAAATCAGCCAAAAATACCTAAGAGTTACATTAAAAGCCTTCGATTAGATAGGAAACATTGAAAATAGACGATAAAAGAAGATACCAGAATCCCCACATTCTGTAAGGTCCGCGGTCATGAAAATTGGCCAATTTTTCAAGGTATTAATTTTGTCTTTATTTTATGTCTAAATCAAAGAAAATCAGCTAAAAATACCTAAGAATAACATTAAAAGCCTTCGATTTGATAGGAAACATTGAAAATAGACGATAAAAGAAGATACCAGAATCCCCACATTCTGTAAGGTCCGCGGTCATGAAAATTGGCCAATTTTTGAAGGTATTAATTTTGTCTTTATTTTATGTCTTAATCAAAGAAAATCAACCAAAAATACCTAAGAGTAACATTAAAAGCCTTCGATTAGATAGGAAACATTGAAAATAGACGATAAAAGAAGATACCAGGATCCCAACATTCTGTAAGGTCCGCGGTCATGAAAATTGGCTAATTTTTCAAGGTATTAATTTTGTCTTTATTTTATGTCTTAATCAAAGAAAATCAGCCAAAAATACCTAAGAGTAACATTAAAAGCCTTCGATTAGATAGGAAACATTGAAAATAGACGATAAAAGAAGATACCAGAATCTCCACATTCTGTAAGGTCCGCGGTCTTGAAAATTAGCCAATTTTTCAAGGTATTAATTTTGTCTTTATTTTATGTCTAAATCAAAGAAAATCAGCTAAAAATACCTAAGAATAACATTAAAAGCCTTCGATTTGATAAGAAACATTGAAAATAGACGATAAAAGAAGATACCAGGATCCCCACATTCTGTAAGGTCCGCGGTCATGAAAATTGGCCAATTTTTCAAGGTATTAATTTTGTCTTTATTTTATGTCAAAATCAAATAAAATCAGCTAAAAATACCTAAGAATTACATTAAAAGCCTTCGATTTGATAGGAAACATTGAAAATAGACGATAAAAGAAGATACCAGAATCCCCAGATTCTGTAAGGTCCGCGGTCATGAAAATTGGCAAATTTTTCAAGGTATTAATTTTGTCTTTATTTTATGTCTAAATCAAAGAAAATCAGCTAAGAATTCCAAAGAATAACATTAAAAGCCTTCGATTTGATAGGAAACATTGAAAATAGACGACAAAAGAAGATACGAGAATCCCCACATTCTGTAAGGGTCCGCGGTCATGAAAATTGGCTAATTTTTCAAGGTATTAATTTTGTCTTTATTTTATGTCTTAATCAAAGAAAATCAGCAAAAAATACCTAAGAGTAACATTAAAAGCCTTCGATTAGATAGGAAACATTGAAAATAGACGATAAAAGAAGATACCAGGATCCACACATTCTGTAAGGTCCGCGGTCATGAAAATTAGCCAATTTTTCAAGGTATTAATTTTGTCTTTATTTTATGTCTAAATCAATAACAATCAGCCAAAAATACCTAAGAATAACATTAAAAGCCTTTGATTAGATAGGAAACATTGAAAATAGACGATAAAAGAAGATACCAGAATCCCCACATTCTGTAAGGTCCGCGGTCATGAAAATTGGCCAATTTTTCAAGGTAATAATTTTTTCTTTATTTTATGTCTAAATCAAAGAAAATCAGCCAAAAATACCTAAGAATAACATTAAAAGCCTTCGATTAGATAGGAAACATTGAATATAGACGATAAAAGAAGATACCAGAATCCCCAGATTCTGTAAGGTCCGCGGTCATGAAAATTGGCGAATTTTTCAAGGTATTAATTTTGTCTTTATTTTATGTCTAAATCAAAGAAAATCAGCCAAAAATACCTAAGAGTAACATTAAAAGCCTTCGATTAGATAGGAAACATTGAAAATAGACGATAAAAGAAGATACCAGAATCCCCACATTCTGTAAGGTCCGCGGTCATGAACATTGGCCAATTTTTCAAGGTATTAATTTTGTCTTTATTTTATGTCAAAATCAAATAAAATCAGCTAAAAATACCTAAGAATTACATTAAAAGCCTTCGATTTGATAGGAAACATTGAAAATAGACGATAAAAGAAGATACCAGAATCCCCAGATTCTGTAAGGTCCGCGGTCATGAAAATTGGCAAATTTTTCAAGGTATTAATTTTGTCTTTATTTTATGTCTAAATCAAAGAAAATCAGCTAAGAATTCCAAAGAATAACATTAAAAGCCTTCGATTTGATAGGAAACATTGAAAATAGACGACAAAAGAAGATACGAGAATCCCCACATTCTGTAAGGTCCGCGGTCATGAAAATTGGCTAATTTTTCAAGGTATTAATTTTGTCTTTATTTTATGTCTTAATCAAAGAAAATCAGCAAAAAATACCTAAGAGTAACATTAAAAGCCTTCGATTAGATAGGAAACATTGAAAATAGACGATAAAAGAAGATACCAGGATCCACACATTCTGTAAGGTCCGCGGTCATGAAAATTAGCCAATTTTTCAAGGTATTAATTTTGTCTTTATTTTATGTCTAAATCAATAACAATCAGCCAAAAATACCTAAGAATAACATTAAAAGCCTTTGATTAGATAGGAAACATTGAAAATAGACGATAAAAGAAGATACCAGAATCCCCACATTCTGTAAGGTCCGCGGTCATGAAAATTGGCCAATTTTTCAAGGTAATAATTTTTTCTTTATTTTATGTCTAAATCAAAGAAAATCAGCCAAAAATACCTAAGAATAACATTAAAAGCCTTCGATTAGATAGGAAACATTGAATATAGACGATAAAAGAAGATACCAGAATCCCCAGATTCTGTAAGGTCCGCGGTCATGAAAATTGGCGAATTTTTCAAGGTATTAATTTTGTCTTTATTTTATGTCTAAATCAAAGAAAATCAGCCAAAAATACCTAAGAGTAACATTAAAAGCCTTCGATTAGATAGGAAACATTGAAAATAGACGATAAAAGAAGATACCAGAATCCCCAGATTCTGTAAGGTCCGCGGTCATGAAAATTGGCAAATTTTTCAAGGTATTAATTTTGTCTTTACTTTATGTCTAAATCAAAGAAAATCAGCTAAGAATTCCAAAGAATAACATTAAAAGCCTTCGATTTGATAGGAAACATTGAAAATAGACGACAAAAGAAGATACGAGAATCCCCACATTCTGTAAGGTCCGCGGTCATGAAAATTGGCTAATTTTTCAAGGTATTAATTTTGTCTTTATTTTATGTCTTAATCAAAGAAAATCAGCCAAAAATACCTAAGAGTAACATTAAAAGCCTTCGATTAGATAGGAAACATTGAAAATAGACGATAAAAGAAGATACCAGGATCCACACATTCTGTAAGGTCCGCGGTCATGAAAATTAGCCAATTTTTCAAGGTATTAATTTTGTCTTTATTTTATGTCTAAATCAAAGAAAATCAGCCAAAAATACCTAAGAGTTACATTAAAAGCCTTCGATTAGATAGGAAACATTGAAAATAGACGATAAAAGAAGATACCAGAATCCCCACATTCTGTAAGGTCCGCGGTCATGAAAATTGGCCAATTTTTCAAGGTATTAATTTTGTCTTTATTTTATGTCTAAATCAAAGAAAATCAGCTAAAAATACCTAAGAATAACATTAAAAGCCTTCGATTTGATAGGAAACATTGAAAATAGACGATAAAAGAAGATACCAGAATCCCCACATTCTGTAAGGTCCGCGGTCATGAAAATTAGCCAATTTTTCAAGGTATTAATTTTTTCTTTATTTTATGTCTTAATCAAAGAAAATCAACCAAAAATACCTAAGAGTAACATTAAAAGCCTTCGATTAGATAGGAAACATTGAAAATAGACGATAAAAGAAGATACCAGGATCCCAACATTCTGTAAGGTCCGCGGTCATGAAAATTGGCTAATTTTTCAAGGTATTAATTTTGTCTTTATTTTATGTCTTAATCAAAGAAAATCAGCCAAAAATACCTAAGAGTAACATTAAAAGCCTTCGATTAGATAGGAAACATTGAAAATAGACGATAAAAGAAGATACCAGAATCCCCACATTCTGTAAGGTCCGCGGTCATGAAAATTGGCCAATTTTTCAAGGTATTAATTTTGTCTTTATTTTATGTCTAAATCAAAGAAAATCAGCTAAAAATACCTAAGAATAACATTAAAAGCCTTCTATTAGATAGGAAACATTGAAAATAGACGATAAAAGAAGATACCAGAATCCCCACATTCTGTAAGGTCCGCGGTCATGAAAATTGGCCAATTTTTCAAGGTATTAATTTTGTCTTTATTTTATGTCTAAATCAAAGAAAATCAGCTAAGAATTCCAAAGAATAACATTAAAAGCCTTCGATTTGATAGGAAACATTGAAAATAGACGATAAAAGAAGATACCAGAATCCCCACATTCTGTAAGGTCCGCGGTCATGAAAATTGGCGAATTTTTAAAGGTATTAATTTTGTCTTTATTTTATGTCTAAATCAAAGAAAATCAGCTAAGAATTCCAAAGAATAACATTAAAGCCCTCGATTTGATAGGAAACATTGAAAATAGACGATAAAAGAAGATACCAGAATCCCCAGATTCTGTAAGGTCCGCGGTCATGAAAATTGGCCAATTTTTCAAGGTATTAATTTTGTCTTTATTTTATGTCTAAATCAAAGAAAATCAGCTAAAAATACCTAAGAATAACATTAAAAGCCTTCGATTAGATAGGAAACATTGAAAATAGACGATAAAAGAAGATACCAGAATCCCCACATTCTGTAAGGTCCGCGGTCATGAAAATTGGCCAATTTTTCAAGGTATTAATTTTGTCTTTATTTTATGTCTAAATCAAAGAAAATCAGCCAAAAATACCTAAGAATAACATTAAAAGCCATCGATTTGATAGGAAACATTGAAAATAGACGATAAAAGAAGATACCAGAATCCCGACATTCTGTAAGGTCCCCGGTCATGAAAATTGGCCAATTTTTCAAGGTATTAATTTTGTCTTTATTTTATGTTTTAATCAAAGAAAATCAGCCAAAAATACCTAAGAGTAACATTAAAAGCCTTCGATTAGATAGGAAACATTGAAAATAGACGATAAAAGAAGATACCAGAATCCCCACATTCTGTAAGGTCCGCGGTCATGAAAATTGGCCAATTTTTCAAGGTATTAATTTTGTCTTTATTTTATGTCTAAATCAAAGAAAATCAGCTAAAAATACCTAAGAATAACATTAAAAGCCTTCGATTTGATAGGAAACATTGAAAATAGACGATAAAAGAAGATACCAGGATCCCCACATTCTGTAAGGTCCGCGGTCATGAAAATTGGCCAATTTTTCAAGGTATTAATTTTGTCTTTATTTTATGTCTAAATCAAAGAAAATCAGCTAAAAATACCTAAGAGTAACATTAAAAGCCTTCGATTAGATAGGAAACATTGAAAATAGACGATAAAAGAAGATACCAGAATCCCCACATTCTGTAAGGTCCGCGGTCATGAAAATTGGCCAATTTTTCAAGGTAATAATTTTTTCTTTATTTTATGTCTAAATCAAAGAAAATCAGCCAAAAATACCTAAGAATAACATACAAAGCCTTCGATTTGATAGGAAACATTGAAAATAGACGATAAAAGAAGATACCAGAATCCCCACATTCTGTGAGGTCCGCGGTCATGAAAATTGGCCAATTTTTCAAGGTATTAATTTTGTCTTTATTTTATGTCTAAATCAAAGAAAATCAGCTAAAAATACCTAAGAATAACATTAAAAGCCTTCGATTAGATAGGAAACATTGAAAATAGACGATAAAAGAAGATACCAGAATCCCCACATTCTGTAAGGTCCGCGGTCATGAAAATTGGCCAATTTTTCAAGGTATTAATTTTGTCTTTATTTTATGTCTAAATCAAAGAAAATCAGCCAAAAATACCTAAGAATAACATTAAAAGCCATCGATTTGATAGGAAATATTGAAAATAGACGATAAAAGAAGATACCAGAATCCCCACATTCTGTAAGGTCCCCGGTCATGAAAATTAGCCAATTTTTCAAGGTATTAATTTTGTCTTTATTTTATGTCTTAATCAAAGAAAATCAGCCAAAAATACCTAAGAGTAACATTAAAAGCCTTCGATTAGATAGGAAACATTGAAAATAGACGATAAAAGAAGATACCAGAATCCCCACATTCTGTAAGGTCCGCGGTCATGAAAATTAGCCAATTTTTCAAGGTATTAATTTTGTCTTTATTTTATGTCTTAATCAAAGAAAATCAACCAAAAATACCTAAGAGTAACATTAAAAGCCTTCGATTAGATAGGAAACATTGAAAATAGACGATAAAAGAAGATACCAGGATCCCAACATTCTGTAAGGTCCGCGGTCATGAAAATTGGCTAATTTTTCAAGGTATTAATTTTGTCTTTATTTTATGTCTTAATCAAAGAAAATCAGCCAAAAATACCTAAGAGTAACATTAAAAGCCTTCGATTAGATAGGAAACATTGAAAATAGACGATAAAAGAAGATACCAGAATCCCCACATTCTGTAAGGTCCGCGGTCATGAAAATTGGCCAATTTTTCAAGGTATTAATTTTGTCTTTATTTTATGTCTAAATCAAAGAAAATCAGCTAAAAATACCTAAGAATAACATTAAAAGCCTTCTATTAGATAGGAAACATTGAAAATAGACGATAAAAGAAGATACCAGAATCCCCACATTCTGTAAGGTCCGCGGTCATGAAAATTGGCCAATTTTTCAAGGTATTAATTTTGTCTTTATTTTATGTCTAAATCAAAGAAAATCAGCTAAGAATTCCAAAGAATAACATTAAAAGCCTTCGATTTGATAGGAAACATTGAAAATAGACGATAAAAGAAGATACCAGAATCCCCACATTCTGTAAGGTCCGCGGTCATGAAAATTGGCGAATTTTTAAAGGTATTAATTTTGTCTTTATTTTATGTCTTAATCAAAGAAAATCAGCCAAAAATACCTAAGAGTAACATTAAAAGCCTTCGATTAGATAGGAAACATTGAAAATAGACGATAAAAGAAGATACCAGAATCCCCACATTCTGTAAGGTCCGCGGTCATGAAAATTGGCCAATTTTTCAAGGTATTAATTTTGTCTTTATTTTATGTCTAAATCAAAGAAAATCAGCTAAAAATACCTAAGAATAACATTAAAAGCCTTCGATTAGATAGGAAACATTGAAAATAGACGATAAAAGAAGATACCAGAATCCCCACATTCTGTAAGGTCCGCGGTCATGAAAATTGGCCAATTTTTCAAGGTATTAATTTTGTCTTTATTTTATGTCTAAATCAAAGAAAATCAGCCAAAAATACCTAAGAATAACATTAAAAGCCATCGATTTGATAGGAAACATTGAAAATAGACGATAAAAGAAGATACCAGAATCCCGACATTCTGTAAGGTCCCCGGTCATGAAAATTGGCCAATTTTTCAAGGTATAAATTTTGTCTTTATTTTATGTTTTAATCAAAGAAAATCAGCCAAAAATACCTAAGAGAACATTAAAAGCCTTCGATTAGATAGGAAACATTGAAAATAGACGATAAAAGAAGATACCAGAATCCCCACATTCTGTAAGGTCCGCGGTCATGAAAATTGGCCAATTTTTCAAGGTATTAATTTTGTCTTTATTTTATGTCTAAATCAAAGAAAATCAGCTAAAAATACCTAAGAATAACATTAAAAGCCTTCGATTTGATAGGAAACATTGAAAATAGACGATAAAAGAAGATACCAGGATCCCCACATTCTGTAAGGTCCGCGGTCATGAAAATTGGCCAATTTTTCAAGGTATTAATTTTGTCTTTATTTTATGTCTAAATCAAAGAAAATCAGCTAAAAATACCTAAGAGTAACATTAAAAGCCTTCGATTAGATAGGAAACATTGAAAATAGACGATAAAAGAAGATACCAGAATCCCCACATTCTGTAAGGTCCGCGGTCATGAAAATTGGCCAATTTTTCAAGGTAATAATTTTTTCTTTATTTTATGTCTAAATCAAAGAAAATCAGCCAAAAATACCTAAGAATAACATTAAAAGCCTTCGATTTGATAGGAAACATTGAAAATAGACGATAAAAGAAGATACCAGAATCCCCACATTCTGTGAGGTCCGCGGTCATGAAAATTGGCCAATTTTTCAAGGTATTAATTTTGTCTTTATTTTATGTCTTAATCAAAGAAAATCAACCAAAAATACCTAAGAGTAACATTAAAAGCCTTCGATTAGATAGGAAACATTGAAAATAGACGATAAAAGAAGATACCAGAATCCCCACATTCTGTAAGGTCCGCGGTCATGAAAATTGGCCAATTTTTCAAGGTATTAATTTTGTCTTTATTTTATGTCTAAATCAAAGAAAATCAGCCAAAAATACCTAAGAATAACATTAAAAGCCATCGATTTGATAGGAAACATTGAAAATAGACGATAAAAGAAGATACCAGAATCCCCACATTCTGTAAGGTCCCCGGTCATGAAAATTAGCCAATTTTTCAAGGTATTAATTTTGTCTTTATTTTATGTCTTAATCAAAGAAAATCAGCCAAAAATACCTAAGAGTAACATTAAAAGCCTTCGATTAGATAGGAAACATTGAAAATAGACGATAAAAGAAGATACCAGAATCCCCACATTCTGTAAGCTCCGCGGTCATGAAAATTGGCCAATTTTTCAAGGTATTAATTTTGTCTTTATTTTATGTCTAAATCAAAGAAAATCAGCTAAAAATACCTAAGAGTAACATTAAAAGCCTTCGATTAGATAGGAAACATTGAAAATAGACGATAAAAGAAGATACCAGGATCCCCACATTCTGTAAGGTCCGCGGTCATGAAAATTGGCCAATTTTTCAAGGTATTAATTTTGTCTTTATTTTATGTCTAAATCAAAGACAATCAGCCAAAAATACCTAAGAATAACATTAAAAGCCTTCGATTAGATAGGAAACATTGAAAATAGACGATAAAAGAAGATACCAGAATCCCCACATTCTGTAAGGTCCGCGGTCATGAAAATTGGCCAATTTTTCAAGGTATTAATTTTGTCTTTATTTTATGTCTAAATCAAAGAAAATCAGCTAAAAATACCTAAGAGTAACATTAAAAGCCTTCGATTAGATAGGAAACATTGAAAATAGACGATAAAAGAAGATACCAGAATCCCCACATTCTGTAAGGTCCGCGGTCATGAAAATTGGCCAATTTTTCAAGGTAATAATTTTTTCTTTATTTTATGTCTAAATCAAAGAAAATCAGCCAAAAATACCTAAGAATAACATTAAAAGCCTTCGATTTGATAGGAAACATTGAAAATAGACGATAAAAGAAGATACCAGGATCCCAACATTCTGTAAGGTCCGCGGTCATGAAAATTGTTCAATTTTTCAAGGTATTAATTTTGTCTTTATTTTATGTCTTAATCAAAGAAAATCAGCCAAAAATACCTAAGAGTAACATTAAAAGCCTTCGATTAGATAGGAAACATTGAAAACAGACGATAAAAGAAGATACCAGAATCCCCACATTCTGTAAGGTCCGCGGTCATGAAAATTGGCCAATTTTTCAAGGTATTAATTTTGTCTTTATTTTATGTCTAAATCAAAGAAAATCAGCTAAAAATACCTAAGAATAACATTAAAAGCCTTCGATTAGATAGGAAACATTGAAAATAGACGATAAAAGAAGATACCAGGATCCCCACATTCTGTAAGGTCCGCGGTCATGAAAATTGTTCAATTTTTCAAGGTATTAATTTTGTCTTTATTTTATGTCTTAATCAAAGAAAATCAGCCAAAATACCAACGAGTAACATTAAAAGCCTTCGATTAGATAGGAAACATTGAAAATAGACGATAAAAGAAGATACCAGAATCCCGACATTCTGTAAGCTCCGCGGTCATGAAAATTGGCCAATTTTTCAAGGTATTAATTTTGTCTTTATTTTATGTCTAAATCAAAGAAAATCAGCTAAAAATACCTAAGAGTAACATTAAAAGCCTTCGATTAGATAGGAAACATTGAAAATAGACGATAAAAGAAGATACCAGGATCCCCACATTATGTAAGGTCCGCGGTCATGAAAATTGGCCAATTTTTCAAGGTATTAATTTTGTCTTTATTTTATGTCTAAATCAAATAAAATCAGCCAAAAATACCTAAGAATAACATTAAAAGCCTTCGATTAGATAGGAAACATTGAAAATAGACGATAAAAGAAGATACCAGAATCCCCACATTCTGTAAGGTCCGCGGTCATGAAAATTGGCCAATTTTTCAAGGTAATAATTTTTTCTTTATTTTATGTCTAAATCAAAGAAAATCAGCCAAAAATACCTAAGAATAACATTAAAAGCCTTCGATTTGATAGGAAACATTGAAAATAGACGATAAAAGAAGATACCAGGATCCCAACATTCTGTAAGGTCCGCGGTCATGAAAATTGGCTAATTTTTCAAGGTAGTAATTTTGTCTTTATTTTATGTCTGATTCAAAGAAAATCAGCTAAAAATACCTAAGAGTAACATTAAAAGCCTTCGATTAGATAGGAAACATTGAAAATAGACGATAAAAGAAGATACCAGGATCCCCACATTCTGTAAGGTCCGCGGTCATGAAAATTGGCCAATTTTTCAAGGTATTAATTTTGTCTTTATTTTATGTCTAAATCAAAGACAATCAGCCAAAAATACCTAAGAATAACATTAAAAGCCTTCGATTAGATAGGAAACATTGAAAATAGACGATAAAAGAAGATACCAGAATCCCCACATTCTGTTAGGTCCGCGGTCATGAAAATTGGCCAATTTTTCAAGGTATTAATTTTGTCTTTATTTTATGTCTAAATCAAAGAAAATCAGCTAAAAATACCTAAGAGTAACATTAAAAGCCTTCGATTAGATAGGAAACATTGAAAATAGACGATAAAAGAAGATACCAGAATCCCCACATTCTGTAAGGTCCGCGGTCATGAAAATTGGCCAATTTTTCAAGGTAATAATTTTTTCTTTATTTTATGTCTAAATCAAAGAAAATCAGCCAAAAATACCTAAGAATAACATTAAAAGCCTTCGATTTGATAGGAAACATTGAAAATAGACGATAAAAGAAGATACCAGGATCCCAACATTCTGTAAGGTCCGCGGTCATGAAAATTGTTCAATTTTTCAAGGTATTAATTTTGTCTTTATTTTATGTCTTAATCAAAGAAAATCAGCCAAAAATACCTAAGAGTAACATTAAAAGCCTTCGATTAGATAGGAAACATTGAAAACAGACGATAAAAGAAGATACCAGAATCCCCACATTCTGTAAGGTCCGCGGTCATGAAAATTGGCCAATTTTTCAAGGTATTAATTTTGTCTTTATTTTATGTCTAAATCAAAGAAAATCAGCCAAAAATACCTAAGAATAACATTAAAAGCCTTCGATTAGATAGGAAACATTGAAAATAGACGATAAAAGAAGATACCAGGATCCCCACATTCTGTAAGGTCCGCGGTCATGAAAAGTGTTCAATTTTTCAAGGTATTAATTTTGTCTTTATTTTATGTCTTAATCAAAGAAAATCAGCCAAAATACCAACGAGTAACATTAAAAGCCTTCGATTAGATAGGAAACATTGAAAATAGACGATAAAAGAAGATACCAGAATCCCCACATTCTGTAAGCTCCGCGGTCATGAAAATTGGCCAATTTTTCAAGGTATTAATTTTGTCTTTATTTTATGTCTAAATCAAAGAAAATCAGCTAAAAATACCTAAGAGTAACATTAAAAGCCTTCAATTAGATAGGAAACATTGAAAATAGACGATAAAAGAAGATACCAGGATCCCAACATTCTGTAAGGTCCGCGGTCATGAAAATTGGCCAATTTTTCAAGGTATTAATTTTGTCTTTATTTTATGTCTAAATCAAATAAAATCAGCCAAAAATACCTAAGAATAACATTAAAAGCCTTCGATTAGATAGGAAACATTGAAAATAGACGATAAAAGAAGATACCAGAATCCCCACATTCTGTAAGGTCCGCGGTCATTAAAATTGGCCAATTTTTCAAGGTAATAATTTTTTCTTTATTTTATGTCTAAATCAAAGAAAATCAGCCAAAAATACCTAAGAATAACATTAAAAGCCTTTGATTTGATAGGAAACATTGAAAATAGACGATAAAAGAAGATACCAGGATCCCAACATTCTGTAAGGTCCGCGGTCATGAAAATTGGCTAATTTTTCAAGGTATTAATTTTGTCTTTATTTTATGTCTGATTCAAAGAAAATCAGCCAAAAATACCTAAGAGTAACATTAAAAGCCTTCGATTAGATAGGAAACATTGAAAACAGACGATAAAAGAAGATACCAGAATCCCCACATTCTGTAAGGTCCGCGGTCATGAAAATTGGCCAATTTTTCAAGGTATTAATTTTGTCTTTATTTTATGTCTAAATCAAAGAAAATCAGCTAAAAATACCTAAGAATAACATTAAAAGCCTTCGATTAGATAGGAAACATTGAAAATAGACGATAAAAGAAGATACCAGGATCCCCACATTCTGTAAGGTCCGCGGTCATGAAAATTGTTCAATTTTTCAAGGTATTAATTTTGTCTTTATTTTATGTCTTAATCAAAGAAAATCAGCCAAAATACCAACGAGTAACATTAAAAGCCTTCGATTAGATAGGAAACATTGAAAATAGACGATAAAAGAAGATACCAGGATCCCCACATTCTGTAAGCTCCGCGGTCATGAAAATTGGCCAATTTTTCAAGGTATTAATTTTGTCTTTATTTTATGTCTAAATCAAAGAAAATCAGCTAAAAATACCTAAGAGTAACATTAAAAGCCTTTGATTAGATAGGAAACATTGAAAATAGACGATAAAAGAAGATACCAGGATCCCCACATTCTGTAAGGTCCGCGGTCATGAAAATTGGCCAATTTTTCAAGGTAATAATTTTTTCTTTATTTTATGTCTAAATCAAAGAAAATCAGCCAAAAATACCTAAGAATAACATTAAAAGCCTTCGATTTGATAGGAAACATTGAAAATAGACGATAAAAGAAGATACCAGGATCCCAACATTCTGTAAGGTCCGCGGTCATGAAAATTGGCTAATTTTTCAAGGTATTAATTTTGTCTTTATTTTATGTCTGATTCAAAGAAAATCAGCCAAAAATACCTAAGAGTAACATTAAAAGCCTTCGATTAGATAGGAAACATTGAAAATAGACGATAAAAGAAGATACCAGAATCCCCACATTCTGTAAGGTCCGCGGTCATGAAAATTGGCCAATTTTTCAAGGTATTAATTTTGTCTTTATTTTATGTCTAAATCAAAGAAAATCAGCTAAAAATACCTAAGAATAACATTAAAAGCCTTCGATTTGATAGGAAACATTGAAAATAGACGATAAAAGAAGATACCAGAATCCCCACATTCTGTAAGGTCCGCGGTCATGAAAATTGGCCAATTTTTCAAGGTATTAATTTTGTCTTTATTTTATGTCTAAATCAAAGAAAATCAGCTAAAAATACCTAAGAATAACATTAAAAGCCTTCGATTAGATAGGAAACATTGAAAATAGACGATAAAAGAAGATACCAGAATCCCCACATTCTGTAAGGTCCGCGGTCATTAAAATTGGCCAATTTTTCAAGGTATTAATTTTGTCTTTATTTTATGTCTAAATCAAAGAAAATCAGCTAAGAATTCCAAAGAATAACATTAAAGCCCTCGATTTGATAGGAAACATTGAAAATAGACGATAAAAGAAGATACCAGAATCCCCAGATTCTGTAAGGTCCGCGGTCATGAAAATTGGCCAATTTTTCAAGGTATTAATTTTGTCTTTATTTTATGTCTTAATCAAAGAAAATCAGCAAAAATACCTAAGAGTAACATTAAAAGCCTTCGATTAGATAGGAAACATTGAAAATAGACGATAAAAGAAGATACCAGGATCCCCACATTCTGTAAGGTCCGCGGTCATGAAAATTGGCCAATTTTTCAAGGTATTAATTTTGTCTTTATTTTATGTCTAAATCAAAGACAATCAGCCAAAAATACCTAAGAATAACATTAAAAGCCTTCGATTAGATAGGAAACATTGAAAATAGACGATAAAAGAAGATACCAGGATCCCCACATTCTGTAAGGTCCGCGGTCATGAAAATTGTTCAATTTTTCAAGGTATTAATTTTGTCTTTATTTTATGTCTTAATCAAAGAAAATCAGCCAAAAAAACCTAAGAGTAACATTAAAAGCCTTCGATTAGATAGGAAACATTGAAAACAGACGATAAAAGAAGATACCAGAATCCCCACATTCTGTAAGGTCCGCGGTCATGAAAATTGGCCAATTTTTCAAGGTATTAATTTTGTCTTTATTTTATGTCTAAATCAAAGAAAATCAGCTAAAAATACCTAAGAATAACATTAAAAGCCTTCGATTAGATAGGAAACATTGAAAATAGACGATAAAAGAAGATACCAGGATCCCCACATTCTGTAAGGTCCGCGGTCATGAAAATTGTTCAATTTTTCAAGGTATTAATTTTGTCTTTATTTTATGTCTTAATCAAAGAAAATCAGCCAAAATACCAACGAGTAACATTAAAATCCTTCGATTAGATAGGAAACATTGAAAATAGACGATAAAAGAAGATACCAGAATCCCCACATTCTGTAAGCTCCGCGGTCATGAAAATTGGCCAATTTTTCAAGGTATTAATTTTGTCTTTATTTTATGTCTAAATCAAAGAAAATCAGCTAAAAATACCTAAGAGTAACATTAAAAGCCTTCGATTAGATAGGAAACATTGAAAATCGACGATAAAAGAAGATACCAGGATCCCCACATTCTGTAAGGTCCGCGGTCATGAAAATTGGCCAATTTTTCAAGGTATTAATTTTGTCTTTATTTTATGTCTAAATCAAAGACAATCAGCCAAAAATACCTAAGAATAACATTAAAAGCCTTCGATTAGATAGGAAACATTGAAAATAGACGATAAAAGAAGATACCAGAATCCCCACATTCTGTAAGGTCCGCGGTCATGAAAATTGGCCAATTTTTCAAGGTAATAATTTTTTCTTTATTTTATGTCTAAATCAAAGAAAATCAGCCAAAAATACCTAAGAATAACATTAAAAGCCTTCGATTTGATAGGAAACATTGAAAATAGACGATAAAAGAAGATACCAGGATCCCAACATTCTGTAAGGTCCGCGGTCATGAAAATTGGCTAATTTTTCAAGGTATTAATTTTGTCTTTATTTTATGTCTGATTCAAAGAAAATCAGCCAAAAATACCTAAGAGTAACATTAAAAGCCTTCGATTAGATAGGAAACATTGAAAATAGACGATAAAAGAAGATACCAGAATCCCCACATTCTGTAAGGTCCGCGGTCATGAAAATTGGCCAATTTTTCAAGGTATTAATTTTGTCTTTATTTTATGTCTAAATCAAAGAAAATCAGCTAAAAATACCTAAGAATAACATTAAAAGCCTTCGATTTGATAGGAAACATTGAAAATAGACGATAAAAGAAGATACCAGAATCCCCACATTCTGTAAGGTCCGCGGTCATGAAAATTGGCCAATTTTTCAAGGTATTAATTTTGTCTTTATTTTATGTCTTAATCAACGAAAATCAACCAAAAATACCTAAGAGTAACATTAAAAGCCTTCGATTAGATAGGAAACATTGAAAATAGACGATAAAAGAAGATACCAGGATCCCAACATTCTGTAAGGTCTGAGGTCATGAAAATTGGCTAATTTTTCAAGGTATTAATTTTGTCTTTATTTTATGTCTTAATCAAAGAAAATCAGCCAAAAATACCTAAGAGTAACATTAAAAGCCTTCGATTAGATAGGAAACATTGAAAATAGACGATAAAAGAAGATACCAGAATCCCCACATTCTGTAAGGTCCGCGGTCATGAAAATTGGCCAATTTTTCAAGGTATTAATTTTGTCTTTATTTTATGTCTAAATCAAAGAAAATCAGCTAAAAATACCTAAGAATAACATTAAAAGCCTTCGATTAGATAGGAAACATTGAAAATAGACGATAAAAGAAGATACCAGAATCCCCACATTCTGTAAGGTCCGCGGTCATGAAAATTGGCCAATTTTTCAAGGTATTAATTTTGTCTTTATTTTATGTCTAAATCAAAGAAAATCAGCTAAGAATTCCAAAGAATAACATTAAAGCCTTCGATTTGATAGGAAACATTGAAAATAGACGATAAAAGAAGATACCAGAATCCCCAGATTCTGTAAGGTCCGCGGTCATGAAAATTGGCCAATTTTTAAAGGTATTAATTTTGTCTTTATTTTATGTCTTAATCAAAGAAAATCAGCAAAAATACCTAAGAGTAACATTAAAAGCCTTCGATTAGATAGGAAACATTGAAAATAGACGATAAAAGAAGATACCAGGATCCCCACATTCTGTAAGGTCCGCGGTCATGAAAATTGGCCAATTTTTCAAGGTATTAATTTTGTCTTTATTTTATGTCTAAATCAAAGACAATCAGCCAAAAATACCTAAGAATAACATTAAAAGCCTTTGATTAGATAGGAAACATTGAAAACAGACGATAAAAGAAGATACCAGAATCCCCACATTCTGTAAGGTCCGCGGTCATGAAAATTGGCCAATTTTTCAAGGTATTAATTTTGTCTTTATTTTATGTCTAAATCAAAGAAAATCAGCTAAAAATACCTAAGAATAACATTAAAAGCCTTCGATTAGATAGGAAACATTGAAAATAGACGATAAAAGAAGATACCAGAATCCCCACATTCTGTAAGGTCCGCGGTCATGAAAATTGGCCAATTTTTCAAGGTATTAATTTTGTCTTTATTTTATGTCTAAATCAAAGAAAATCAGCTAAGAATTCCAAAGAATAATATTAAAGCCTTCGATTTGATAGGAAACATTGAAAATAGACGATAAAAGAAGATACCAGAATCCCCAGATTCTGTAAGGTCCGCGGTCATGAAAATTGGCCAATTTTTAAAGGTATTAATTTTGTCTTTATTTTATGTCTTAATCAAAGAAAATCAGCAAAAATACCTAAGAGTAACATTAAAAGCCTTCGATTAGATAGGAAACATTGAAAATAGACGATAAAAGAAGATACCAGGATCCCCACATTCTGTAAGGTCCGCGGTCATGAAAATTGGCCAATTTTTCAAGGTATTAATTTTGTCTTTATTTTATGTCTAAATCAAAGACAATCAGCCAAAAATACCTAAGAATAACATTAAAAGCCTTCGATTAGATAGGAAACATTGAAAACAGACGATAAAAGAAGATACCAGAATCCCCACATTCTGTAAGGTCCGCGGTCATGAAAATTGGCCAATTTTTCAAGGTATTAATTTTGTCTTTATTTTATGTCTAAATCAAAGAAAATCAGCTAAAAATACCTAAGAATAACATTAAAAGCCTTCGATTAGATAGGAAACATTGAAAATAGACGATAAAAGAAGATACCAGGATCCCCACATTCTGTAAGGTCCGCGGTCATGAAAATTGTTCAATTTTTCAAGGTATTAATTTTGCCTTTATTTTATGTCTTAATCAAAGAAAATCAGCCAAAATACCAACGAGTAACATTAAAAGCCTTCGATTAGATAGGAAACATTGAAAATAGACGATAAAAGAAGATACCAGAATCCCCACATTCTGTAAGGTCCGCGGTCATTAAAATTGGCCAATTTTTCAAGGTATTAATTTTGTCTTTATTTTATGTCTAAATCAAAGAAAATCAGCTAAGAATTCCAAAGAATAACATTAAAGCCTTCGATTTGATAGGAAACATTGAAAATAGACGATAAAAGAAGATACCAGAATCCCCAGATTCTGTAAGGTCCGCGGTCATGAAAATTGGCCAATTTTTCAAGGTATTAATTTTGTCTTTATTTTATGTCTTAATCAAAGAAAATCAGCAAAAATACCTAAGAGTAACATTAAAAGCCTTCGATTAGATAGGAAACATTGAAAATAGACGATAAAAGAAGATACCAGGATCCCCACATTCTGTAAGGTCCGCGGTCATGAAAATTGGCCAATTTTTCAAGGTATTAATTTTGTCTTTATTTTATGTCTAAATCAAAGAAAATCAGCTAAAAATACCTAAGAATAACATTAAAAGCCTTTGATTCGATAGGAAACATTGAAAATAGACGATAAAAGAAGATACCAGGATCCCCACATTCTGTAAGGTCCGCGGTCATGAAAATTGTTCAATTTTTCAAGGTATTAATTTTGTCTTTATTTTATGTCTTAATCAAAGAAAATCAGCCAAAATACCAACGAGTAACATTAAAAGCCTTCGATTAGATAGGAAACATTGAAAATAGACGATAAAAGAAGATACCAGAATCCCCACATTCTGTAAGCTCCGCGGTCATGAAAATTGGCCAATTTTTCAAGGTATTAATTTTGTCTTTATTTTATGTCTAAATCAAAGAAAATCAGCTAAAAATACCTAAGAGTAACATTAAAAGCCTTCGATTAGATAGGAAACATTGAAAATCGACGATAAAAGAAGATACCAGGATCCCCACATTCTGTAAGGTCCGCGGTCATGAAAATTGGCCAATTTTTCAAGGTATTAATTTTGTCTTTATTTTATGTCTAAATCAAAGACAATCAGCCAAAAATACCTAAGAATAACATTAAAAGCCTTCGATTAGATAGGAAACATTGAAAATAGACGATAAAAGAAGATACCAGAATCCCCACATTCTGTAAGGTCCGCGGTCATGAAAATTGGCCAATTTTTCAAGGTATTAATTTTGTCTTTATTTTATGTCTAAATCAAAGAAAATCAGCTAAAAATACCTAAGAATAACATTAAAAGCCTTCGATTTGATAGGAAACATTGAAAATAGACGATAAAAGAAGATACCAGAATCCCCACATTCTGTAAGGTCCGCGGTCATGAAAATTGGCCAATTTTTCAAGGTATTAATTTTGTCTTTATTTTATGTCTTAATCAACGAAAATCAACCAAAAATACCTAAGAGTAACATTAAAAGCCTTCGATTAGATAGGAAACATTGAAAATAGACGATAAAAGAAGATACCAGGATCCCAACATTCTGTAAGGTCTGAGGTCATGAAAATTGGCTAATTTTTCAAGGTATTAATTTTGTCTTTATTTTATGTCTTAATCAAAGAAAATCAGCCAAAAATACCTAAGAGTAACATTAAAAGCCTTCGATTAGATAGGAAACATTGAAAATAGACGATAAAAGAAGATACCAGAATCCCCACATTCTGTAAGGTCCGCGGTCATGAAAATTGGCCAATTTTTCAAGGTATTAATTTTGTCTTTATTTTATGTCTAAATCAAAGAAAATCAGCTAAAAATACCTAAGAATAACATTAAAAGCCTTCGATTAGATAGGAAACATTGAAAATAGACGATAAAAGAAGATACCAGAATCCCCACATTCTGTAAGGTCCGCGGTCATGAAAATTGGCCAATTTTTCAAGGTATTAATTTTGTCTTTATTTTATGTCTAAATCAAAGAAAATCAGCTAAGAATTCCAAAGAATAACATTAAAGCCTTCGATTTGATAGGAAACATTGAAAATAGACGATAAAAGAAGATACCAGAATCCCCAGATTCTGTAAGGTCCGCGGTCATGAAAATTGGCCAATTTTTAAAGGTATTAATTTTGTCTTTATTTTATGTCTTAATCAAAGAAAATCAGCAAAAATACCTAAGAGTAACATTAAAAGCCTTCGATTAGATAGGAAACATTGAAAATAGACGATAAAAGAAGATACCAGGATCCCCACATTCTGTAAGGTCCGCGGTCATGAAAATTGGCCAATTTTTCAAGGTATTAATTTTGTCTTTATTTTATGTCTAAATCAAAGACAATCAGCCAAAAATACCTAAGAATAACATTAAAAGCCTTCGATTAGATAGGAAACATTGAAAACAGACGATAAAAGAAGATACCAGAATCCCCACATTCTGTAAGGTCCGCGGTCATGAAAATTGGCCAATTTTTCAAGGTATTAATTTTGTCTTTATTTTATGTCTAAATCAAAGAAAATCAGCTAAAAATACCTAAGAATAACATTAAAAGCCTTCGATTAGATAGGAAACATTGAAAATAGACGATAAAAGAAGATACCAGAATCCCCACATTCTGTAAGGTCCGCGGTCATGAAAATTGTTCAATTTTTCAAGGTATTAATTTTGCCTTTATTTTATGTCTTAATCAAAGAAAATCAGCCAAAATACCAACGAGTAACATTAAAAGCCTTCGATTAGATAGGAAACATTGAAAATAGACGATAAAAGAAGATACCAGAATCCCCACATTCTGTAAGCTCCGCGGTCATGAAAATTGGCCAATTTTTCAAGGTATTAATTTTGTCTTTATTTTATGTCTAAATCAAAGAAAATCAGCTAAAAATACCTAAGAGTAACATTAAAAGCCTTCGATTAGATAGGAAACATTGAAAATCGACGATAAAAGAAGATACCAGGATCCCCACATTCTGTAAGGTCCGCGGTCATGAAAATTGGCCAATTTTTCAAGGTATTAATTTTGTCTTTATTTTATGTCTAAATCAAAGACAATCAGCCAAAAATACCTAAGAATAACATTAAAAGCCTTCGATTAGATAGGAAACATTGAAAATAGACGATAAAAGAAGATACCAGAATCCCCACATTCTGTAAGGTCCGCGGTCATGAAAATTGGCCAATTTTTCAAGGTAATAATTTTTTCTTTATTTTATGTCTAAATCAAAGAAAATCAGCCAAAAATACCTAAGAATAACATTAAAAGCCTTCGATTTGATAGGAAACATTGAAAATAGACGATAAAAGAAGATACCAGGATCCCAACATTCTGTAAGGTCCGCGGTCATGAAAATTGGCTAATTTTTCAAGGTATTAATTTTGTTTTATTTTATGTCTGATTCAAAGAAAATCAGCCAAAAATACCTAAGAGTAACATTAAAAGCCTTCGATTAGATAGGAAACATTGAAAATAGACGATAAAAGAAGATACCAGAATCCCCACATTCTGTAAGGTCCGCGGTCATGAAAATTGGCCAATTTTTCAAGGTATTAATTTTGTCTTTATTTTATGTCTAAATCAAAGAAAATCAGCTAAAAATACCTAAGAATAACATTAAAAGCCTTCGATTTGATAGGAAACATTGAAAATAGACGATAAAAGAAGATACCAGAATCCCCACATTCTGTAAGGTCCGCGGTCATGAAAATTGGCCAATTTTTCAAGGTATTAATTTTGTCTTTATTTTATGTCTTAATCAACGAAAATCAACCAAAAATACCTAAGAGTAACATTAAAAGCCTTCGATTAGATAGGAAACATTGAAAATAGACGATAAAAGAAGATACCAGGATCCCAACATTCTGTAAGGTCCGAGGTCATGAAAATTGGCTAATTTTTCAAGGTATTAATTTTGTCTTTATTTTATGTCTTAATCAAATAAAATCAGCCAAAAATACCTAAGAGTAACATTAAAAGCCTTCGATTAGATAGGAAACATTGAAAATAGACGATAAAAGAAGATACCAGAATCCCCACATTCTGTAAGGTCCGCGGTCATGAAAATTGGCCAATTTTTCAAGGTATTAATTTTGTCTTTATTTTATGTCTAAATCAAAGAAAATCAGCTAAAAATACCTAAGAATAACATTAAAAGCCTTCGATTTGATAGGAAACATTGAAAATAGACGATAAAAGAAGATACCAGAATCCCCACATTCTGTAAGGTCCGCGGTCATGAAAATTGGCCAATTTTTCAAGGTATTAATTTTGTCTTTATTTTATGTCTAAATCAAAGAAAATCAGCTAAGAATTCCAAAGAATAACATTAAAGCCTTCGATTTGATAGGAAACATTGAAAATAGACGATAAAAGAAGATACCAGGATCCCAACATTCTGTAAGGTCCGCGGTCATGAAAATTGGCTAATTTTTCAAGGTATTAATTTTGTCTCTATTTTATGTCTTAATCAAAGAAAATCAGCCAAAAATACCTAAGAGTAACATTAAAAGCCTTCGATTAGATAGGAAACATTGAAAATAGACGATAAAAGAAGATACCAGAATCCCCACATTCTGTAAGGTCCGCGGTCATGAAAATTGGCCAATTTTTCAAGGTATTAATTTTGTCTTTATTTTATGTCTAAATCAAAGAAAATCAGCTAAAAATACCATAGAATAACATTAAAAGCCTTCGATTAGATAGGAAACATTGAAAATAGACGATAAAAGAAGATACCAGAATCCCCACATTCTGTAAGCTCCGCGGTCATGAAAATTGGCCAATTTTTCAAGGTAATAATTTTTTCTTTATTTTATGTCTAAATCAAAGAAAATCAGCCAAAAATACCTAAGAATAACATTAAAAGCCTTCGATTAGATAGGAAACATTGAAAATAGACGATAAAAGAAGATACCAGAATCCCGACATTCTGTAAGGTCCCCGGTCATGAAAATTGGCCAATTTTTCAAGGTATTAATTTTGTCATTATTTTATGTCTTAATCAAAGAAAATCAGCCAAAAATACCTAAGAGTAACATTAAAAGCCTTCGATTAGATAGGAAACATTGAAAATAGACGATAAAAGAAGATACCAGAATCCCCACATTCTGTAAGGTCCGCGGTCATGAAAATTGGCCAATTTTTCAAGGTATTAATTTTGTCTTTATTTTATGTCTAAATCAAAGAAAATCAGCTAAAAATACCTAAGAATAACATTAAAAGCCTTCGATTTGATAGGAAACATTGAAAATAGACGATAAAAGAAGATACCAGGATCCCCACATTCTGTAAGGTCCGCGGTCATGAAAATTGTTCAATTTTTCAAGGTATTAATTTTGTCTTTATTTTATGTCTTAATCAAAGAAAATCAGCCAAAATACCAACGAGTAACATTAAAAGCCTTCGATTAGATAGGAAACATTGAAAATAGACGATAAAAGAAGATACCAGAATCCCCACATTCTGTAAGCTCCGCGGTCATGAAAATTGGCCAATTTTTCAAGGTATTAATTTTGTCTTTATTTTATGTCTTAATCAAAGAAAATCAGCCAAAAATACCTAAGAGTAACATTAAAAGCCTTCGATTAGATAGGAAACATTGAAAATAGACGATAAAAGAAGATACCAGGATCCCCACATTCTGTAAGGTCCGCGGTCATGAAAATTGGCCAATTTTTCAAGGTATTAATTTTGTCTTTATTTTATGTCTAAATCAAAGACAATCAGCCAAAAATACCTAAGAATAACATTAAAAGCCTTCGATTAGATAGGAAACATTGAAAATAGACGATAAAAGAAGATACCAGAATCCCCACATTCTGTAAGGTCCGCGGTCATGAAAATTGGCCAATTTTTCAAGGTAATAATTTTTTCTTTATTTTATGTCTAAATCAAAGAAAATCAGCCAAAAATACCTAAGAATAACATTAAAAGCCTTCGATTTGATAGGAAACATTGAATATAGACGATAAAAGAAGATACCAGAATCCCCAGATTCTGTAAGGTCCGCGGTCATGAAAATTGGCCAATTTTTCAAGGTATTAATTTTGTCTTTATTTTATGTCTTAATCAAAGACAATCTGCCAAAAATACCTAAGAATAACATTAAAAGCCTTCGATTAGATAGGAAACATTGAAAATAGACGATAAAAGAAGATACCAGGATCCCCACATTCTGTAAGGTCCGCGGTCATGAAAATTGGCCAATTTTTCAAGGTAATAATTTTTTCTTTATTTTATGTCTAAATCAAAGAAAATCAGCCAAAAATACCTAAGAATAACATTAAAAGCCTTCGATTTGATAGGAAACATTGAAAATAGACGATAAAAGAAGATACCAGGATCCCAACATTCTGTAAGGTCCGCGGTCATGAAAATTGGCTAATTTTTCAAGGTATTAATTTTGTCTTTATTTTATGTCTAAATCAAAGACAATCAGCCAAAAATACCTAAGAATAACATTAAAAGCCTTCGATTAGATAGGAAACATTGAAAATAGACGATAAAAGAAGATACCAGAATCCCCACATTCTGTAAGCTCCGCGGTCATGAAAATTGGCCAATTTTTCAAGGTATTAATTTTGTCTTTATTTTATGTCTAAATCAAAGAAAATCAGCTAAAAATACCTAAGAGTAACATTAAAAGCCTTCGATTAGATAGGAAACATTGAAAATCGACGATAAAAGAAGATACCAGGATCCCCACATTCTGTAAGGTCCGCGGTCATGAAAATTGGCCAATTTTTCAAGGTATTAATTTTGTCTTTATTTTATGTCTAAATCAAAGACAATCAGCCAAAAATACCTAAGAATAACATTAAAAGCCTTCGATTAGATAGGAAACATTGAAAATAGACGATAAAAGAAGATACCAGAATCCCCACATTCTGTAAGGTCCGCGGTCATGAAAATTGGCCAATTTTTCAAGGTAATAATTTTTTCTTTATTTTATGTCTAAATCAAAGAAAATCAGCCAAAAATACCTAAGAATAACATTAAAAGCCTTCGATTTGATAGGAAACATTGAAAATAGACGATAAAAGAAGATACCAGGATCCCAACATTCTGTAAGGTCCGCGGTCATGAAAATTGGCTAATTTTTCAAGGTTTTAATTTTGTTTTATTTTATGTCTGATTCAAAGAAAATCAGCCAAAAATACCTAAGAGTAACATTAAAAGCCTTCGATTAGATAGGAAACATTGAAAATAGACGATAAAAGAAGATACCAGAATCCCCACATTCTGTAAGGTCCGCGGTCATGAAAATTGGCCAATTTTTCAAGGTATTAATTTTGTCTTTATTTTATGTCTAAATCAAAGAAAATCAGCTAAAAATACCTAAGAATAACATTAAAAGCCTTCGATTTGATAGGAAACATTGAAAATAGACGATAAAAGAAGATACCAGAATCCCCACATTCTGTAAGGTCCGCGGTCATGAAAATTGGCCAATTTTTCAAGGTATTAATTTTGTCTTTATTTTATGTCTTAATCAACGAAAATCAACCAAAAATACCTAAGAGTAACATTAAAAGCCTTCGATTAGATAGGAAACATTGAAAATAGACGATAAAAGAAGATACCAGGATCCCAACATTCTGTAAGGTCCGAGGTCATGAAAATTGGCTAATTTTTCAAGGTATTAATTTTGTCTTTATTTTATGTCTTAATCAAAGAAAATCAGCCAAAAATACCTAAGAGTAACATTAAAAGCCTTCGATTAGATAGGAAACATTGAAAATAGACGATAAAAGAAGATACCAGAATCCCCACATTCTGTAAGGTCCGCGGTCATGAAAATTGGCCAATTTTTCAAGGTATTAATTTTGTCTTTATTTTATGTCTAAATCAAAGAAAATCAGCCAAAAATACCTAAGAATAACATTAAAAACCATCGATTTGATAGGAAACATTGAAAATAGACGATAAAAGAAGATACCAGAATCCCCACATTCTGTAAGGTCCGCGGTCATGAAAATTGGCCAATTTTTCAAGGTATTAATTTTGTCTTTATTTTATGTCTAAATCAAAGAAAATCAGCTAAAAATACCTAAGAATAACATTAAAAGCCTTCGATTTGATAGGAAACATTGAAAATAGACGATAAAAGAAGATACCAGGATCCCCACATTCTGTAAGGTCCGCGGTCATGAAAATTGTTCAATTTTTCAAGGTATTAATTTTGTCTTTATTTTATGTCTTAATCAAAGAAAATCAGCCAAAATACCAACGAGTAACATTAAAAGCCTTCGATTAGATAGCAAACATTGAAAATAGACGATAAAAGAAGATACCAGAATCCCCACATTCTGTAAGCTCCGCGGTCATGAAAATTGGCCAATTTTTCAAGGTATTAATTTTGTCTTTATTTTATGTCTAAATCAAAGACAATCAGCCAAAAATACCTAAGAATAACATTAAAAGCCTTCGATTTGATAGGAAACATTGAAAATAGACGATAAAAGAAGATACCAGGATCCCCACATTCTGTAAGGTCCGCGGTCATGAAAATTGTTCAATTTTTCAAGGTATTAATTTTGTCTTTATTTTATGTCTTAATCAAAGAAAATCAGCCAAAAATACCTAAGAGTAACATTAAAAGCCTTCGATTAGATAGGAAACATTGAAAATAGACGATAAAAGAAGATACCAGGATCCCCACATTCTGTAAGGTCCGCGGTCATGAAAATTGGCCAATTTTTCAAGGTATTAATTTTGTCTTTATTTTATGTCTAAATCAAAGACAATCAGCCAAAAATACCTAAGAATAACATTAAAAGCCTTCGATTAGATAGGAAACATTGAAAATAGACGATAAAAGAAGATACCAGAATCCCCACATTCTGTAAGGTCCGCGGTCATGAAAATTGGCCAATTTTTCAAGATAATAATTTTTTCTTTATTTTATGTCTAAATCAAAGAAAATCAGCCAAAAATACCTAAGAATAACATTAAAAGCCTTCGATTTGATAGGAAACATTGAATATAGACGATAAAAGAAGATACAAGAATCCCCACATTCTGTAAGGTCCGCGGTCATGAAAATTGGCCAATTTTTCAAGGTATTAATTTTGTCTTTATTTTATGTCTTAATCAAAGAAAATCAGCAAAAATACCTAAGAGTAACATTAAAAGCCTTCGATTAGATAGGAAACATTGAAAATAGACGAGAAAAGAAGATACCAGGATCCCCACATTCTGTAAGGTCCGCGGTCATGAAAATTAGCCAATTTTTCAAGGTATTCATTTTGTCTTTATTTTATGTCTAAATCAAAGACAATCAGCCAAAAATACCTAAGAATAACATTAAAAGCCTTCGATTAGATAGGAAACATTTAAAATAGACGATAAAAGAAGATACCAGAATCCCCACATTCTGTAAGGTCCGCGGTCATGAAAATTGGCCAATTTTTCAAGGTAATAATTTTTTCTTTATTTTATGTCTAAATCAAAGAAAATCAGCCAAAAATACCTAAGAATAACATTAAAAGCCTTCGATTTGATAGGAAACATTGAAAATAGACGATAAAAGAAGATACCAGGATCCCAACATTCTGTAAGGTCCGCGGTCATGAAAATTGGCTAATTTTTCAAGGTATTAATTTTGTCTTTATTTTATGTCTTAATCAAAGAAAATCAGCCAAAAATACCTAAGAGTAACATTAAAAGCCTTCGATTAGATAGGAAACATTGAAAATAGACGATAAAAGAAGATACCAGAATCCCCACATTCTTTAAGGTCCGCGGTCATGAAAATTGGCCAATTTTTCAAGGTATTAATTTTGTCTTTATTTTATGTCTACATCAAAGAAAATCAGCTAAAAATACCTAAGAATAACATTAAAAGCCTTCGATTAGATAGGAAACATTGAAAATAGACGATAAAAGAAGATACCAGAATCCCCACATTCTGTAAGGTCCGCGGTCATGAAAATTGGCCAATTTTTCAAGGTATTAATTTTGTCTTTATTTTATGTCTAAATCAAAGAAAATCAGCCAAAAATACCTAAGAATAACATTAAAAACCATCGATTTGATAGGAAACATTGAAAATAGACGATAAAAGAAGATACCAGAATCCCCACATTCTGTAAGGTCCGCGGTCATGAAAATTGGCCAATTTTTCAAGGTATTAATTTTGTCTTTATTTTATGTCTAAATCAAAGAAAATCAGCTAAAAATACCTAAGAATAACATTAAAAGCCTTCGATTAGATAGGAAACATTGAAAATAGACGATAAAAGAAGATACCAGGATCCCCACATTCTGTAAGGTCCGCGGTCATGAAAATTGTTCAATTTTTCAAGGTATTAATTTTGTCTTTATTTTATGTCTTAATCAAAGAAAATCAGCCAAAATACCAACGAGTAACATTAAAAGCCTTCGATTAGATAGGAAACATTGAAAATAGACGATAAAAGAAGATACCAGAATCCCCACATTCTGTAAGCTCCGCGGTCATGAAAATTGGCCAATTTTTCAAGGTATTAATTTTGTCTTTATTTTATGTCTAAATCAAAGACAATCAGCCAAAAATACCTAAGAATAACATTAAAAGCCTTCGATTAGATAGGAAACATTGAAAATAGACGATAAAAGAAGATACCAGAATCCCCACATTCTGTAAGGTCCCCGGTCATGAAAATTGGCCAATTTTTCAAGGTATTAATTTTGTCTTTATTTTATGTCTTAATCAAAGAAAATAAGCCAAAAATACCTAAGAGTAACATTAAAAGCCTTCGATTAGATAGGAAACATTGAAAATAGACGATAAAAGAAGATACCAGAATCCCCACATTCTGTAAGGTCCGCGGTCATGAAAATTGGCCAATTTTTCAAGGTATTAATTTTGTCTTTATTTTATGTCTAAATCAAAGAAAATCAGCTAAAAATACCTAAGAATAACATTAAAAGCCTTCGATTTGATAGGAAACATTGAAAATAGACGATAAAAGAAGATACCAGGATCCCCACATTCTGTAAGGTCCGCGGTCATGAAAATTGGCCAATTTTTCAAGGTATTAATTTTGTCTTTATTTTATGTCTTAATCAAAGAAAATCAGCCAAAATACCAACGAGTAACATTAAAAGCCTTCGATTAGATAGGAAACATTGAAAATAGACGATAAAAGAAGATACCAGAATCCCCACATTCTGTAAGCTCCGCGGTCATGAAAATTGGCCAATTTTTCAAGGTATTAATTTTGTCTTTATTTTATGTCTAAATCAAAGACAATCAGCCAAAAATACCTAAGAATAACATTAAAAGCCTTCGATTAGATAGGAAACATTGAAAATAGACGATAAAAGAAGATACCAGAATCCCCACATTCTGTAAGGTCCGCGGTCATTAAAATTGGCCAATTTTTCAAGGTATTAATTTTGTCTTTATTTTATGTCTAAATCAAAGAAAATCAGCCCAAAATACCTAAGAATAACATTAAAAGCCTTCGATTTGATAGGAAACATTGAAAATAGACGATAAAAGAAGATACCAGGATCCCAACATTCTGTAAGGTCCGCGGTCATGAAAATTGGCTAATTTTTCAAGGTATTAATTTTGTCTTTATTTTATGTCTTAATCAAAGAAAATCAGCTAAAAATACCTAAGAGTAACATTAAAAGCCTTCGATTAGATAGGAAACATTGAAAATAGACGATAAAAGAAGATACCAGAATCCCCACATTCTGTAAGGTCCGCGGTCATGAAAATTGGCCAATTTTTCAAGGTATTAATTTTGTCTTTATTTTATGTCTAAATCAAAGAAAATCAGCTAAAAATACCTAAGAATAACATTAAAAGCCTTCGATTAGATAGGAAACATTGAAAATAGACGATAGAAGAAGATACCAGAATCCTCACATTCTGTAAGGTCCGCGGTCATGAAAATTGGCCAATTTTTCAAGGTATTAATTTTGTCTTTATTTTATGTCTAAATCAAAGAAAATCAGCCAAAAATACCTAAGAATAACAATAAAAGCCATCGATTAGATAGGAAACATTGAAAATAGACGATAAAAGAAGATACCAGAATCCCGACATTCTGTAAGGTCCCCGGTCATGAAAATTGGCCAATTTTTCAAGGTATTAATTTTGTCTTTATTTTATGTCTTAATCAAAGAAAATCAGCCAAAAATACCTAAGAATAACATTAAAAGCCTTCGATTAGATAGGAAACATTGAAAATAGACGATAAAAGAAGATACCAGAATCCCCACATTCTGTATGGTCCGCGGTCATGAAAATTGGCCAATTTTTCAAGGTATTAATTTTGTCTTTATTTTATGTCTAAATCAAAGAAAATCAGCTAAAAATACCTAAGAATAACATTAAAAGCCTTCGATTAGATAGGAAACATTGAAAATAGACGATAAAAGAAGATACCAGAATCCCCACATTCTGTAAGGTCCGCGGTCATGAAAATTGGCCAATTTTTCAAGGTATTAATTTTGTCTTTATTTTATGTCTAAATCAAAGAAAATCAGCCAAAAATACCTAAGAATAACATTAAAAGCCATCGATTTGATAGGAAACATTGAAAATAGACGATAAAAGAAGATACCAGAATCCCGACATTCTGTAAGGTCCCCGGTCATGAAAATTGGCCAATTTTTCAAGGTATTAATTTTGTCTTTATTTTATGTCTTAATCAAAGAAAATCAGCTAAAAATACCTAAGAGTAACATTAAAAGCCTTCGATTAGATAGGAAACATTGAAAATAGACGATAAAAGAAGATACCAGAATCCCCACATTCTGTAAGGTCCGCGGTCATGAAAATTGGCCAATTTTTCAAGGTATTAATTTTGTCTTTATTTTATGTCTAAATCAAAGAAAATCAGCTAAAAATACCTAAGAATAACATTAAAAGCCTTCGATTTGATAGGAAACATTGAAAATAGACGATAAAAGAAGATACCAGGATCCCCACATTCTGTAAGGTCCGCGGTCATGAAAATTGTTCAATTTTTCAAGGTATTAATTTTGTCTTTATTTTATGTCTTAATCAAAGAAAATCAGCCAAAATACCAACGAGTAACATTAAAAGCCTTCGATTAGATAGGAAACATTGAAAATAGACGATAAAAGAAGATACCAGAATCCCCACATTCTGTAAGCTCTGCGGTCATGAAAATTGGCCAATTTTTCAAGGTATTAATTTTGTCTTTATTTTATGTCTAAATCAAAGAAAATCAGCTAAAAATACCTAAGAATAACATTAAAAGCCTTCGATTAGATAGGAAACATTGAAAATAGACGATAAAAGAAGATACAAGAATCCCCACATTCTGTAAGGTCCGCGGTCATGAAAATTGGCCAATTTTTCAAGGTATTAATTTTTTCTTTATTTTATGTCTAAATGAAAGAAAATCAGCTAAAAATACCGAAGAATAACATTAAAAGCCTTCGATTAGATAGGAAACATTGAAAATAGACGATAAAAGAAGATACCAGAATCCCCACATTCTGTAAGCTCCGCGGTCATGAAAATTGGCCAATTTTTCAAGGTAATTATTTTGTCTTTATTTTATGTCTAAATCAAAGAAAATCAGCTAAAAATACCTAAGAGTAACATTAAAAGCCTTCGATTAGATAGGAAACATTGAATATAGACGATAAAAGAAGATAGCAGAATCCCCACATTCTGTAAGGTCCGCGGTCATGAAAATTGGCCAATTTTTCAAGGTATTAATTTTGTCTTTATGTTATGTCTAAATCAAAGAAAATCAGCCAAAAATACCTAAGAGTAACATTAAAAGCCTTCGATTAGATAGGAAACATTGAAAATAGACGATAAAAGAAGATACCAGAATCCCCACATTCTGTAAGGTCCGCGGTCATGAAAATTGGCCAATTTTTCAAGGTATTAATTTTGTCTTTATTTTATGTCTAAATCAAAGAAAATCAGCTAAAAATACCTAAGAATAACATTAAAAGCCTTCGATTAGATAGGAAACATTGAAAATAGACGATAAAAGAAGATACCAGAATCCCCACATTCTGTAAGGTCCGCGGTCATGAAAATTGGCCAATTTTTCAAGGTATTAATTTTGTCTTTATTTTATGTCTAAATAAAAGAAAATCAGCCAAAAATACCTAAAAAAAACATTAAAAGCCATCGATTTGATAGAAAACATTGAAAATAGACGATAAAAGAAGATACCAGAATCCCGACATTCTGTAAGGTCCCCGGTCATGAAAATTGGCCAATTTTTCAAGGTATTAATTTTGTCTTATTTTATGTCTTAATCAAAGAAAATCAGCCAAAAATACCTAAGAGTAACATTAAAAGCCTTCGATTAGATAGGAAACATTGAAAATAGACGATAAAAGAAGATACCAGAATCCCCACATTCTGTAAGCTCCGCGGTCATGAAAATTGGCCAATTTTTCAAGGTATTAATTTTGTCTTTATTTTATGTCTAAATCAAAGAAAATCAGCTAAAAATACCTAAGAATAACATTAAAAGCCTTCGATTAGATAGGAAACATTGAAAATAGACGATAAAAGAAGATACCAGAATCCCCACATTCTGTAAGGTCCGCGGTCATGAAAATTGGCCAATTTTTCAAGGTATTAATTTTTTCTTTATTTTATGTCTAAATGAAAGAAAATCAGCCAAAAATACCGAAGAATAACATTAAAAGCCTTCGATTAGATAGGAAACATTGAAAATAGACGATAAAAGAAGATACCAGAATCCCCACATTCTGTAAGGTCCGCGGTCATGAAAATTGGCCAATTTTTCAAGGTATTAATTTTGTCTTTATTTTATGTCTAAATCAAAGAAAATCAGCCAAAAATACCTAAGAGTAACATTAAAAGCCTTCGATTAGATAGGAAACATTGAATATAGACGATAAAAGAAGATACCAGAATCCCCAGATTCTGTAAGGTCCGCGGTCATGAAAATTGGCCAATTTTTCAAGGTATTAATTTTGTCTTTATGTTATGTCTAAATCAAAGAAAATCAGCCAAAAATACCTAAGAGTAACATTAAAAGCCTTCGATTAGATAGGAAACATTGAAAATAGACGATAAAAGAAGATACCAGAATCCCCACATTCTGTAAGGTCCGCGGTCATGAAAATTGGCCAATTTTTCAAGGTATTAATTTTGTCTTTATTTTATGTCTAAATCAAAGAAAATCAGCTAAAAATTCCTAAGAATAACATTAAAAGCCTTCGATTTGATAGGAAACATTGAAAATAGACGATAAAAGAAGATACCAGGATCCCCACATTCTGTAAGGTCCGCGGTCATGAAAATTGTTCAATTTTTCAAGGTATTAATTTTGTCTTTATTTTATGTCTTAATCAAAGAAAATCAGCCAAAATACCAACGAGTAACATTAAAAGCCTTCGATTAGATAGGAAACATTGAAAATAGACGATAAAAGAAGATACCAGAATCCCCACATTCTGTAAGCTCCGCGGTCATGAAAATTGGCCAATTTTTCAAGGTATTAATTTTTTCTTTATTTTATGTCTAAATGAAAGAAAATCAGCTAAAAATACCGAAGAATAACATTAAAAGCCTTCGATTAGATAGGAAACATTGAAAATAGACGATAAAAGAAGATACCAGAATCCCCACATTCTGTAAGGTCCGCGGTCATGAAAATTGGCCAATTTTTCAAGGTATTAATTTTGTCTTTATTTTATGTCTAAATCAAAGAAAATCAGCCAAAAATACCTAAGAATAACATTAAAAGCCTTCGATTAGATAGGAAACATTGAAAATAGACGATAAAAGAAGATACCAGAATCCCCACATTCTGTAAGCTCCGCGGTCATGAAAATTGGCCAATTTTTCAAGGTAATTATTTTGTCTTTATTTTATGTCTAAATCAAAGAAAATCAGCTAAAAATACCTAAGAGTAACATTAAAAGCCTTCGATTAGATAGGAAACATTGAATATAGACGATAAAAGAAGATAGCAGAATCCCCACATTCTGTAAGGTCCGCGGTCATGAAAATTGGCCAATTTTTCAAGGTATTAATTTTGTCTTTATGTTATGTCTAAATCAAAGAAAATCAGCCAAAAATACCTAAGAGTAACATTAAAAGCCTTCGATTAGATAGGAAACATTGAAAATAGACGATAAAAGAAGATACCAGAATCCCCACATTCTGTAAGGTCCGCGGTCATGAAAATTGGCCAATTTTTCAAGGTATTAATTTTGTCTTTATTTTATGTCTAAATAAAAGAAAATCAGCCAAAAATACCTAAAAATAACATTAAAAGCCATCGATTTGATAGGAAACATTGAAAATAGACGATAAAAGAAGATACCAGAATCCCGACATTCTGTAAGGTCCCCGGTCATGAAAATTGGCCAATTTTTCAAGGTATTAATTTTGTCTTATTTTATGTCTTAATCAAAGAAAATCAGCCAAAAATACCTAAGAGTAACATTAAAAGCCTTCGATTAGATAGGAAACATTGAAAATAGACGATAAAAGAAGATACCAGAATCCCCACATTCTGTAAGCTCCGCGGTCATGAAAATTGGCCAATTTTTCAAGGTATTAATTTTGTCTTTATTTTATGTCTAAATCAAAGAAAATCAGCTAAAAATACCTAAGAATAACATTAAAAGCCTTCGATTAGATAGGAAACATTGAAAATAGACGATAAAAGAAGATACCAGAATCCCCACATTCTGTAAGGTCCGCGGTCATGAAAATTGGCCAATTTTTCAAGGTATTAATTTTTTCTTTATTTTATGTCTAAATGAAAGAAAATCAGCTAAATATTACCGAAGAATAACATTAAAAGCCTTCGATTAGATAGGAAACATTGAAAATAGACGATAAAAGAAGATACCAGAATCCCCACATTCTGTAAGGTCCGCGGTCATGAAAATTGGCCAATTTTTCAAGGTATTAATTTTGTCTTTATTTTATGTCTAAATCAAAGAAAATCAGCCAAAAATACCTAAGAGTAACATTAAAAGCCTTCGATTAGATAGGAAACATTGAATATAGACGATAAAAGAAGATACCAGAATCCCCAGATTCTGTAAGGTCCGCGGTCATGAAAATTGGCCAATTTTTCAAGGTATTAATTTTGTCTTTATGTTATGTCTAAATCAAAGAAAATCAGCCAAAAATACCTAAGAGTAACATTAAAAGCCTTCGATTAGATAGGAAACATTGAAAATAGACGATAAAAGAAGATACCAGAATCCCCACATTCTGTAAGGTCCGCGGTCATGAAAATTGGCCAATTTTTCAAGGTATTAATTTTGTCTTTATTTTATGTCTAAATCAAAGAAAATCAGCTAAAAATTCCTAAGAATAACATTAAAAGCCTTCGATTTGATAGGAAACATTGAAAATAGACGATAAAAGAAGATACCAGGATCCCCACATTCTGTAAGGTCCGCGGTCATGAAAATTGTTCAATTTTTCAAGGTATTAATTTTGTCTTTATTTTATGTCTTAATCAAAGAAAATCAGCCAAAATACCAACGAGTAACATTAAAAGCCTTCGATTAGATAGGAAACATTGAAAATAGACGATAAAAGAAGATACCAGAATCCCCACATTCTGTAAGCTCCGCGGTCATGAAAATTGGCCAATTTTTCAAGGTATTAATTTTGTCTTTATTTTATGTCTAAATCAAAGAAAATCAGCTAAAAATACCTAAGAATAACATTAAAAGCCTTCGATTAGATAGGAATCATTGAAAATAGACGATAAAAGAAGATACAAGAATCCCCACATTCTGTAAGGTCCGCGGTCATGAAAATTGGCCAATTTTTCAAGGTATTAATTTTTTCTTTATTTTATGTCTAAATGAAAGAAAATCAGCTAAAAATACCGAAGAATAACATTAAAAGCCTTCGATTAGATAGGAAACATTGAAAATAGACGATAAAAGAAGATACCAGAATCCCCACATTCTGTAAGGTCCGCGGTCATGAAAATTGGCCAATTTTTCAAGGTATTAATTTTGTCTTTATTTTATGTCTAAATCAAAGAAAATCAGCCAAAAATACCTAAGAATAACATTAAAAGCCTTCGATTAGATAGGAAACATTGAAAATAGACGATAAAAGAAGATACCAGAATCCCCACATTCTGTAAGCTCCGCGGTCATGAAAATTGGCCAATTTTTCAAGGTAATTATTTTGTCTTTATTTTATGTCTAAATCAAAGAAAATCAGCTAAAAATACCTAAGAGTAACATTAAAAGCCTTCGATTAGATAGGAAACATTGAATATAGACGATAAAAGAAGATAGCAGAATCCCCACATTCTGTAAGGTCCGCGGTCATGAAAATTGGCCAATTTTTCAAGGTATTAATTTTGTCTTTATGTTATGTCTAAATCAAAGAAAATCAGCCAAAAATACCTAAGAGTAACATTAAAAGCCTTCGATTAGATAGGAAACATTGAAAATAGACGATAAAAGAAGATACCAGAATCCCCACATTCTGTAAGGTCCGCGGTCATGAAAATTGGCCAATTTTTCAAGGTATTAATTTTGTCTTTATTTTATGTCTAAATCAAAGAAAATCAGCTAAAAATACCTAAGAATAACATTAAAAGCCTTCGATTAGATAGGAAACATTGAAAATAGACGATAAAAGAAGATACCAGAATCCCCACATTCTGTAAGGTCCGCGGTCATGAAAATTGGCCAATTTTTCAAGGTATTAATTTTGTCTTTATTTTATGTCTAAATAAAAGAAAATCAGCCAAAAATACCTAAAAATAACATTAAAAGCCATCGATTTGATAGGAAACATTGAAAATAGACGATAAAAGAAGATACCAGAATCCCGACATTCTGTAAGGTCCCCGGTCATGAAAATTGGCCAATTTTTCAAGGTATTAATTTTGTCTTATTTTATGTCTTAATCAAAGAAAATCAGCCAAAAATACCTAAGAGTAACATTAAAAGCCTTCGATTAGATAGGAAACATTGAAAAGAGACGATAAAAGAAGATACCAGAATCCCCACATTCTGTAAGCTCCGCGGTCATGAAAATTGGCCAATTTTTCAAGGTATTAATTTTGTCTTTATTTTATGTCTAAATCAAAGAAAATCAGCTAAAAATACCTAAGAATAACATTAAAAGCCTTCGATTAGATAGGAAACATTGAAAATAGACGATAAAAGAAGATACCAGAATCCCCACATTCTGTAAGCTCCGCGGTCATGAAAATTGGCCAATTTTTCAAGGTATTAATTTTTTCTTTATTTTATGTCTAAATGAAAGAAAATCAGCTAAAAATACCGAAGAATAACATTAAAAGCCTTCGATTAGATAGGAAACATTGAAAATAGACGATAAAAGAAGATACCAGAATCCCCACATTCTGTAAGGTCCGCGGTCATGAAAATTGGCCAATTTTTCAAGGTATTAACTTTGTCTTTATTTTATGTCTAAATCAAAGAAAATCAGCCAAAAATACCTAAGAGTAACATTAAAAGCCTTCGATTAGATAGGAAACATTGAATATAGACGATAAAAGAAGATACCAGAATCCCCACATTCTGTAAGGTCCGCGGTCATGAAAATTGGCCAATTTTTCAAGGTATTAATTTTGTCTTTATTTTATGTCTAAATCAAAGAAAATCAGCTAAAAATACCTAAGAGTAACATTAAAAGCCTTCGATTTGATAGGAAACATTGAAAATAGACGATAAAAGAAGATACCAGGATCCCCACATTCTGTAAGCTCCGCGGTCATGAAAATTGGCCAATTTTTCAAGGTATTAATTTTGTCTTTATTTTATGTCAAAATCAAAGACAATCAGCCAAAAATACCTAAGAATAACATTAAAAGCCTTCGATTAGATAGGAAACATTTAAAATAGGCGATAAAAGAAGATACCAGAATCCCCACATTCTGTAAGGTCCGCGGTCATGAAAATTGGCCAATTTTTCAAGGTATTAATTTTGTCTTTATTTTATGTCTAAATCAAAGAAAATCAGCCAAAATACCTAAGAGTAACATTAAAAGCCTTCGATTAGATAGGAAACATTGAATATAGACGATAAAAGAAGATACCAGAATCTCCACATTCTGTAAGGTCCGCGGTCATTAAAATTGGCCAATTTTTCAAGGTATTAATTTTGTCTTTATTTTATGTCTAAATCAAAGAAAATCAGCCAAAAATACCTAAGAGTTACATTAAAAGCCTTCGATTAGATAGGAAACATTGAAAATAGACGATAAAAGAAGATACCAGAATCTCCACATACTGTAAGGTCCGCGGTCATTAAAATTGGCCAATTTTTCAAGGTATTAATTTTGTCTTTATTTTATGTCTAAATCAAAGTAAATCAACTAAAAATACCTAAGAATAACATTAAAAGCCTTCGATTAGATAGGAAACATTGAAAATAGACGATAAAAGAAGATACCAGAATCCCCACATTCTGTAAGGTCCGCGGTCATGAAAATTGGCCAATTTTTCAAGGTATTAATTTTGTCTTTATTTTATGTCTAAATCAAAGAAAATCAGCCAAAAATACCTAAGAATAACATTAAAAGCCTTCGATTTGATAGGAAACATTGAAAATAGACGATAAAAGAAGATACTAGAATCCCCACATTCTGTAAGGTCCGCGGTCATGAAAATTGGCCAATTTTTCAAGGTATTAATTTTGTCTTTATTTTATGTCTAAATCAAAGAAAATCAGCCAAAAATACCTAAGAGTAACATTAAAAGCCTTCGATTAGATAGGAAACATTGAAAATAGACGATAAAAGAAGATACCAGAATCCCCACATTCTGTAAGGTCCGCGGTCATGAAAATTGGCCAATTTTTCAAGGTATTAATTTTGTCTTTATTTTATGTCTAAATCAAAGAAAATCAGTTAAAAATACCTAAGAGTAACATTAAAAGCCTTCGATTTGATAGGAAACATTGAAAATAGACGATAAAAGAAGATACTAGAATCCCCACATTCTGTAAGGTCCGCGGTCATGAAAATTGGCCAATTTTTCAAGGTATTAATTTTGTCTTTATTTTATGTCTAAATCAAAGAAAATCAGCTAAAAATACCTAAGAATAACATTAAAAGCCTTCGATTTGATAGGAAACATTGAATATAGACGATAAAAGAAGATACCAGAATCCCAAGATTCTGTAAGGTCCGCGGTCATGAAAATTGGCCAATTTTTCAAGGTATTAATTTTGTCTTTATTTTATGTCTAAATCAAAGAAAATCAGCCAAAAATACCTAAGAGTAACATTAAAAGCCTTCGATTAGATAGGAAACATTGAAAATAGACGATAAAAGAAGACACCAGAATCCCCACATTCTGTAAGGTCCGCGGTCATGAAAATTGGCCAATTTTTCAAGGTATTAATTTTGTCTTTATTTTATGTCTAAATCAAAGAAAATCAGCCAAAAATACCTAAGAGTAACATTAAAAGCCTTCGATTAGATAGGAAACATTGAAAATAGACGATAAAAGAAGATACCAGAATCCCCACATTCTGTAAGGTCCGCGGTCATGAAAATTGGCCAATTTTTCAAGGTATTAATTTTGTCTTTATTTTATGTCTAAATCAAAGACAATCAGCCAAAAATACCTAAGAATAACATTAAAAGCCTTCGATTTGATAGGAAACATTGAATATAGACGATAAAAGAAGATACCAGAATCTCCAGATTCTGTAAGGTCCGCGGTCATGAAAATTGGCGAATTTTTCAAGGTATTAATTTTGTCTTTATTTTATGTCTAAATCAAAGAAAATCAGCCAAAAATACCTAAGAGTAACATTAAAAGCCTTCGATTAGATAGGAAACATTAAAAATAGACGATAAAAGAAGATACCAGAATCCCCACATTCTGTAAGGTCCGCGGTCATGAAAATTGGCCAATTTTTCAAGGTATTAATTTTGTCTTTATTTTATGTCTAAATCAAAGAAAATCAGCTAAAAATACCTAAGAGTAACATTAAAAGCCTTCGATTAGATAGGAAACATTAAAAATAGACGATAAAAGAAGATACCAGAATCCCCACATTCTGTAAGGTCCGCGGTCATGAAAATTGGCCAATTTTTCAAGGTAAAAATTTTGTCTTTATTTTATGTCTAAATCAAAGAAAATCAGCTAAAAATACCTAAGAGTAACATTAAAAGCCTTCGATTTGATAGGAAACATTGAAAATAGACGATAAAAGAAGATACTAGAATCCCCACATTCTGTAAGGTCCGCGGTCATGAAAATTGGCCAATTTTTCAAGGTATTAATTTTGTCTTTATTTTATGTCTAAATCAAAGAAAATCAGCCAAAAATACCTAAGAGTAACATTAAAAGCCTTCGATTAGATAGGAAACATTGAAAATAGACGATAAAAGAAGATACCAGAATCCCCACATTCTGTAAGGTCCGCGGTCATTAAAATTGGCCAATTTTTCAAGGTAATAATTTTGTCTTTATTTTATGTCTAAATCAAAGAAAATCAGCCAAAAATACCTAAGAATAACATTAAAAGCATTCGATTTGATAGGAAACATTGAATATAGACGATAAAAGAAGATACCAGAATCCCCAGATTCTGTAAGGTCCGCGGTCATGAAAATTGGCCAATTTTTCAAGGTATTAATTTTGTCTTTATTTTATGTCTAAATCAAAGAAAATCAGCCAAAAATACCTAAGAGTAACATTAAAAGCCTTCAATTAGATAGGAAACATTGAATATAGACGATAAAAGAAGATACCAGAATCTCCACATTCTGTAAGGTCCGCGGTCATGAAAATTGGCCAATTTTTCAAGGTATTAATTTTGTCTTTATTTTATGTCTAAATCAAAGAAAATCAGCTAAAAATACCTAAGAATAACATTAAAAGCCTTCGATTAGATAGGAAACATTTAAAATAGGCGATAAAAGAAGATACCAGAATCCCCACATTCTGTAAGGTCCGCGGTCATGAAAATTGGCCAATTTTTCAAGGTATTAATTTTGTCTTTATTTTATGTCTAAATCAAAGAAAATCAGCCAAAAATACCTAAGAGTAACATTAAAAGCCTTCGATTAGATAGGAAACATTGAATATAGACGATAAAAGAAGATACCAGAATCTCCACATTCTGTAAGGTCCGCGGTCATTAAAATTGGCCAATTTTTCAAGGTATTAATTTTGTCTTTATTTTATGTCTAAATCAAAGAAAATCAGCCAAAAATACCTAAGAGTTACATTAAAAGCCTTCGATTAGATAGGAAACATTGAAAATAGACGATAAAAGAAGATACCAGAATCTCCACATACTGTAAGGTCCGCGGTCATTAAAATTGGCCAATTTTTCAAGGTATTAATTTTGTCTTTATTTTATGTCTAAATCAAAGAAAATCAGCTAAAAATACCTAAGAATAACATTAAAAGCCTTCGATTAGATAGGAAACATTGAAAATAGACGATAAAAGAAGATACTAGAATCCCCACATTCTGTAAGGTCCGCGGTCATGAAAATTGGCCAATTTTTCAAGGTATTAATTTTGTCTTTATTTTATGTCTAAATAAAAGAAAATCAGCTAAAAATACCTAAAAATAACATTAAAAGCCTTCGATTTGATAGGAAACATTAAATATAGACGATAAAAGAAGATACCAGAATCCCAAGATTCTGTAAGGTCCGCGGTCATGAAAATTGGCCAATTTTTCAAGGTATTAATTTTGTCTTTATTTTATGTCTAAATCAAAGAAAATCAGCCAAAAATACCTAAGAGTAACATTAAAAGCCTTCGATTAGATAGGAAACATTGAAAATAGACGATAAAAGAAGATACCAGAATCCCCACATTCTGTAAGGTCCGCGGTCATGAAAATTGGCCAATTTTTCAAGGTATTAATTTTGTCTTTATTTTATGTCTAAATCAAAGAAAATCAGCTAAAAATACCTAAGAATAACATTAAAAGCCTTCGATTAGATAGAAAACATTGAAAATAGGCGATAAAAGAAGATACCAGAATCCCCACATTCTGTAAGGTCCGCGGTCATGAAAATTGGCCAATTTTTCAAGGTATTAATTTTGTCTTTATTTTATGTCTAAATCAAAGAAAATCAGCCAAAAATACCTAAGAGTAACATTAAAAGCCTTCGATTAGATAGGAAACATTGAATATAGACGATAAAAAAAGATACCAGAATCTCCACATACTGTAAGGTCCGCGGTCATTAAAATTGGCCAATTTTTCAAGGTAATAATTTTGTCTTTATTTTATGTCTAAATCAAAGAAAATCAGCTAAAAATACCTAAGAATAACATTAAAAGCCTTCGATTTGATAGGAAACATTGAAAATAGACGATAAAAGAAGATACGAGAATCGCCACATTCTGTAAGGTCCGCGGTCATGAAAATTGGTAAATTTTTCAAGGTATTAATTTTGTCTTTATTTTATGTCTAAATCAAAGAAAATCAGCCAAAAATACCTAAGAGTAACATTAAAAGCCTTCGATTAGATAGGAAACATTAAAAATAGACGATAAAAGAAGATACCAGAATCCCCACATTCTGTAAGGTCCGCGGTCATGAAAATTTGCCAATTTTTCAAGGTATTAATTTTGTCTTTATTTTATGTCTAAATCAAAGAAAATCAGCTAAAAATACCTAAGAGTAACATTAAAAGCCTTCGATTAGATAGGAAACATTAAAAATAGACGATAAAAGAAGATACCAGAATCCCCACATTCTGTAAGGTCCGCGGTCATGAAAATTGGCCAATTTTTCAAGGTATAAATTTTGTCTTTATTTTATGTCTAAATCAAAGAAAATCAGCTAAAAATACCTAAGAGTAACCTTAAAAGCCTTCGATTTGAAAGGAAACATTGAAAATAGACGATAAAAGAAGATACTAGAATCCCCACATTCTGTAAGGTCCGCGGTCATGAAAATTGGCCAATTTTTCAAGGTATTAATTTTGTCTTTATTTTATGTCTAAATCAAAGAAAATCAGCTAAAAATACCTAAGAATAACATTAAAAGCCTTCGATTTGATAGGAAACATTGAAAATAGACGATAAAAGAAGATACCAGAATCCCAAGATTCTGTAAGGTCCGCGGTCATGAAAATTGGCCAATTTTTCAAGGTATTAATTTTGTCTTTATTTTATGTCAAAATCAAAGAAAATCAGCCAAAAATACCTAAGAGTAACATTAAAAGCCTTCGATTAGATAGGAAACATTGAAAATAGACGATAAAAGAAGATACCAGAATCCCCACATTCTGTAAGGTCCGCGGTCATGAAAATTGGCCAATTTTTCAAGGTATAAATTTTGTCTTTATTTTATGTCTAAATCAAAGAAAATCAGCTAAAAATACCTAAGAGTAACCTTAAAAGCCTTCGATTTAAAAGGAAACATTGAAAATAGACGATAAAAGAAGATACTAGAATCCCCACATTCTGTAAGGTCCGCGGTCATGAAAATTGGCCAATTTTTCAAGGTATTAATTTTGTCTTTATTTTATGTCAAAATCAAAGACAATCAGCCAAAAATACCTAAGAATAACATTAAAAGCCTTCGATTAGATAGGAAACATTTAAAATAGGCGATAAAAGAAGATACCAGAATCCCCACATTCTGTAAGGTCCGCGGTCATGAAAATTGGCCAATTTTTCAAGGTATTAATTTTGTCTTTATTTTATGTCTAAATCAAAGAAAATCAGCTAAAAATACCTAAGAATAACATTAAAAGCCTTCGATTAGATAGAAAACATTTAAAATAGGCGATAAAAGAAGATACCAGAATCCCCACATTCTGTAAGGTCCGCGGTCATGAAAATTGGCCAATTTTTCAAGGTATTAATTTTGTCTTTATTTTATGTCAAAATCAAAGACAATCAGCCAAAAATACCTAAGAATAACATTAAAAGCCTTCGATTAGATAGGAAACATTTAAAATAGGCGATAAAAGAAGATACCAGAATCCCCACATTCTGTAAGGTCCGCGGTCATGAAAATTGGCCAATTTTTCAAGGTATTAATTTTGTCTTAATTTTATGTCTAAATCAAAGAAAATCAGCCAAAAATACCTAAGAGTAACATTAAAAGCCTTCGATTAGATAGGAAACATTGAATATAGACGATAAAAGAAGATACCAGAATCTCCACATTCTGTAAGGTCCGCGGTCATTAAAATTGGCCAATTTTTCAAGGTATTAATTTTGTCTTTATTTTATGTCTAAATCAAAGAAAATCAGCCAAAAATACCTAAGAGTTACATTAAAAGCCTTCGATTAGATAGGAAACATTGAAAATAGACGATAAAAGAAGATACCAGAATCTCCACATACTGTAAGGTCCGCGGTCATTAAAATTGGCCAATTTTTCAAGGTATTAATTTTGTCTTTATTTTATGTCTAAATCAAAGTAAATCAACTAAAAATACCTAAGAATAACATTAAAAGCCTTCGATTAGATAGGAAACATTGAAAATAGACGATAAAAGAAGATACCAGAATCCCCACATTCTGTAAGGTCCGCGGTCATGAAAATTGGCCAATTTTTCAAGGTATTAATTTTGTCTTTATTTTATGTCTAAATCAAAGAAAATCAGCCAAAAATACCTAAGAATAACATTAAAAGCCTTCGATTTGATAGGAAACATTGAAAATAGACGATAAAAGAAGATACTAGAATCCCCACATTCTGTAAGGTCCGCGGTCATGAAAATTGGCCAATTTTTCAAGGTATTAATTTTGTCTTTATTTTATGTCTAAATCAAAGAAAATCAGCTAAAAATACCTAAGAATAACATTAAAAGCCTTCGATTAGATAGAAAACATTGAAAATAGGCGATAAAAGAAGATACCAGAATCCCCACATTCTGTAAGGTCCGCGGTCATGAAAATTGGCCAATTTTTCAAGGTATTAATTTTGTCTTTATTTTATGTCTAAATCAAAGAAAATCAGCCAAAAATACCTAAGAGTAACATTAAAAGCCTTCGATTAGATAGGAAACATTGAATATAGACGATAAAAAAAGATACCAGAATCTCCACATACTGTAAGGTCCGCGGTCATTAAAATTGGCCAATTTTTCAAGGTAATAATTTTGTCTTTATTTTATGTCTAAATCAAAGAAAATCAGCTAAAAATACCTAAGAATAACATTAAAAGCCTTCGATTTGATAGGAAACATTGAAAATAGACGATAAAAGAAGATACGAGAATCGCCACATTCTGTAAGGTCCGCGGTCATGAAAATTGGTAAATTTTTCAAGGTATTAATTTTGTCTTTATTTTATGTCTAAATCAAAGAAAATCAGCCAAAAATACCTAAGAGTAACATTAAAAGCCTTCGATTAGATAGGAAACATTAAAAATAGACGATAAAAGAAGATACCAGAATCCCCACATTCTGTAAGGTCCGCGGTCATGAAAATTTGCCAATTTTTCAAGGTATTAATTTTGTCTTTATTTTATGTCTAAATCAAAGAAAATCAGCTAAAAATACCTAAGAGTAACATTAAAAGCCTTCGATTAGATAGGAAACATTAAAAATAGACGATAAAAGAAGATACCAGAATCCCCACATTCTGTAAGGTCCGCGGTCATGAAAATTGGCCAATTTTTCAAGGTATAAATTTTGTCTTTATTTTATGTCTAAATCAAAGAAAATCAGCTAAAAATACCTAAGAGTAACCTTAAAAGCCTTCGATTTGAAAGGAAACATTGAAAATAGACGATAAAAGAAGATACTAGAATCCCCACATTCTGTAAGGTCCGCGGTCATGAAAATTGGCCAATTTTTCAAGGTATTAATTTTGTCTTTATTTTATGTCTAAATCAAAGAAAATCAGCTAAAAATACCTAAGAATAACATTAAAAGCCTTCGATTTGATAGGAAACATTGAAAATAGACGATAAAAGAAGATACCAGAATCCCAAGATTCTGTAAGGTCCGCGGTCATGAAAATTGGCCAATTTTTCAAGGTATTAATTTTGTCTTTATTTTATGTCAAAATCAAAGAAAATCAGCCAAAAATACCTAAGAGTAACATTAAAAGCCTTCGATTAGATAGGAAACATTGAAAATAGACGATAAAAGAAGATACCAGAATCCCCACATTCTGTAAGGTCCGCGGTCATGAAAATTGGCCAATTTTTCAAGGTATAAATTTTGTCTTTATTTTATGTCTAAATCAAAGAAAATCAGCTAAAAATACCTAAGAGTAACCTTAAAAGCCTTCGATTTGAAAGGAAACATTGAAAATAGACGATAAAAGAAGATACTAGAATCCCCACATTCTGTAAGGTCCGCGGTCATGAAAATTGGCCAATTTTTCAAGGTATTAATTTTGTCTTTATTTTATGTCAAAATCAAAGACAATCAGCCAAAAATACCTAAGAATAACATTAAAAGCCTTCGATTAGATAGGAAACATTTAAAATAGGCGATAAAAGAAGATACCAGAATCCCCACATTCTGTAAGGTCCGCGGTCATGAAAATTGGCCAATTTTTCAAGGTATTAATTTTGTCTTTATTTTATGTCTAAATCAAAGAAAATCAGCTAAAAATACCTAAGAATAACATTAAAAGCCTTCGATTAGATAGAAAACATTTAAAATAGGCGATAAAAGAAGATACCAGAATCCCCACATTCTGTAAGGTCCGCGGTCATGAAAATTGGCCAATTTTTCAAGGTATTAATTTTGTCTTTATTTTATGTCAAAATCAAAGACAATCAGCCAAAAATACCTAAGAATAACATTAAAAGCCTTCGATTAGATAGGAAACATTTAAAATAGGCGATAAAAGAAGATACCAGAATCCCCACATTCTGTAAGGTCCGCGGTCATGAAAATTGGCCAATTTTTCAAGGTATTAATTTTGTCTTAATTTTATGTCTAAATCAAAGAAAATCAGCCAAAAATACCTAAGAGTAACATTAAAAGCCTTCGATTAGATAGGAAACATTGAATATAGACGATAAAAGAAGATACCAGAATCTCCACATTCTGTAAGGTCCGCGGTCATTAAAATTGGCCAATTTTTCAAGGTATTAATTTTGTCTTTATTTTATGTCTAAATCAAAGAAAATCAGCCAAAAATACCTAAGAGTTACATTAAAAGCCTTCGATTAGATAGGAAACATTGAAAATAGACGATAAAAGAAGATACCAGAATCTCCACATACTGTAAGGTCCGCGGTCATTAAAATTGGCCAATTTTTCAAGGTATTAATTTTGTCTTTATTTTATGTCTAAATCAAAGTAAATCAACTAAAAATACCTAAGAATAACATTAAAAGCCTTCGATTAGATAGGAAACATTGAAAATAGACGATAAAAGAAGATACCAGAATCCCCACATTCTGTAAGGTCCGCGGTCATGAAAATTGGCCAATTTTTCAAGGTATTAATTTTGTCTTTATTTTATGTCTAAATCAAAGAAAATCAGCCAAAAATACCTAAGAATAACATTAAAAGCCTTCGATTTGATAGGAAACATTGAAAATAGACGATAAAAGAAGATACTAGAATCCCCACATTCTGTAAGGTCCGCGGTCATGAAAATTGGCCAATTTTTCAAGGTATTAATTTTGTCTTTATTTTATGTCTAAATCAAAGAAAATCAGCTAAAAATACCTAAGAATAACATTAAAAGCCTTCGATTAGATAGAAAACATTGAAAATAGGCGATAAAAGAAGATACCAGAATCCCCACATTCTGTAAGGTCCGCGGTCATGAAAATTGGCCAATTTTTCAAGGTATTAATTTTGTCTTTATTTTATGTCTAAATCAAAGAAAATCAGCCAAAAATACCTAAGAGTAACATTAAAAGCCTTCGATTAGATAGGAAACATTGAATATAGACGATAAAAAAAGATACCAGAATCTCCACATACTGTAAGGTCCGCGGTCATTAAAATTGGCCAATTTTTCAAGGTAATAATTTTGTCTTTATTTTATGTCTAAATCAAAGAAAATCAGCTAAAAATACCTAAGAATAACATTAAAAGCCTTCGATTTGATAGGAAACATTGAAAATAGACGATAAAAGAAGATACGAGAATCGCCACATTCTGTAAGGTCCGCGGTCATGAAAATTGGTAAATTTTTCAAGGTATTAATTTTGTCTTTATTTTATGTCTAAATCAAAGAAAATCAGCCAAAAATACCTAAGAGTAACATTAAAAGCCTTCGATTAGATAGGAAACATTAAAAATAGACGATAAAAGAAGATACCAGAATCCCCACATTCTGTAAGGTCCGCGGTCATGAAAATTTGCCAATTTTTCAAGGTATTAATTTTGTCTTTATTTTATGTCTAAATCAAAGAAAATCAGCTAAAAATACCTAAGAGTAACATTAAAAGCCTTCGATTAGATAGGAAACATTAAAAATAGACGATAAAAGAAGATACCAGAATCCCCACATTCTGTAAGGTCCGCGGTCATGAAAATTGGCCAATTTTTCAAGGTATAAATTTTGTCTTTATTTTATGTCTAAATCAAAGAAAATCAGCTAAAAATACCTAAGAGTAACCTTAAAAGCCTTCGATTTGAAAGGAAACATTGAAAATAGACGATAAAAGAAGATACTAGAATCCCCACATTCTGTAAGGTCCGCGGTCATGAAAATTGGCCAATTTTTCAAGGTATTAATTTTGTCTTTATTTTATGTCTAAATCAAAGAAAATCAGCTAAAAATACCTAAGAATAACATTAAAAGCCTTCGATTTGATAGGAAACATTGAAAATAGACGATAAAAGAAGATACCAGAATCCCAAGATTCTGTAAGGTCCGCGGTCATGAAAATTGGCCAATTTTTCAAGGTATTAATTTTGTCTTTATTTTATGTCAAAATCAAAGAAAATCAGCCAAAAATACCTAAGAGTAACATTAAAAGCCTTCGATTAGATAGGAAACATTGAAAATAGACGATAAAAGAAGATACCAGAATCCCCACATTCTGTAAGGTCCGCGGTCATGAAAATTGGCCAATTTTTCAAGGTATAAATTTTGTCTTTATTTTATGTCTAAATCAAAGAAAATCAGCTAAAAATACCTAAGAGTAACCTTAAAAGCCTTCGATTTGAAAGGAAACATTGAAAATAGACGATAAAAGAAGATACTAGAATCCCCACATTCTGTAAGGTCCGCGGTCATGAAAATTGGCCAATTTTTCAAGGTATAAATTTTGTCTTTATTTTATGTCTAAATCAAAGAAAATCAGCTAAAAATACCTAAGAGTAACCTTAAAAGCCTTCGATTTGAAAGGAAACATTGAAAATAGACGATAAAAGAAGATACTAGAATCCCCACATTCTGTAAGGTCCGCGGTCATGAAAATTGGCCAATTTTTCAAGGTATTAATTTTGTCTTTATTTTATGTCTAAATCAAAGAAAATCAGCTAAAAATACCTAAGAATAACATTAAAAGCCTTCGATTAGATAGAAAACATTGAAAATAGACGATAAAAGAAGATACCAGAATCCCCACATTCTGTAAGGTCCGCGGTCATGAAAATTGGCCAATTTTTCAAGGTATTAATTTTGTCTTTATTTTATGTCTAAATCAAAGTAAATCAACTAAAAATACCTAAGAATAACATTAAAAGCCTTCGATTAGATAGGAAACATTGAAAATAGACGATAAAAGAAGATACTAGAATCCCCATATTCTGTAAGGTCCGCGGTCATGAAAATTGGCCAATTTTTCAAGGTATTAATTTTGTCTTTATTTTATGTCTAAATCAAAGAAAATCAGCTAAAAATACCTAAGAATAACATTAAAAGCCTTCGATTAGATAGAAAACATTTAAAATAGGCGATAAAAGAAGATACCAGAATCCCCACATTCTGTAAGGTCCGCGGTCATGAAAATTGGCCAATTTTTCAAGGTATTAATTTTGTCTTTATTTTATGTCAAAATCAAAGACAATCAGCCAAAAATACCTAAGAATAACATTAAAAGCCTTCGATTAGATAGGAAACATTTAAAATAGGCGATAAAAGAAGATACCAGAATCCCCACATTCTGTAAGGTCCGCGGTCATGAAAATTGGCCAATTTTTCAAGGTATTAATTTTGTCTTAATTTTATGTCTAAATCAAAGAAAATCAGCCAAAAATACCTAAGAGTAACATTAAAAGCCTTCGATTAGATAGGAAACATTGAATATAGACGATAAAAGAAGATACCAGAATCTCCACATTCTGTAAGGTCCGCGGTCATTAAAATTGGCCAATTTTTCAAGGTATTAATTTTGTCTTTATTTTATGTCTAAATCAAAGAAAATCAGCCAAAAATACCTAAGAGTTACATTAAAAGCCTTCGATTAGATAGGAAACATTGAAAATAGACGATAAAAGAAGATACCAGAATCTCCACATACTGTAAGGTCCGCGGTCATTAAAATTGGCCAATTTTTCAAGGTATTAATTTTGTCTTTATTTTATGTCTAAATCAAAGTAAATCAACTAAAAATACCTAAGAATAACATTAAAAGCCTTCGATTAGATAGGAAACATTGAAAATAGACGATAAAAGAAGATACCAGAATCCCCACATTCTGTAAGGTCCGCGGTCATGAAAATTGGCCAATTTTTCAAGGTATTAATTTTGTCTTTATTTTATGTCTAAATCAAAGAAAATCAGCCAAAAATACCTAAGAATAACATTAAAAGCCTTCGATTTGATAGGAAACATTGAAAATAGACGATAAAAGAAGATACTAGAATCCCCACATTCTGTAAGGTCCGCGGTCATGAAAATTGGCCAATTTTTCAAGGTATTAATTTTGTCTTTATTTTATGTCTAAATCAAAGAAAATCAGCTAAAAATACCTAAGAATAACATTAAAAGCCTTCGATTAGATAGAAAACATTGAAAATAGGCGATAAAAGAAGATACCAGAATCCCCACATTCTGTAAGGTCCGCGGTCATGAAAATTGGCCAATTTTTCAAGGTATTAATTTTGTCTTTATTTTATGTCTAAATCAAAGAAAATCAGCCAAAAATACCTAAGAGTAACATTAAAAGCCTTCGATTAGATAGGAAACATTGAATATAGACGATAAAAAAAGATACCAGAATCTCCACATACTGTAAGGTCCGCGGTCATTAAAATTGGCCAATTTTTCAAGGTAATAATTTTGTCTTTATTTGATGTCTAAATCAAAGAAAATCAGCTAAAAATACCTAAGAATAACATTAAAAGCCTTCGATTTGATAGGAAACATTGAAAATAGACGATAAAAGAAGATACGAGAATCGCCACATTCTGTAAGGTCCGCGGTCATGAAAATTGGTAAATTTTTCAAGGTATTAATTTTGTCTTTATTTTATGTCTAAATCAAAGAAAATCAGCCAAAAATACCTAAGAGTAACATTAAAAGCCTTCGATTAGATAGGAAACATTAAAAATAGACGATAAAAGAAGATACCAGAATCCCCACATTCTGTAAGGTCCGCGGTCATGAAAATTTGCCAATTTTTCAAGGTATTAATTTTGTCTTTATTTTATGTCTAAATCAAAGAAAATCAGCTAAAAATACCTAAGAGTAACATTAAAAGCCTTCGATTAGATAGGAAACATTAAAAATAGACGATAAAAGAAGATACCAGAATCCCCACATTCTGTAAGGTCCGCGGTCATGAAAATTGGCCAATTTTTCAAGGTATAAATTTTGTCTTTATTTTATGTCTAAATCAAAGAAAATCAGCTAAAAATACCTAAGAGTAACCTTAAAAGCCTTCGATTTGAAAGGAAACATTGAAAATAGACGATAAAAGAAGATACTAGAATCCCCACATTCTGTAAGGTCCGCGGTCATGAAAATTGGCCAATTTTTCAAGGTATTAATTTTGTCTTTATTTTATGTCTAAATCAAAGAAAATCAGCTAAAAATACCTAAGAATAACATTAAAAGCCTTCGATTTGATAGGAAACATTGAAAATAGACGATAAAAGAAGATACCAGAATCCCAAGATTCTGTAAGGTCCGCGGTCATGAAAATTGGCCAATTTTTCAAGGTATTAATTTTGTCTTTATTTTATGTCAAAATCAAAGAAAATCAGCCAAAAATACCTAAGAGTAACATTAAAAGCCTTCGATTAGATAGGAAACATTGAAAATAGACGATAAAAGAAGATACCAGAATCCCCACATTCTGTAAGGTCCGCGGTCATTAAAATTGGCCAATTTTTCAAGGTATTAATTTTGTCTTTATTTTATGTCTAAATCAAAGAAAATCAGCCAAAAATACCTAAGAATAACATTAAAAGCCTTCGATTAGATAGGAAACATTGAAAATAGACGATAAAAGAAGATACTAGAATCCCCACATTCTGTAAGGTCCGCGGTCATGAAAATTGGCCAATTTTTCAAGGTATTAATTTTGTCTTTATTTTATGTCTAAATCAAAGAAAATCAGCTAAAAATACCTAAGAATAACATTAAAAGCCTTCGATTAGATAGAAAACATTGAAAATAGGCGATAAAAGAAGATACCAGAATCCCCACATTCTGTAAGGTCCGCGGTCATGAAAATTGGCCAATTTTTCAAGGTATTAATTTTGTCTTTATTTTATGTCTAAATCAAAGAAAATCAGCCAAAAATACCTAAGAGTAACATTAAAAGCCTTCGATTAGATAGGAAACATTGAATATAGACGATAAAAAAAGATACCAGAATCTCCACATACTGTAAGGTCCGCGGTCATTAAAATTGGCCAATTTTTCAAGGTAATAATTTTGTCTTTATTTTATGTCTAAATCAAAGAAAATCAGCTAAAAATACCTAAGAATAACATTAAAAGCCTTCGATTTGATAGGAAACATTGAAAATAGACGATAAAAGAAGATACGAGAATCGCCACATTCTGTAAGGTCCGCGGTCATGAAAATTGGTAAATTTTTCAAGGTATTAATTTTGTCTTTATTTTATGTCTAAATCAAAGAAAATCAGCCAAAAATACCTAAGAGTAACATTAAAAGCCTTCGATTAGATAGGAAACATTAAAAATAGACGATAAAAGAAGATACCAGAATCCCCACATTCTGTAAGGTCCGCGGTCATGAAAATTTGCCAATTTTTCAAGGTATTAATTTTGTCTTTATTTTATGTCTAAATCAAAGAAAATCAGCTAAAAATACCTAAGAGTAACATTAAAAGCCTTCGATTAGATAGGAAACATTAAAAATAGACGATAAAAGAAGATACCAGAATCCCCACATTCTGTAAGGTCCGCGGTCATGAAAATTGGCCAATTTTTCAAGGTATAAATTTTGTCTTTATTTTATGTCTAAATCAAAGAAAATCAGCTAAAAATACCTAAGAGTAACATTAAAAGCCTTCGATTTGATAGGAAACATTGAAAATAGACGATAAAAGAAGATACTAGAATCCCCACATTCTGTAAGGTCCGCGGTCATGAAAATTGGCCAATTTTTCAAGGTATTAATTTTGTCTTTATTTTATGTCTAAATCAAAGAAAATCAGCTAAAAATACCTAAGAATAACATTAAAAGCCTTCGATTTGATAGGAAACATTGAATATAGACGATAAAAGAAGATACCAGAATCCCAAGATTCTGTAAGGTCCGCGGTCATGAAAATTGGCCAATTTTTCAAGGTATTAATTTTGTCTTTATTTTATGTCAAAATCAAAGAAAATCAGCCAAAAATACCTAAGAGTAACATTAAAAGCCTTCGATTAGATAGGAAACATTGAAAATAGACGATAAAAGAAGATACCAGAATCCCCACATTCTGTAAGGTCCGCGGTCATTAAAATTGGCCAATTTTTCAAGGTATTAATTTTGTCTTTATTTTATGTCTAAATCAAAGAAAATCAGCTAAAAATACCTAAGAATAACATTAAAAGCCTTCGATTAGATAGGAAATATTGAAAATAGACGATAAAAGAAGATACCAGAATCCCCACATTCTGTAAGGTCCGCGGTCATGAAAATTGGCCAATTTTTCAAGGTATTAATTTTGTCTTTATTTTATGTCTAAATCAAATAAAATCAGCTAAAAATACCTAAGAATAACATTAAAAGCCTTCGATTAGATAGGAAACATTGAAAATAGACGATAAAAGAAGATACCAGAATCCCCACATTCTGTAAGGTCCGCGGTCATGAAAATTGGCCAATTTTTCAAGGTATTAATTTTGTCTTTATTTTATGTCTAAATCAAAGTAAATCAACTAAAAATACCTAAGAATAACATTAAAAGCCTTCGATTAGATAGGAAACATTGAAAATAGACGATAAAAGAAGATACTAGAATCCCCATATTCTGTAAGGTCCGCGGTCATGAAAATTGGCCAATTTTTCAAGGTATTAATTTTGTCTTTATTTTATGTCTAAATCAAAGAAAATCAGCTAAAAATACCTAAGAATAACATTAAAAGCCTTCGATTAGATAGAAAACATTTAAAATAGGCGATAAAAGAAGATACCAGAATCCCCACATTCTGTAAGGTCCGCGGTCATGAAAATTGGCCAATTTTTCAAGGTATTAATTTTGTCTTTATTTTATGTCAAAATCAAAGACAATCAGCCAAAAATACCTAAGAATAACATTAAAAGCCTTCGATTAGATAGGAAACATTTAAAATAGGCGATAAAAGAAGATACCAGAATCCCCACATTCTGTAAGGTCCGCGGTCATGAAAATTGGCCAATTTTTCAAGGTATTAATTTTGTCTTAATTTTATGTCTAAATCAAAGAAAATCAGCCAAAAATACCTAAGAGTAACATTAAAAGCCTTCGATTAGATAGGAAACATTGAATATAGACGATAAAAGAAGATACCAGAATCTCCACATTCTGTAAGGTCCGCGGTCATTAAAATTGGCCAATTTTTCAAGGTATTAATTTTGTCTTTATTTTATGTCTAAATCAAAGAAAATCAGCCAAAAATACCTAAGAGTTACATTAAAAGCCTTCGATTAGATAGGAAACATTGAAAATAGACGATAAAAGAAGATACCAGAATCTCCACATACTGTAAGGTCCGCGGTCATTAAAATTGGCCAATTTTTCAAGGTATTAATTTTGTCTTTATTTTATGTCTAAATCAAAGTAAATCAACTAAAAATACCTAAGAATAACATTAAAAGCCTTCGATTAGATAGGAAACATTGAAAATAGACGATAAAAGAAGATACCAGAATCCCCACATTCTGTAAGGTCCGCGGTCATGAAAATTGGCCAATTTTTCAAGGTATTAATTTTGTCTTTATTTTATGTCTAAATCAAAGAAAATCAGCCAAAAATACCTAAGAATAACATTAAAAGCCTTCGATTTGATAGGAAACATTGAAAATAGACGATAAAAGAAGATACTAGAATCCCCACATTCTGTAAGGTCCGCGGTCATGAAAATTGGCCAATTTTTCAAGGTATTAATTTTGTCTTTATTTTATGTCTAAATCAAAGAAAATCAGCCAAAAATACCTAAGAGTAACATTAAAAGCCTTCGATTAGATAGGAAACATTGAAAATAGACGATAAAAGAAGATACCAGAATCCCCACATTCTGTAAGGTCCGCGGTCATGAAAATTGGCCAATTTTTCAAGGTATTAATTTTGTCTTTATTGTATGTCTAAATCAAAGAAAATCAGCTAAAAATACCTAAGAGTAACATTAAAAGCCTTCGATTAGATAGGAAACATTGAAAATAGACGATAAAAGAAGATACCAGAATCCCCACATTCTGTAAGGTCCGCAGTCATGAAAATTGGCCAATTTTTCAAGGTATTAATTTTGTCTTTATTTTATGTCTAAATCAAATAAAATCAGCTAAAAATACCTAAGAATAACATTAAAAGCCTTCGATTTGATAGGAAACATTGAATATAGACGATAAAAGAAGATACTAGAATCCCCAGATTCTGTAAGGTCCGCGGTCATGAAAATTGGCCAATTTTTCAAGGTATTAATTTTGTCTTTATTTTATGTCTAAATCAAAGAAAATCAGCCAAAAATACCTAAGAGTAACATTAAAAGCCTTCGATTAGATAGGAAACATTGAATATAGACGATAAAAGAAGATACCAGAATCTCAACATTCTGTAAGGTCCGCGGTCATTAAAATTGGCCAATTTTTCAAGGTATTAATTTTGTCTTTATTTTATGTCTAAATCAAAGAAAATCAGCCAAAAATACCTAAGAGTTACATTAAAAGCCTTCGATTAGATAGGAAACATTGAAAATAGACGATAAAAGAAGATACCAGAATCTCCACATACTGTAAGGTCCGCGGTCATTAAAATTGGCCAATTTTTCAAGGTATTAATTTTGTCTTTATTTTATGTCTAAATCAAAGAAAATCAGCTAAAAATACCTAAGAATAACATTAAAAGCCTTCGATTAGATAGGAAACATTGAAAATAGACGATAAAAGAAGATACTAGAATCCCCACATTCTGTAAGGTCCGCGGTCATGAAAATTGGCCAATTTTTCAAGGTATTAATTTTGTCTTTATTTTATGTCTAAATAAAAGAAAATCAGCTAAAAATACCTAAAAATAACATTAAAAGCCTTCGATTTGATAGGAAACATTAAATATAGACGATAAAAGAAGATACCAGAATCCCAAGATTCTGTAAGGTCCGCGGTCATGAAAATTGGCCAATTTTTCAAGGTATTAATTTTGTCTTTATTTTATGTCTAAATCAAAGAAAATCAGCCAAAAATACCTAAGAGTAACATTAAAAGCCTTCGATTAGATAGGAAACATTGAAAATAGACGATAAAAGAAGATACCAGAATCCCCACATTCTGTAAGGTCCGCGGTCATGAAAATTGGCCAATTTTTCAAGGTATTAATTTTGTCTTTATTTTATGTCTAAATCAAAGAAAATCAGCTAAAAATACCTAAGAATAACATTAAAAGCCTTCGATTAGATAGAAAACATTGAAAATAGGCGATAAAAGAAGATACCAGAATCCCCACATTCTGTAAGGTCCGCGGTCATGAAAATTGGCCAATTTTTCAAGGTATTAATTTTGTCTTTATTTTATGTCTAAATCAAAGAAAATCAGCCAAAAATACCTAAGAGTAACATTAAAAGCCTTCGATTAGATAGGAAACATTGAATATAGACGATAAAAAAGATACCAGAATCTCCACATACTGTAAGGTCCGCGGTTATTAAAATTGGCCAATTTTTCAAGGTAATAATTTTGTCTTTATTTTATGTCTAAATCAAAGAAAATCAGCTAAAAATACCTAAGAATAACATTAAAAGCCTTCGATTTGATAGGAAACATTGAAAATAGACGATAAAAGAAGATACGAGAATCGCCACATTCTGTAAGGTCCGCGGTCATGAAAATTGGTAAATTTTTCAAGGTATTAATTTTGTCTTTATTTTATGTCTAAATCAAAGAAAATCAGCCAAAAATACCTAAGAGTAACATTAAAAGCCTTCGATTAGATAGGAAACATTAAAAATAGACGATAAAAGAAGATACCAGAATCCCCACATTCTGTAAGGTCCGCGGTCATGAAAATTGGCCAATTTTTCAAGGTATTAATTTTGTCTTTATTTTATGTCTAAATCAAAGAAAATCAGCTAAAAATACCTAAGAGTAACATTAAAAGCCTTCGATTAGATAGGAAACATTAAAAATAGACGATAAAAGAAGATACCAGAATCCCCACATTCTGTAAGGTCCGCGGTCATGAAAATTGGCCAATTTTTCAAGGTATAAATTTTGTCTTTATTTTATGTCTAAATCAAAGAAAATCAGCTAAAAATACCTAAGAGTAACCTTAAAAGCCTTCGATTTGATAGGAAACATTGAAAATAGACGATAAAAGAAGATACTAGAATCCCCACATTCTGTAAGGTCCGCGGTCATGAAAATTGGCCAATTTTTCAAGGTATTAATTTTGTCTTTATTTTATGTCTAAATCAAAGAAAATCAGCTAAAAATACCTAAGAATAACATTAAAAGCCTTCGATTTGATAGGAAACATTGAAAATAGACGATAAAAGAAGATACCAGAATCCCAAGATTCTGTAAGGTCCGCGGTCATGAAAATTGGCCAATTTTTCAAGGTATTAATTTTGTCTTTATTTTATGTCAAAATCAAAGAAAATCAGCCAAAAATACCTAAGAGTAACATTAAAAGCCTTCGATTAGATAGGAAACATTGAAAATAGACGATAAAAGAAGATACCAGAATCCCCACATTCTGTAAGGTCCGCGGTCATTAAAATTGGCCAATTTTTCAAGGTATTAATTTTGTCTTTATTTTATGTCTAAATCAAAGAAAATCAGCCAAAAATACCTAAGAATAACATTAAAAGCCTTCGATTAGATAGGAAACATTGAAAATAGACGATAAAAGAAGATACTAGAATCCCCACATTCTGTAAGGTCCGCGGTCATTAAAATTGGCCAATTTTTCAAGGTAATAATTTTGTCTTTATTTTATGTCTAAATCAAAGAAAATCAGCTAAAAATACCTAAGAATAACATTAAAAGCCTTCGATTTGATAGGAAACATTGAAAATAGACGATAAAAGAAGATACGAGAATCGCCACATTCTGTAAGGTCCGCGGTCATGAAAATTGGTAAATTTTTCAAGGTATTAATTTTGTCTTTATTTTATGTCTAAATCAAAGAAAATCAGCCAAAAATACCTAAGAGTAACATTAAAAGCCTTCGATTAGATAGGAAACATTAAAAATAGACGATAAAAGAAGATACCAGAATCCCCACATTCTGTAAGGTCCGCGGTCATGAAAATTTGCCAATTTTTCAAGGTATTAATTTTGTCTTTATTTTATGTCTAAATCAAAGAAAATCAGCTAAAAATACCTAAGAGTAACATTAAAAGCCTTCGATTAGATAGGAAACATTAAAAATAGACGATAAAAGAAGATACCAGAATCCCCACATTCTGTAAGGTCCGCGGTCATGAAAATTGGCCAATTTTTCAAGGTATAAATTTTGTCTTTATTTTATGTCTAAATCAAAGAAAATCAGCTAAAAATACCTAAGAGTAACCTTAAAAGCCTTCGATTTGATAGGAAACATTGAAAATAGACGATAAAAGAAGATACTAGAATCCCCACATTCTGTAAGGTCCGCGGTCATGAAAATTGGCCAATTTTTCAAGGTATTAATTTTGTCTTTATTTTATGTCTAAATCAAAGAAAATCAGCTAAAAATACCTAAGAATAACATTAAAAGCCTTCGATTTGATAGGAAACATTGAAAATAGACGATAAAAGAAGATACCAGAATCCCAAGATTCTGTAAGGTCCGCGGTCATGAAAATTGGCCAATTTTTCAAGGTATTAATTTTGTCTTTATTTTATGTCAAAATCAAAGAAAATCAGCCAAAAATACCTAAGAGTAACATTAAAAGCCTTCGATTAGATAGGAAACATTGAAAATAGACGATAAAAGAAGATACCAGAATCCCCACATTCTGTAAGGTCCGCGGTCATTAAAATTGGCCAATTTTTCAAGGTATTAATTTTGTCTTTATTTTATGTCTAAATCAAAGAAAATCAGCCAAAAATACCTAAGAATAACATTAAAAGCCTTCGATTAGATAGGAAATATTGAAAATAGACGATAAAAGAAGATACTAGAATCCCCACATTCTGTAAGGTCCGCGGTCATTAAAATTGGCCAATTTTTCAAGGTAATAATTTTGTCTTTATTTTATGTCTAAATCAAAGAAAATCAGCTAAAAATACCTAAGAATAACATTAAAAGCCTTCGATTTGATAGGAAACATTGAAAATAGACGATAAAAGAAGATACGAGAATCGCCACATTCTGTAAGGTCCGCGGTCATGAAAATTGGTAAATTTTTCAAGGTATTAATTTTGTCTTTATTTTATGTCTAAATCAAAGAAAATCAGCCAAAAATACCTAAGAGTAACATTAAAAGCCTTCGATTAGATAGGAAACATTAAAAATAGACGATAAAAGAAGATACCAGAATCCCCACATTCTGTAAGGTCCGCGGTCATGAAAATTTGCCAATTTTTCAAGGTATTAATTTTGTCTTTATTTTATGTCTAAATCAAAGAAAATCAGCCAAAAATACCTAAGAGTAACATTAAAAGCCTTCGATTAGATAGGAAACATTAAAAATAGACGATAAAAGAAGATACCAGAATCCCCACATTCTGTAAGGTCCGCGGTCATGAAAATTTGCCAATTTTTCAAGGTATTAATTTTGTCTTTATTTTATGTCTAAATCAAAGAAAATCAGCTAAAAATACCTAAGAGTAACATTAAAAGCCTTCGATTAGATAGGAAACATTAAAAATAGACGATAAAAGAAGATACCAGAATCCCCACATTCTGTAAGGTCCGCGGTCATGAAAATTGGCCAATTTTTCAAGGTATAAATTTTGTCTTTATTTTATGTCTAAATCAAAGAAAATCAGCTAAAAATACCTAAGAATAACATTAAAAGCCTTCGATTTGATAGGAAACATTAAATATAGACGATAAAAGAAGATACCAGAATCCCAAGATTCTGTAAGGTCCGCGGTCATGAAAATTGGCCAATTTTTCAAGGTATTAATTTTGTCTTTATTTTATGTCTAAATCAAAGAAAATCAGCCAAAAATACCTAAGAGTAACATTAAAAGCCTTCGATTAGATAGGAAACATTGAAAATAGACGATAAAAGAAGATACCAGAATCCCCACATTCTGTAAGGTCCGCGGTCATGAAAATTGGCCAATTTTTCAAGGTATTAATTTTGTCTTTATTTTATGTCTAAATCAAAGAAAATCAGCTAAAAATACCTAAGAATAACATTAAAAGCCTTCGATTAGATAGAAAACATTGAAAATAGGCGATAAAAGAAGATACCAGAATCCCCACATTCTGTAAGGTCCGCGGTCATGAAAATTGGCCAATTTTTCAAGGTATTAATTTTGTCTTTATTTTATGTCTAAATCAAAGAAAATCAGCCAAAAATACCTAAGAGTAACATTAAAAGCCTTCGATTAGATAGGAAACATTGAATATAGACGATAAAAAAAGATACCAGAATCTCCACATACTGTAAGGTCCGCGGTCATTAAAATTGGCCAATTTTTCAAGGTAATAATTTTGTCTTTATTTTATGTCTAAATCAAAGAAAATCAGCTAAAAATACCTAAGAATAACATTAAAAGCCTTCGATTTGATAGGAAACATTGAAAATAGACGATAAAAGAAGATACGAGAATCGCCACATTCTGTAAGGTCCGCGGTCATGAAAATTGGTAAATTTTTCAAGGTATTAATTTTGTCTTTATTTTATGTCTAAATCAAAGAAAATCAGCCAAAAATACCTAAGAGTAACATTAAAAGCCTTCGATTAGATAGAAAACATTGAAAATAGGCGATAAAAGAAGATACCAGAATCCCCACATTCTGTAAGGTCCGCGGTCATGAAAATTGGCCAATTTTTCAAGGTATTAATTTTGTCTTTATTTTATGTCTAAATCAAAGAAAATCAGCCAAAAATACCTAAGAGTAACATTAAAAGCCTTCGATTAGATAGGAAACATTGAATATAGACGATAAAAAAAGATACCAGAATCTCCACATACTTTAAGGTCCGCGGTCATTAAAATTGGCCAATTTTTCAAGGTAATAATTTTGTCTTTATTTTATGTCTAAATCAAAGAAAATCAGCTAAAAATACCTAAGAATAACATTAAAAGCCTTCGATTTGATAGGAAACATTGAAAATAGACGATAAAAGAAGATACGAGAATCGCCACATTCTGTAAGGTCCGCGGTCATGAAAATTGGTAAATTTTTCAAGGTATTAATTTTGTCTTTATTTTATGTCTAAATCAAAGAAAATCAGCCAAAAATACCTAAGAGTAACATTAAAAGCCTTCGATTAGATAGGAAACATTAAAAATAGACGATAAAAGAAGATACCAGAATCCCCACATTCTGTAAGGTCCGCGGTCATGAAAATTTGCCAATTTTTCAAGGTATTAATTTTGTCTTTATTTTATGTCTAAATCAAAGAAAATCAGCTAAAAATACCTAAGAGTAACATTAAAAGCCTTCGATTAGATAGGAAACATTAAAAATAGACGATAAAAGAAGATACCAGAATCCCCACATTCTGTAAGGTCGGCGGTCATTAAAATTGGCCAATTTTTCAAGGTATAAATTTTGTCTTTATTTTATGTCTAAATCAAAGAAAATCAGCTAAAAATACCTAAGAGTAACATTAAAAGCCTTCGATTAGATAGGAAACATTGAAAATAGACGATAAAAGAAGATACTAGAATCCCCACATTCTGTAAGGTCCGCGGTCATGAAAATTGGCCAATTTTTCAAGGTATTAATTTTGTCTTTATTTTATGTCTAAATCAAAGAAAATCAGCTAAAAATACCTAAGAATAACATTAAAAGCCTTCGATTTGATAGGAAACATTGAATATAGACGATAAAAGAAGATACCAGAATCCCAAGATTCTGTAAGGTCCGCGGTCATGAAAATTGGCCAATTTTTCAAGGTATTAATTTTGTCTTTATTTTATGTCTAAATCAAAGAAAATCAGCTAAAAATACCTAAGAATAACATTAAAAGCCTTCGATTAGATAGAAAACATTGAAAATAGGCGATAAAAGAAGATACCAGAATCCCCACATTCTGTAAGGTCCGCGGTCATGAAAATTGGCCAATTTTTCAAGGTATTAATTTTGTCTTTATTTTATGTCTAAATCAAAGAAAATCAGCCAAAAATACCTAAGAGTAACATTAAAAGCCTTCGATTAGATAGGAAACATTGAATATAGACGATAAAAAAAGATACCAGAATCTCCACATACTGTAAGGTCCGCGGTCATTAAAATTGGCCAATTTTTCAAGGTATTAATTTTGTCTTTATTTTATGTCTAAATCAAAGAAAATCAGCTAAAAATACCTAAGAATAACATTAAAAGCCTTCGATTAGATAGGAAACATTGAAAATAGACGATAAAAGAAAATACTAGAATCCCCACATTCTGTAAGGTCCGCGGTCATGAAAATTGGCTAATTTTTCAAGGTATTAATTTTTTTTTTATTTTATGTCTAAATCAAAGAAAATCAGCTAAAAATACCTAAGAGTAACATTAAAAGCCTTCGATTAGATAGGAAACATTGAAAATAGACGATAAAAGAAGATACCAGAATCCCCACATTCTGTAAGGTCCGCGGTCATGAAAATTGGCCAATTTTTCAAGGTATTAATTTTGTCTTTATTTTATGTCTAAATCAAAGAAAATCAGCTAAAAATACCTAAGAATAACATTAAAAGCCTTCGATTTGATAGGAAACATTGAATATAGACGATAAAAGAAGATACCAGAATCCCCACATTCTGTAAGGTCCGCGGTCATGAAAATTGGCCAATTTTTCAAGGTATTAATTTTGTCTTTATTTTATGTCTAAATCAAATAAAATCAGCTAAAAATACCTAAGAATAACATTAAAAGCCTTCGATTTGATAGGAAACATTGAAAATAGACGATAAAAGAAGATACCAGAATCCCCACATTCTGTAAGGTCCGCGGTCATGAAAATTGGCCAATTTTTCAAGGTATTAATTTTGTCTTTATTTTATGTCTAAATCACTGAAAATCAGCCAAAAATACCTAAGAGTAACATCAAAAGCCGTCGATTAGAAAGGAAACATTGAAAATAGACGATAAAAGATACCAGAGTCTCCACATTCTGTAAGGTCCGCGGTCATGAAAATTGGCCAATTTTTCAAGGTATTAATTTTGTCTTTATTTTATGTCTAAATCAAAGAAAATCAGCTAAAAATACCTAAGAATAACATTAAAAGCCTTCGATTAGATAGGAAATATTGAAAATAGACGATAAAAGAAGATACCAGAATCCCCACATTCTGTAAGGTCCGCGGTCATGAAAATTGGCCAATTTTTCAAGGTATTAATTTTGTCTTTATTTTATGTCTAAATCAAATAAAATCAGCTAAAAATACCTAAGAATAACATTAAAAGCCTTCGATTAGATAGGAAACATTGAAAATAGACGATAAAAGAAGATACCAGAATCCCCACATTCTGTAAGGTCCGCGGTCATGAAAATTGGCCAATTTTTCAAGGTATTAATTTTGTCTTTATTTTATGTCTAAATCAAAGAAAATCAGCCAAAAATACCTAAGAATAACATTAAAAGCCTTCGATTTGATAGGAAACATTGAAAATAGACGATAAAAGAAGATACTAGAATCCCCATATTCTGTAAGGTCCGCGGTCATGAAAATTGGCCAATTTTTCAAGGTATTAATTTTGTCTTTATTTTATGTCTAAATCAAAGAAAATCAGCTAAAAATACCTAAGAATAACATTAAAAGCCTTCGATTAGATAGGAAACATTGAAAATAGACGATAAAAGAAGATACGAGAATCCCCACATTCTGTAAGGTCCGCGGTCATGAAAATTGGCCAATTTTTCAAGGTATTAATTTTGTCTTTATTTTATGTCTAAATCAAAGAAAATCAGCCAAAAATACGTAAGAGTAACATTAAAAGCCTTCGATTAGATAGGAAACATTGAAAATTGACGATAAAAGAAGATACCAGAATCCCCACATTCTGTAAGGTCCGCGGTCATGAAAATTGGCCAATTTTTCAAGGTATTAATTTTGTCTTTATTTTATGTCTAAATCAAAGAAAATCAGCCAAACATACCTAAAGTAACATTAAAAGCCTTCAATTAGATAGGAAACATTGAAAATAGACGATAAAAGAAGATACCAGAATCTCCACATTCTGTAAGGTCCGCGGTCATGAAAATTGGCCAATCTTTCAAGGTATTAATTTTGTCTTTATTTTATGCCTAAATCAAAGAAAATCAGCTAAAAATACCTAAGAATAACATTAAAAGCCTTCGATTTGATAGGAAACATTGAAAATAGACGATAAAAGAAGATACTAGAATCCCCACATTCTGTAAGGTCCGCGGTCATGAAAATTGGTCAATTTTTCAAGGTATTAATTTTGTCTTTATTTTATGTCTAAATCAAAGTAAATCAACTAAAAATACCTAAGAATAACATTAAAAGCCTTCGATTAGATAGGAAACATTGAAAATAGACGATAAAAGAAGATACCAGAATCCCCACATTCTGTAAGGTCCGCGGTCATGAAAATTGGCCAATTTTTCAAGGTATTAATTTTGTCTTTATTTTATGTCAAAATCAAAGACAATCAGCCAAAAATACCTAAGAATAACATTAAAAGCCTTCGATTAGATAGAAAACATTTAAAATAGGTGATAAAAGAAGATACCAGAATCCCCACATTCTGTAAGGTCCGCGGTCATGAAAATTGGCCAATTTTTCAAGGTATTAATTTTGTCTTTATTTTATGTCAAAATCAAAGACAATCAGCCAAAAATACCTAAGAATAACATTAAAAGCCTTCGATTAGATAGGAAACATTTAAAATAGGCGATAAAAGAAGATACCAGAATCCCCACATTCTGTAAGGTCCGCGGTCATGAAAATTGGCCAATTTTTCAAGGTATTAATTTTGTCTTTATTTTATGTCTAAATCAAAGAAAATCAGCCAAAAATACCTAAGAATAACATTAAAAGCCTTCGATTTGATAGGAAACATTGAAAATAGACGATAAAAGAAGATACTAGAATCCCCACATTCTGTAAGGTCCGCGGTCATGAAAATTGGCCAATTTTTCAAGGTATTAATTTTGTCTTTATTTTATGTCTAAATCAAAGAAAATCAGCCAAAAATACCTAAGAGTAACATTAAAAGCCTTCGATTAGATAGGAAACATTGAAAATAGACGATAAAAGAAGATACCAGAATCCCCACATTCTGTAAGGTCCGCGGTCATGAAAATTGGCCAATTTTTCAAGGTATTAATTTTGTCTTTATTGTATGTCTAAATCAAAGAAAATCAGCTAAAAATACCTAAGAGTAACATTAAAAGCCTTCGATTAGATAGGAAACATTGAAAATAGACGATAAAAGAAGATACCAGAATCCCCACATTCTGTAAGGTCCGCAGTCATGAAAATTGGCCAATTTTTCAAGGTATTAATTTTGTCTTTATTTTATGTCTAAATCAAATAAAATCAGCTAAAAATACCTAAGAATAACATTAAAAGCCTTCGATTTGATAGGAAACATTGAATATAGACGATAAAAGAAGATACTAGAATCCCCAGATTCTGTAAGGTCCGCGGTCATGAAAATTGGCCAATTTTTCAAGGTATTAATTTTGTCTTTATTTTATGTCTAAATCAAAGAAAATCAGCCAAAAATACCTAAGAGTAACATTAAAAGCCTTCGATTAGATAGGAAACATTAAAAATAGACGATAAAAGAAGATACCAGAATCCCCACATTCTGTAAGGTCCGCGGTCATGAAAATTGGCCAATTTTTCAAGGTATTAATTTTGTCTTTATTTTATGTCTAAATCAAAGAAAATCAGCTAAAAATACCTAAGAGTAACATTAAAAGCCTTCGATTTGATAGGAAACATTGAAAATAGACGATAAAAGAAGATACTAGAATCCCCACATTCTGTAAGGTCCGCGGTCATGAAAATTGGCCAATTTTTCAAGGTATTAATTTTGTCTTTATTTTATGTCTAAATCAAAGAAAATCAGCTAAAAATACCTAAGAATAACATTAAAAGCCTTCGATTTGATAGGAAACATTGAATATAGACGATAAAAGAAGATACCAGAATCCCAAGATTCTGTAAGGTCCGCGGTCATGAAAATTGGCCAATTTTTCAAGGTATTAATTTTGTCTTTATTTTATGTCAAAATCAAAGAAAATCAGCCAAAAATACCTAAGAGTAACATTAAAAGCCTTCGATTAGATAGGAAACATTGAAAATAGACGATAAAAGAAGATACCAGAATCCCCACATTCTGTAAGGTCCGCGGTCATGAAAATTGGCCAATTTTTCAAGGTATTAATTTTGTCTTTATTTTATGTCTAAATCAAAGAAAATCAGCTAAAAATACCTAAGAATAACATTTAAAGCCTTCGATTTGATAGGAAACATTGAATATAGACGATAAAAGAAGATACCAGAATCCCCACATTCTGTAAGGTCCGCGGTCATGAAAATTGGCCAATTTTTCAAGGTATTAATTTTGTCTTTATTTTATGTCTAAATCAAATAAAATCAGCTAAAAATACCTAAGAATAACATTAAAAGCCTTCGATTTGATAGGAAACATTGAAAATAGACGATAAAAGAAGATACCAGAATCCCCACATTCTGTAAGGTCCGCGGTCATGAAAATTGGCCAATTTTTCAAGGTATTAATTTTGTCTTTATTTTATGTCTAAATCACTGAAAATCAGCCAAAAATACCTAAGAGTAACATCAAAAGCCGTCGATTAGAAAGGAAACATTGAAAATAGACGATAAAAGATACCAGAGTCTCCACATTCTGTAAGGTCCGCGGTCATGAAAATTGGCCAATTTTTCAAGGTATTAATTTTGTCTTTATTTTATGTCTAAATCAAAGAAAATCAGCTAAAAATACCTAAGAATAACATTAAAAGCCTTCGATTAGATAGGAAATATTGAAAATAGACGATAAAAGAAGATACCAGAATCCCCACATTCTGTAAGGTCCGCGGTCATGAAAATTGGCCAATTTTTCAAGGTATTAATTTTGTCTTTATTTTATGTCTAAATCAAATAAAATCAGCTAAAAATACCTAAGAATAACATTAAAAGCCTTCGATTAGATAGGAAACATTGAAAATAGACGATAAAAGAAGATACCAGAATCCGCACATTCTGTAAGGTCCGCGGTCATGAACATTTGCCAATATTTCAAGGTAATAAATTTGTCTTTATTTTATGTCTAAATCAAATAAAGTCAGCCAAACATACCTAAGAATAACATTAAAAGCCTTTGATTTGATAGGAAACATTGAAAACAGACAATAAAAGAAGATACCAGAATCCGCACATTCTGTAAGGTCCGCGGTCATGAAAATTTACCAATTTTTCAAGGTATTAATTTTGTCTTTATTTTATGTCTAAATCAAAGAAAATCAGCCAAAAATACCTAAGAATAACATTAAAAGCCTTCGATTTGATAGGAAACATTGAAAATAGACGATAAAAGAAGATACTAGAATCCCCATATTCTGTAAGGTCCGCGGTCATGAAAATTGGCCAATTTTTCAAGGTATTAATTTTGTCTTTATTTTATGTCTAAATCAAAGAAAATCAGCTAAAAATACCTAAGAATAACATTAAAAGCCTTCGATTAGATAGGAAACATTGAAAATAGACGATAAAAGAAGATCCGAGAATCCCCACATTCTGTAAGGTCCGCGGTCATGAAAATTGGCCAATTTTTCAAGGTATTAATTTTGTCTTTATTTTATGTCTAAATCAAAGAAAATCAGCCAAAAATACGTAAGAGTAACATTAAAAGCCTTCGATTAGATAGGAAACATTGAAAATTGACGATAAAAGAAGATACCAGAATCCCCACATTCTGTAAGGTCCGCGGTCATGAAAATTGGCCAATTTTTCAAGGTATTAATTTTGTCTTTATTTTATGTCTAAATCAAAGAAAATCAGCCAAACATACCTAAAGTAACATTAAAAGCCTTCAATTAGATAGGAAACATTGAAAATAGACGATAAAAGAAGATACCAGAATCTCCACATTCTGTAAGGTCCGCGGTCATTAAAATTGGCCAATCTTTCAAGGTATTAATTTTGTCTTTATTTTATGCCTAAATCAAAGAAAATCAGCTAAAAATACCTAAGAATAACATTAAAAGCCTTCGATTTGATAGGAAACATTGAAAATAGACGATAAAAGAAGATACTAGAATCCCCACATTCTGTAAGGTCCGCGGTCATGAAAATTGGCCAATTTTTCAAGGTATTAATTTTGTCTTTATTTTATGTCTAAATCAAAGAAAATCAGCCAAAAATACCTAAGAGTAACATTAAAAGCCTTCGATTAGATAGGAAACATTTAATATAGACGATAAAAAAAGATACCAGAATCTCCACATACTGTAAGGTCCGCGGTCATTAAAATTGGCCAATTTTTCAAGGTATTAATTTTGTCTTTATTTTATGTCTAAATCAAAGAAAATCAGCTAAAAATACCTAAGAATAACATTAAAAGCCTTCGATTAGATAGGAAACATTGAAAATAGACGATAAAAGAAAATACTAGAATCCCCACATTCTGTAAGGTCCGCGGTCATGAAAATTGGCTAATTTTTCAAGGTATTAATTTTTTTTTTATTTTATGTCTAAATCAAAGAAAATCAGCTAAAAATACCTAAGAGTAACATTAAAAGCCTTCGATTAGATAGGAAACATTGAAAATAGACGATAAAAGAAGATACCAGAATCCCCACATTCTGTAAGGTCCGCGGTCATGAAAATTGGCCAATTTTTCAAGGTATTAATTTTGTCTTTATTTTATGTCTAAATCAAAGAAAATCAGCTAAAAATACCTAAGAATAACATTAAAAGCCTTCGATTTGATAGGAAACATTGAATATAGACGATAAAAGAAGATACCAGAATCCCCACATTCTGTAAGGTCCGCGGTCATGAAAATTGGCCAATTTTTCAAGGTATTAATTTTGTCTTTATTTTATGTCTAAATCAAATAAAATCAGCTAAAAATACCTAAGAATAACATTAAAAGCCTTCGATTTGATAGGAAACATTGAAAATAGACGATAAAAGAAGATACCAGAATCCCCACATTCTGTAAGGTCCGCGGTCATGAAAATTGGCCAATTTTTCAAGGTATTAATTTTGTCTTTATTTTATGTCTAAATCAAAGAAAATCAGCCAAAAATACGTAAGAGTAACATTAAAAGCCTTCGATTAGATAGGAAACATTGAAAATTGACGATAAAAGAAGATACCAGAATCCCCACATTCTGTAAGGTCCGCGGTCATTAAAATTGGCCAATTTTTCAAGGTATTAATTTTGTCTTTATTTTATGTCTAAATCAAAGAAAATCAGCCAAACATACCTAAAGTAACATTAAAAGCCTTCAATTAGATAGGAAACATTGAAAATAGACGATAAAAGAAGATACCAGAATCTCCACATTCTGTAAGGTCCGCGGTCATGAAAATTGGCCAATTTTTCAAGGTATTAATTTTGTCTTTATTTTATGCCTAAATCAAAGAAAATCAGCTAAAAATATCTAAGAATAACATTAAAAGCCTTCGATTTGATAGGAAACATTGAAAATAGACGATAAAAGAAGATACTAGAATCCCCACATTCTGTAAGGTCCGCGGTCATGAAAATTGGCCAATTTTTCAAGGTATTAATTTTGTCTTTATTTTATGTCTAAATCAAAGTAAATCAACTAAAAATACCTAAGAATAACATTAAAAGCCTTCGATTAGATAGGAAACATTGAAAATAGACGATAAAAGAAGATACCAGAATCCCCACATTCTGTAAGGTCCGCGGTCATGAAAATTGGCCAATTTTTCAAGGTATTAATTTTGTCTTTATTTTATGTCAAAATCAAAGACAATCAGCCAAAAATACCTAAGAATAACATTAAAAGCCTTCGATTAGATAGAAAACATTTAAAATAGGCGATAAAAGAAGATACCAGAATCCCCACATTCTGTAAGGTCCGCGGTCATGAAAATTGGCCAATTTTTCAAGGTATTAATTTTGTCTTTATTTTATGTCAAAATCAAAGACAATCAGCCAAAAATACCTAAGAATAACATTAAAAGCCTTCGATTAGATAGGAAACATTTAAAATAGGCGATAAAAGAAGATACCAGAATCCCCACATTCTGTAAGGTCCGCGGTCATGAAAATTGGCCAATTTTTCAAGGTATTAATTTTGTCTTTATTTTATGTCTAAATCAAAGTAAATCAACTAAAAATACCTAAGAATAACATTAAAAGCCTTCGATTAGATAGGAAACATTGAAAATAGACGATAAAAGAAAATACTAGAATCCCCACATTCTGTAAGGTCCGCGGTCATGAAAATTGGCTAATTTTTCAAGGTATTAATTTTGTCTTTATTTTATGTCTAAATCAAAGAAAATAAGCCAAAAATACCTAAGAATAACATTAAAAGCCTTCGATTTGATAGGAAACATTGAAAATAGACGATAAAAGAAGATACTAGAATCCCCATATTCTGTAAGGTCCGCGGTCATGAAAATTGGCCAATTTTTCAAGGTATTAATTTTGTCTTTATTTTATGTCTAAATCAAAGAAAATCAGCTAAAAATACCTAAGAATAACATTAAAAGCCTTCGATTAGATAGGAAACATTGAAAATAGACGATAAAAGAAGATCCGAGAATCCCCACATTCTGTAAGGTCCGCGGTCATGAAAATTGGCCAATTTTTCAAGGTATTAATTTTGTCTTTATTTTATGTCTAAATCAAAGATAATCAGCCAAAAATACGTAAGAGTAACATTAAAAGCCTTCGATTAGATAGGAAACATTGAAAATTGACGATAAAAGAAGATACCAGAATCCCCACATTCTGTAAGGTCCGCGGTCATGAAAATTGGCCAATTTTTCAAGGTATTAATTTTGTCTTTATTTTATGTCTAAATCAAAGAAAATCAGCCAAACATACCTAAAGTAACATTAAAAGCCTTCAATTAGATAGGAAACATTGAAAATAGACGATAAAAGAAGATACCAGAATCTCCACATTCTGTAAGGTCCGCGGTCATGAAAATTGGCCAATCTTTCAAGGTATTAATTTTGTCTTTATTTTATGCCTAAATCAAAGAAAATCAGCTAAAAATACCTAAGAATAACATTAAAAGCCTTCGATTTGATAGGAAACATTGAAAATAGACGATAAAAGAAGATACTAGAATCCCCACATTCTGTAAGGTCCGCGGTCATGAAAATTGGCCAATTTTTCAAGGTATTAATTTTGTCTTTATTTTATGTCTAAATCAAAGTAAATCAACTAAAAATACCTAAGAATAACATTAAAAGCCTTCGATTAGATAGGAAACATTGAAAATAGACGATAAAAGAAGATACCAGAATCCCCACATTCTGTAAGGTCCGCGGTCATGAAAATTGGCCAATTTTTCAAGGTATTAATTTTGTCTTTATTTTATGTCAAAATCAAAGACAATCAGCCAAAAATACCTAAGAATAACATTAAAAGCCTTCGATTAGATAGAAAACATTTAAAATAGGCGATAAAAGAAGATACCAGAATCCCCACATTCTGTAAGGTCCGCGGTCATGAAAATTGGCCAATTTTTCAAGGTATTAATTTTGTCTTTATTTTATGTCAAAATCAAAGACAATCAGCCAAAAATACCTAAGAATAACATTAAAAGCCTTCGATTAGATAGGAAACATTTAAAATAGGCGATAAAAGAAGATACCAGAATCCCCACATTCTGTAAGGTCCGCGGTCATGAAAATTGGCCAATTTTTCAAGGTATTAATTTTGTCTTTATTTTATGTCTAAATCAAAGAAAATCAGCCAAAAATACCTAAGAGTAACATTAAAAGCCTTCGATTAGATAGGAAACATTGAATATAGACGATAAAAGAAGATACCAGAATCTCCACATTCTGTAAGGTCCGCGGTCATTAAAATTGGCCAATTTTTCAAGGTATTAATTTTGTCTTTATTTTATGTCTAAATCAAAGAAAATCAGCCAAAAATACCTAAGAGTTACATTAAAAGCCTTCGATTAGATAGGAAACATTGAAAATAGACGATAAAAGAAGATACCAGAATCTCCACATACTGTAAGGTCCGCGGTCATGAAAATTGGCCAATTTTTCAAGGTATTAATTTTGTCTTTATTTTATGTCTAAATCAAAGTAAATCAACTAAAAATACCTAAGAATAACATTAAAAGCCTTCGATTAGATAGGAAACATTGAAAATAGACGATAAAAGAAGATACCAGAATCCCCACATTCTGTAAGGTCCGCGGTCATGAAAATTGGCCAATTTTTCAAGGTATTAATTTTGTCTTTATTTTATGTCTAAATCAAAGAAAATCAGCCAAAAATACCTAAGAATAACATTAAAAGCCTTCGATTTGATAGGAAACATTGAAAATAGACGATAAAAGAAGATACTAGAATCCCCACATTCTGTAAGGTCCGCGGTCATGAAAATTGGCCAATTTTTCAAGGTATTAATTTTGTCTTTATTTTATGTCTAAATCAAAGAAAATCAGCCAAAAATACCTAAGAGTAACATTAAAAGCCTTCGATTAGATAGGAAACATTGAAAATAGACGATAAAAGAAGATACCAGAATCCCCACATTCTGTAAGGTCCGCGGTCATGAAAATTGGCCAATTTTTCAAGGTATTAATTTTGTCTTTATTGTATGTCTAAATCAAAGAAAATCAGCTAAAAATACCTAAGAGTAACATTAAAAGCCTTCGATTAGATAGGAAACATTGAAAATAGACGATAAAAGAAGATACCAGAATCCCCACATTCTGTAAGGTCCGCAGTCATGAAAATTGGCCAATTTTTCAAGGTATTAATTTTGTCTTTATTTTATGTCTAAATCAAATAAAATCAGCTAAAAATACCTAAGAATAACATTAAAAGCCTTCGATTTGATAGGAAACATTGAATATAGACGATAAAAGAAGATACTAGAATCCCCAGATTCTGTAAGGTCCGCGGTCATGAAAATTGGCCAATTTTTCAAGGTATTAATTTTGTCTTTATTTTATGTCTAAATCAAAGAAAATCAGCCAAAAATACCTAAGAGTAACATTAAAAGCCTTCGATTAGATAGGAAACATTAAAAATAGACGATAAAAGAAGATACCAGAATCCCCACATTCTGTAAGGTCCGCGGTCATGAAAATTGGCCAATTTTTCAAGGTATTAATTTTGTCTTTATTTTATGTCTAAATCAAAGAAAATCAGCTAAAAATACCTAAGAGTAACATTAAAAGCCTTCGATTTGATAGGAAACATTGAAAATAGACGATAAAAGAAGATACTAGAATCCCCACATTCTGTAAGGTCCGCGGTCATGAAAATTGGCCAATTTTTCAAGGTATTAATTTTGTCTTTATTTTATGTCTAAATCAAAGAAAATAAGCTAAAAATACCTAAGAATAACATTAAAAGCCTTCGATTTGATAGGAAACATTGAATATAGACGATAAAAGAAGATACCAGAATCCCAAGATTCTGTAAGGTCCGCGGTCATGAAAATTGGCCAATTTTTCAAGGTATTAATTTTGTCTTTATTTTATGTCTAAATCAAAGAAAATCAGCCAAAAATACCTAAGAGTAACATTAAAAGCCTTCGATTAGATAGGAAACATTGAAAATAGACGATAAAAGAAGATACCAGAATCCCCACATTCTGTAAGGTCCGCGGTCATGAAAATTGGCCAATTTTTCAAGGTATTAATTTTGTCTTTATTTTATGTCTAAATCAAAGAAAGTCAGCCAAAAATACCTAAGAGTAACATTAAAAGCCTTCGATTAGATAGGAAACATTGAAAATAGACGATAAAAGAAGATACCAGAATCCCCACATTCTGTAAGGTCCGCGGTCATGAAAATTGGCCAATTTTTCAAGGTATTAATTTTGTCTTTATTTTATGTCTAAATCAAAGACAATCAGCCAAAAATACCTAAGAATAACATAAAAACCTTCGATTTGATAGGAAACATTGAATATAGACGATAAAAGAAGATACCAGAATCCCCAGATTCTGTAAGGTCCGCGGTCATGAAAATTGGCCAATTTTTCAAGGTATTAATTTTGTCTTTATTTTATGTCTAAATCAAAGAATATCAGCCAAAAATACCTAAGAGTAACATTAAAAGCCTTCGATTAGATAGGAAACATTAAAAATAGACGATAAAAGAAGATACCAGAATCCCCACATTCTGTAAGGTCCGCGGTCATGAAAATTGGCCAATTTTTCAAGGTATTAATTTTGTCTTTATTTTATGTCTAAATCAAAGAAAATCAGCTAAAAATACCTAAGAGTAACATTAAAAGCCTTCGATTAGATAGGAAACATTAAAAATAGACGATAAAAGAAGATACCAGAATCCCCACATTCTGTAAGGTCCGCGGTCATGAAAATTGGCCAATTTTTCAAGGTATAAATTTTGTCTTTATTTTATGTCTAAATCAAAGAAAATCAGCTAAAAATACCTAAGAGTAACATTAAAAGCCTTCGATTTGATAGGAAACATTGAAAATAGACGATAAAAGAAGATACTAGAATCCCCACATTCTGTAAGGTCCGCGGTCATGAAAATTGGCCAATTTTTCAAGGTATTAATTTTGTCTTTATTTTATGTCTAAATCAAAGAAAATCAGCCAAAAATACCTAAGAGTAACATTAAACGCCTTCGATTAGATAGGAAACATTGAAAATAGACGATAAAAGAAGATACCAGAATCCCCACATTCTGTAAGGTCCACGGTCATTAAAATTGGCCAATTTTTCAAGGTAATAATTTTGTCTTTATTTTATGCCTAAATCAAAGAAAATCAGCTAAAAATACCTAAGAATAACATTAACAGCCTTCGATTTGATAGGAAACATTGAAAATAGACGATAAAAGAAGATACTAGAATCCCCACATTCTGTAAGGTCCGCGGTCATGAAAATTGGTCAATTTTTCAAGGTATTAATTTTGTCTTTATTTTATGTCTAAATCAAAGTAAATCAACTAAAAATACCTAAGAATAACATTAAAAGCCTTCGATTAGATAGGAAAAATTGAAAATAGACGATAAAAGAAGATACCAGAATCCCCACATTCTGTAAGGTCCGCGGTCATGAAAATTGGCCAATTTTTCAAGGTATTAATTTTGTCTTTATTTTATGTCAAAATCAAAGACAATCAGCCAAAAATACCTAAGAATAACATTAAAAGCCTTCGATTAGATAGGAAACATTTAAAATAGGCGATAAAAGAAGATACCAGAATCCCCACATTCTGTAAGGTCCGCGGTCATGAAAATTGGCCAATTTTTCAAGGTATTAATTTTGTCTTTATTTTATGTCAAAATCAAAGACAATCAGCCAAAAATACCTAAGAATAACATTAAAAGCCTTCGATTAGATAGGAAACATTTAAAATAGGCGATAAAAGAAGATACCAGAATCCCCACATTCTGTAAGGTCCGCGGTCATGAAAATTGGCCAATTTTTCAAGGTATTAATTTTGTCTTTATTTTATGTCTAAATCAAAGAAAATCAGCCAAAAATACCTAAGAGTAACATTAAAAGCCTTCGATTAGATAGGAAACATTGAAAATAGACGATAAAAGAAGATACCAGAATCTCCACATTCTGTAAGGTCCGCGGTCATTAAAATTGGCCAATTTTTCAAGGTATTAATTTTGTCTTTATTTTATGTCTAAATCAAAGAAAATCAGCCAAAAATACCTAAGAGTTACATTAAAAGCCTTCGATTAGATAGGAAACATTGAAAATAGACGATAAAAGAAGATACCAGAATCTCCACATACTGTAAGGTCCGCGGTCATTAAAATTGGCCAATTTTTCAAGGTATTAATTTTGTCTTTATTTTATGTCTAAATCAAAGTAAATCAACTAAAAATACCTAAGAATAACATTAAAAGCCTTCGATTAGATAGGAAACATTGAAAATAGACGATAAAAGAAGATACCAGAATCCCCACATTCTGTAAGGTCCGCGGTCATGAAAATTGGCCAATTTTTCAAGGTATTAATTTTGTCTTTATTTTATGTCTAAATCAAAGAAAATCAGCCAAAAATACCTAAGAATAACATTAAAAGCCTTCGATTTGATAGGAAACATTGAAAATAGACGATAAAAGAAGATACTAGAATCCCCACATTCTGTAAGGTCCGCGGTCATGAAAATTGGCCAATTTTTCAAGGTATTAATTTTGTCTTTATTTTATGTCTAAATCAAAGAAAATCAGCCAAAAATACCTAAGAGTAACATTAAAAGCCTTCGATTAGATAGGAAACATTGAAAATAGACGATAAAAGAAGATACCAGAATCCCCACATTCTGTAAGGTCCGCGGTCATGAAAATTGGCCAATTTTTCAAGGTATTAATTTTGTCTTTATTGTATGTCTAAATCAAAGAAAATCAGCTAAAAATACCTAAGAGTAACATTAAAAGCCTTCGATTAGATAGGAAACATTGAAAATAGACGATAAAAGAAGATACCAGAATCCCCACATTCTGTAAGGTCCGCAGTCATGAAAATTGGCCAATTTTTCAAGGTATTAATTTTGTCTTTATTTTATGTCTAAATCAAAGAAAATCAGCTAAAAATACCTAAGAGTAACATTAAAAGCCTTCGATTTGATAGGAAACATTGAAAATAGACGATAAAAGAAGATACTAGAATCCCCACATTCTGTAAGGTCCGCGGTCATGAAAATTGGCCAATTTTTCAAGGTATTAATTTTGTCTTTATTTTATGTCTAAATCAAAGAAAATCAGCTAAAAATACCTAAGAGTAACATTAAAAGCCTTCGATTTGATAGGAAACATTGAATATAGACGATAAAAGAAGATACCAGAATCCCAAGATTCTGTAAGGTCCGCGGTCATGAAAATTGGCCAATTTTTCAAGGTATTAATTTTGTCTTTATTTTATGTCTAAATCAAAGAAAATCAGCCAAAAATACCTAAGAGTAACATTAAAAGCCTTCGATTAGATAGGAAACATTGAAAATAGACGATAAAAGAAGATACCAGAATCCCCACATTCTGTAAGGTCCGCGGTCATGAAAATTGGCCAATTTTTCAAGGTATTAATTTTGTCTTTATTTTATGTCTAAATCAAAGAAAATAAGCCAAAAATACCTAAGAGTAACATTAACAGCCTTCGATTAGATAGGAAACATTGAAAATAGACGATAAAAGAAGATACCAGAATCCCCACATTCTGTAAGGTCCGCGGTCATGAAAATTGGCCAATTTTTCAAGGTATTAATTTTGTCTTTATTTTATGTCTAAATCAAAGACAATCAGCCAAAAATACCTAAGAGTAACATTAAAAGCCTTCGATTAGATAGGAAACATTGAAAATAGACGATAAAAGAAGATACCAGAATCCCCACATTCTGTAAGGTCCGCGGTCATGAAAATTGGCAAATTTTTCAAGGTATTAATTTTGTCTTTATTTTATGTCTAAATAAAAGAAAATCAGCTAAAAATACCTAAAAATAACATTAAAAGCCTTCGATTTGATAGGAAACATTAAATATAGACGATAAAAGAAGATACCAGAATCCCAAGATTCTGTAAGGTCCGCGGTCATGAAAATTGGCCAATTTTTCAAGGTATTAATTTTGTCTTTATTTTATGTCTAAATCAAAGAAAATCAGCCAAAAATACCTAAGAGTAACATTAAAAGCCTTCGATTAGATAGGAAACATTAAAAATAGACGATAAAAGAAGATACCAGAATCCCCACATTCTGTAAGGTCCGCGGTCATGAAAATTGGCCAATTTTTCAAGGTATTAATTTTGTCTTTATTTTATGTCTAAATCAAAGAAAATCAGCTAAAAATACCTAAGAATAACATTAAAAGCCTTCGATTAGATAGAAAACATTGAAAATAGGCGATAAAAGAAGATACCAGAATCCCCACATTCTGTAAGGTCCGCGGTCATGAAAATTGGCCAATTTTTCAAGGTATAAATTTTGTCTTTATTTTATGTCTAAATCAAAGAAAATCAGCTAAAAATACCTAAGAGTAACATTAAAAGCCTTCGATTTGATAGGAAACATTGAAAATAGACGATAAAAGAAGATACTAGAATCCCCACATTCTGTAAGGTCCGCGGTCATGAAAATTGGCCAATTTTTCAAGGTATTAATTTTGTCTTTATTTTATGTCTAAATCAAAGAAAATCAGCTAAAAATACCTAAGAATAACATTAAAAGCCTTCGATTTGATAGGAAACATTGAATATAGACGATAAAAGAAGATACCAGAATCCCAAGATTCTGTAAGGTCCGCGGTCATGAAAATTGGCCAATTTTTCAAGGTATTAATTTTGTCTTTATTTTATGTCAAAATCAAAGAAAATCAGCCAAAAATACCTAAGAGTAACATTAAAAGCCTTCGATTAGATAGGAAACATTGAAAATAGACGATAAAAGAAGATACCAGAATCCCCACATTCTGTAAGGTCCGCGGTCATGAAAATTGGCCAATTTTTCAAGGTATTAATTTTGTCTTTATTTTATGTCTAAATCAAAGAAAATCAGCCAAAAATACCTAAGAGTAACATTAAAAGCCTTCGATTAGATAGGAAACATTTAAAATAGGCGATAAAAGAAGATACCAGAATCCCCACATTCTGTAAGGTCCGCGGTCATGAAAATTGGCCAATTTTTCAAGGTATTAATTTTGTCTTTATTTTATGTCTAAATCAAAGAAAATCAGCCAAAAATACCTAAGAGTAACATTAAAAGCCTTCGATTAGATAGGAAACATTGAATATAGACGATAAAAGAAGATACCAGAATCTCCACATTCTGTAAGGTCCGCGGTCATTAAAATTGGCCAATTTTTCAAGGTATTAATTTTGTCTTTATTTTATGTCTAAATCAAAGAAAATCAGCCAAAAATACCTAAGAGTTACATTAAAAGCCTTCGATTAGATAGGAAACATTGAAAATAGACGATAAAAAAAGATACCAGAATCTCCACATACTGTAAGGTCCGCGGTCATTAAAATTGGCCAATTTTTCAAGGTATTAATTTTGTCTTTATTTTATGTCTAAATCAAAGAAAATCAGCTAAAAATACCTAAGAATAACATTAAAAGCCTTCGATTAGATAGGAAACATTGAAAATAGACGATAAAAGAAGATACTAGAATCCCCACATTCTGTAAGGTCCGCGGTCATGAAAATTGGCCAATTTTTCAAGGTATTAATTTTGTCTTTATTTTATGTCTAAATCAAAGAAAATCAGCTAAAAATACCTAAGAATAACATTAAAAGCCTTCGATTAGATAGAAAACATTGAAAATAGGCGATAAAAGAAGATACCAGAATCCCCACATTCTGTAAGGTCCGCGGTCATGAAAATTGGCCAATTTTTCAAGGTATTAATTTTGTCTTTATTTTATGTCTAAATCAAAGAAAATCAGCCAAAAATACCTAAGAGTAACATTAAAAGCCTTCGATTAGATAGGAAACATTGAATATAGACGATAAAAAAAGATACCAGAATCTCCACATACTGTAAGGTCCGCGGTCATTAAAATTGGCCAATTTTTCAAGGTATTAATTTTGTCTTTATTTTATGTCTAAATCAAAGAAAATCAGCTAAAAATACCTAAGAATAACATTAAAAGCCTTCGATTTGATAGGAAACATTGAAAATAGACGATAAAAGAAGATACGAGAATCGCCACATTCTGTAAGGTCCGCGGTCATGAAAATTGGCCAATTTTTCAAGGTATTAATTTTGTCTTTATTTTATGTCTAAATCAAAGAAAATCAGCCAAAAATACCTAAGAGTAACATTAAAAGCCTTCGATTAGATAGGAAACATTAAAAATAGACGATAAAAGAAGATACCAGAATCCCCACATTCTGTAAGGTCCGCGGTCATGAAAATTTGCCAATTTTTCAAGGTATTAATTTTGTCTTTATTTTATGTCTAAATCAAAGAAAATCAGCTAAAAATACCTAAGAGTAACATTAAAAGCCTTCGATTAGATAGGAAACATTAAAAATAGACGATAAAAGAAGATACCAGAATCCCCACATTCTGTAAGGTCCGCGGTCATGAAAATTGGCCAATTTTTCAAGGTATAAATTTTGTCTTTATTTTATGTCTAAATCAAAGAAAATCAGCTAAAAATACCTAAGAGTAACATTAAAAGCCTTCGATTTGATAGGAAACATTGAAAATAGACGATAAAAGAAGATACTAGAAGCCCCACATTCTGTAAGGTCCGCGGTCATGAAAATTGGCCAATTTTTCAAGGTATTAATTTTGTCTTTATTTTATGTCTAAATCAAAGAAAATCAGCTAAAAATACCTAAGAATAACATTAAAAGCCTTCGATTTGATAGGAAACATTGAATATAGACGATAAAAGAAGATACCAGAATCCCAAGATTCTGTAAGGTCCGCGGTCATGAAAATTGGCCAATTTTTCAAGGTATTAATTTTGTCTTTATTTTATGTCAAAATCAAAGAAAATCAGCCAAAAATACCTAAGAGTAACATTAAAAGCCTTCGATTAGATAGGAAACATTGAAAATAGACGATAAAAGAAGATACCAGAATCCCCACATTCTGTAAGGTCCGCGGTCATGAAAATTGGCCAATTTTTCAAGGTATTAATTTTGTCTTTATTTTATGTCTAAATCAAAGAAAATCAGCCAAAAATACCTAAGAGTAACATTAAAAGCCTTCGATTAGATAGGAAACATTGAAAATAGACGATAAAAGAAGATACCAGAATCTCCACATTCTGTAAGGTCCGCGGTCATGAAAATTGGCCAATTTTTCAAGGTATTAATTTTGTCTTTAATTTATGTCTAAATCAAAGAAAATCAGCCAAAAATACCTAAGAGTAACATTAAAAGCCTTCGATTAGATAGGAAACATTGAAAATAGACGATAAAAGAAGATACCAGAATCTTCACATTCTGTAAGGTCCGCGGTCATGAAAATTGGCCAATTTTTCAAGGTATTAATTTTGTCTTTATTTTATGTCTAAATCAAAGAAAATCAGCTAAAAATACCTAAGAGTAACATTAAAAGCCTTCGATTAGATAGGAAACATTAAAAATAGACGATAAAAGAAGATACCAGAATCCCCACATTCTGTAAGGTCCGCGGTCATGAAAATTGGCCAATTTTTCAAGGTATTAATTTTGTCTTTATTTTATGTCTAAATCAAAGAAAATCAGCTAAAAATACCTAAGAGTAACATTAAAAGCCTTCGATTAGATAGGAAACATTAAAAATAGACGATAAAAGAAGATACCAGAATCCCCACATTCTGTAAGGTCCGCGGTCATGAAAATTGGCCAATTTTTCAAGGTATAAATTTTGTCTTTATTTTATGTCTAAATCAAAGAAAATCAGCTAAAAATACCTAAGAGTAACATTAAAAGCCTTCGATTTGATAGGAAACATTGAAAATAGACGATAAAAGAAGATACTAGAATCCCCACATTCTGTAAGATTCGATTCATGAAAATTGGCCAATTTTTCAAGGTATTAATTTTGTCTTTATTTTATGTCTAAATCAAAGAAAATCAGCCAAAAATACCTAAGAATAACATTAAAAGCCTTCGATTTGATAGGAAACATTGAATATAGATGATAAAAGAAGATACCAGAATCCCAAGATTCTGTAAGGTCCGCGGTCATGAAAATTGGCCAATTTTTCAAGGTATTAATTTTGTCTTTATTTTATGTCTAAATCAAAGAAAATCAGCCAAAAAATAGACGATAAAAGAAGATACCAGAATCCCCACATTCTGTAAGGTCCGCGGTCATGAAAATTGGCCAATTTTTCAAGGTATTAATTTTGTCTTTATTTTATGTCTAAATCAAAGAAAATCAGCTAAAAATACCTAAGAGTAACATTAAAAGCCTTCGATTAGATAGGAAACATTGAAAATAGACGATAAAAGAAGATACCAGAATCCCCACATTCTGTAAGGTCCGCGGTCATGAAAATTGGCCAATTTTTCAAGGTATTAATTTTGTCTTTATTTTATGTCTAAATCAAAGAAAATCAGCTAAAAATACCTAAGAATAACATTAAAAGCCTTCGATTTGATAGGAAACATTGAAAATAGACGATAAAAGAAGATACTAGAATCCCCACATTCTGTAAGGTCCGCGGTCATGAAAATTGGCCAATTTTTCAAGGTATTAATTTTGTCCTTATTTTATGTCTAAATCAAAGTAAATCAACTAAAAATACCTAAGAATAACATTAAAAGCCTTCAATTAGATAGGAAACATTGAAAATAGACGATAAAAGAAGATACTAGAATCCCCACATTCTGTAAGGTCCGCGGTCATGAAAATTGGCCAATTTTTCAAGGTATTAATTTTGTCTTTATTTTATGTCTAAATCAAAGAAAATCAGCCAAAAATACCTAAGAGTAACATTAAAAGCCTTCGATTAGATAGGAAACATTGAAAATAGACGATAAAAGAAGATACCAGAATCTCCACATTCTGTAAGGTCCGCGGTCATGAAAATTGGCCAATCTTTCAAGGTATTAATTTTGTCTTTATTTTATGTCTAAATCAAAGAAAATCAGCTAAAAATACCTAAGAATAACATTAAAAGCCTTCGATTAGATAGGAAACATTGAAAATAGACGATAAAAGAAGATACTAGAATCCCCACATTCTGTAAGGTCCGCGGTCATGAAAATTGGCCAATTTTTCAAGGTATTAATTTTGTCTTTATTTTATGTCTAAATCAAAGAAAATCAGCTAAAAATACCTAAGAATAACATTAAAAGCCTTCGATTAGATAGGAAACATTGAAAATAGACGATAAAAGAAGATACTAGAATCCCCACATTCTGTAAGGTCCGCGGTCATGAAAATTGGCCAATTTTTCAAGGTATTAATTTTGTCTTTATTTTATGTCTAAATCAAAGTAAATCAACTAAAAATACCTAAGAATAACATTAAAAGCCTTCGATTAGATAGGAAACATTGAAAATAGACGATAAAAGAAGATACCAGAATCCCCACATTCTGTAAGGTCCGCGGTCATGAAAATTGGCCAATTTTTTAAGGTATTAATTTTGTCTTTATTTTATGTCTAAATCAAAGAAAATCAGCTAAAAATACCTAAGAATAACATTAAAAGCCTTCGATTTGATAGGAAACATTGAAAATAGACGATAAAAGAAGATACCAGAATCCCCACATTCTGTAAGGTCCGCGGTCATGAAAATTGGCCAATTTTTCAAGGTATTAATTTTGTCTTTATTTTATGTCTAAATCAAAGTAAATCAACTAAAAATACCTAAGAATAACATTAAAAGCCTTCGATTAGATAGGAAACATTAAAAATAGACGATAAAAGAAGATACCAGAATCCCCACATTCTGTAAGGTCCGCGGTCATGAAAATTGGCCAATTTTTCAAGGTAATGATTTTGTCTTTATTTTATGTCTAAATCAAAGAAAATCAGCTAAAAATACCTAAGAATAACATTAAAAGCCTTCGATTAGATAGGAAACATTGAAAATAGACGATAAAAGAAGATACCAGAATCCCCACATTCTGTAAGGTCCGCGGTCATGAAAATTGGCCAATTTTTCAAGGTATTAATTTTGTCTTTATTTTATGTCTAAATCAAAGAAAATCAGCTAAAAATACCTAAGAATAACATTAAAAGCCTTCGATTAGATAGGAAACATTGAAAATAGACGATAAAAGAAGATACTAGAATCCCCACATTCTGTAAGGTCCGCGGTCATGAAAATTGGCCAATTTTTCAAGGTATTAATTTTGTCTTTATTTTATGTCTAAATCAAAGAAAATCAGCTAAAAATACCTAAGAATAACATTAAAAGCCTTCGATTAGATAGGAAACATTGAAAATAGACGATAAAAGAAGATACTAGAATCCCCACATTCTGTAAGGTCCGCGGTCATGAAAATTGGCCAATTTTTCAAGGTATTAATTTTGTCTTTATTTTATGTCTAAATCAAAGTAAATCAACTAAAAATACCTAAGAATAACATTAAAAGCCTTCGATTAGATAGCAAACATTGAAAATAGACGATAAAAGAAGATACTAGAATCCCCACATTCTGTAAGGTCCGCGGTCATGAAAATTGGCCAATTTTTCAAGGTATTAATTTTGTCTTTATTTTATGTCTAAATAAAAGAAAATCAGCTAAAAATACCTAAGAATAACATTAAAAGCCTTCGATTTGATAGGAAACATTGAAAATAGACGATAAAAGAAGATACTAGAATCCCCACATTCTGTAAGGTCCGCGGTCATGAAAATTGGCCAATCTTTCAAGGTATTAATTTTGTCTTTATTTTATGTCTAAATCAAAGAAAATCAGCTAAAAATACCTAAGAATAACATTAAAAGCCTTCGATTAGATAGGAAACATTGAAAATAGACGATAAAAGAAGATACTAGAATCCCCACATTCTGTAAGGTCCGCGGTCATGAAAATTGGCCAATTTTTCAAGGTATTAATTTTGTCTTTATTTTATGTCTAAATCAAAGAAAATAAGCCAAAAATACCTAAGAGTAACATTAAAAGCCTTCGATTAGATAGGAAACATTGAAAATAGACGATAAAAGAAGATACCAGAATCTCCACATTCTGTAAGGTCCGCGGTCATGAAAATTGGCCAATTTTTCAAGGTATTAATTTTGTCTTTAATTTATGTCTAAATCAAAGAAAATCAGCCAAAAATACCTAAGAGTAACATTAAAAGCCTTCGATTAGATAGGAAACATTGAAAATAGACGATAAAAGAAGATACCAGAATCTTCACATTCTGTAAGGTCCGCGGTCATGAAAATTGGCCAATTTTTCAAGGTATTAATTTTGTCTTTATTTTATGTCTAAATCAAAGAAAATCAGCTAAAAATACCTAAGAGTAACATTAAAAGCCTTCGATTAGATAGGAAACATTAAAAATAGACGATAAAAGAAGATACCAGAATCCCCACATTCTGTAAGGTCCGCGGTCATGAAAATTGGCCAATTTTTCAAGGTATTAATTTTGTCTTTATTTTATGTCTAAATCAAATAAAATCAGCTAAAAATACCTAAGAATAACATTAAAAGCCTTCGATTAGATAGGAAACATTAAAAATAGACGATAAAAGAAGATACCAGAATCCCCACATTCTGTAAGGTCCGCGGTCATGAAAATTGGCCAATTTTTCAAGGTATAAATTTTGTCTTTATTTTATGTCTAAATCAAAGAAAATCAGCTAAAAATACCTAAGAGTAACATTAAAAGCCTTCGATTTGATAGGAAACATTGAAAATAGACGATAAAAGAAGATACTAGAATCCCCACATTCTGTAAGATTCGATTCATGAAAATTGGCCAATTTTTCAAGGTATTAATTTTGTCTTTATTTTATGTCTAAATCAAAGAAAATCAGCCAAAAATACCTAAGAATAACATTAAAAGCCTTCGATTTGATAGGAAACATTGAATATAGATGATAAAAGAAGATACCAGAATCCCAAGATTCTGTAAGGTCCGCGGTCATGAAAATTGGCCAATTTTTCAAGGTATTAATTTTGTCTTTATTTTATGTCTAAATCAAAGAAAATCAGCCAAAAAATAGACGATAAAAGAAGATACCAGAATCCCCACATTCTGTAAGGTCCGCGGTCATGAAAATTGGCCAATTTTTCAAGGTATTAATTTTGTCTTTATTTTATGTCTAAATCAAAGAAAATCAGCTAAAAATACCTAAGAGTAACATTAAAAGCCTTCGATTAGATAGGAAACATTGAAAATAGACGATAAAAGAAGATACCAGAATCCCCACATTCTGTAAGGTCCGCGGTCATGAAAATTGGCCAATTTTTCAAGGTATTAATTTTGTCTTTATTTTATGTCTAAATCAAAGAAAATCAGCTAAAAATACCTAAGAATAACATTAAAAGCCTTCGATTTGATAGGAAACATTGAAAATAGACGATAAAAGAAGATACTAGAATCCCCACATTCTGTAAGGTCCGCGGTCATGAAAATTGGCCAATTTTTCAAGGTATTAATTTTGTCCTTATTTTATGTCTAAATCAAAGTAAATCAACTAAAAATACCTAAGAATAACATTAAAAGCCTTCAATTAGATAGGAAACATTGAAAATAGACGATAAAAGAAGATACTAGAATCCCCACATTCTGTAAGGTCCGCGGTCATGAAAATTGGCCAATTTTTCAAGGTATTAATTTTGTCTTTATTTTATGTCTAAATCAAAGAAAATCAGCCAAAAATACCTAAGAGTAACATTAAAAGCCTTCGATTAGATAGGAAACATTGAAAATAGACGATAAAAGAAGATACCAGAATCTCCACATTCTGTAAGGTCCGCGGTCATGAAAATTGGCCAATCTTTCAAGGTATTAATTTTGTCTTTATTTTATGTCTAAATCAAAGAAAATCAGCTAAAAATACCTAAGAATAACATTAAAAGCCTTCGATTAGATAGGAAACATTGAAAATAGACGATAAAAGAAGATACTAGAATCCCCACATTCTGTAAGGTCCGCGGTCATGAAAATTGGCCAATTTTTCAAGGTATTAATTTTGTCTTTATTTTATGTCTAAATCAAAGAAAATCAGCTAAAAATACCTAAGAATAACATTAAAAGCCTTCGATTAGATAGGAAACATTGAAAATAGACGATAAAAGAAGATACTAGAATCCCCACATTCTGTAAGGTCCGCGGTCATGAAAATTGGCCAATTTTTCAAGGTATTAATTTTGTCTTTATTTTATGTCTAAATCAAAGTAAATCAACTAAAAATACCTAAGAATAACATTAAAAGCCTTCGATTAGATAGGAAACATTGAAAATAGACGATAAAAGAAGATACCAGAATCCCCACATTCTGTAAGGTCCGCGGTCATGAAAATTGGCCAATTTTTTAAGGTATTAATTTTGTCTTTATTTTATGTCTAAATCAAAGAAAATCAGCTAAAAATACCTAAGAATAACATTAAAAGCCTTCGATTTGATAGGAAACATTGAAAATAGACGATAAAAGAAGATACCAGAATCCCCACATTCTGTAAGGTCCGCGGTCATGAAAATTGGCCAATTTTTCAAGGTATTAATTTTGTCTTTATTTTATGTCTAAATCAAAGTAAATCAACTAAAAATACCTAAGAATAACATTAAAAGCCTTCGATTAGATAGGAAACATTAAAAATAGACGATAAAAGAAGATACCAGAATCCCCACATTCTGTAAGGTCCGCGGTCATGAAAATTGGCCAATTTTTCAAGGTAATGATTTTGTCTTTATTTTATGTCTAAATCAAAGAAAATCAGCTAAAAATACCTAAGAATAACATTAAAAGCCTTCGATTAGATAGGAAACATTGAAAATAGACGATAAAAGAAGATACCAGAATCCCCACATTCTGTAAGGTCCGCGGTCATGAAAATTGGCCAATTTTTCAAGGTATTAATTTTGTCTTTATTTTATGTCTAAATCAAAGAAAATCAGCTAAAAATACCTAAGAATAACATTAAAAGCCTTCGATTAGATAGGAAACATTGAAAATAGACGATAAAAGAAGATACTAGAATCCCCACATTCTGTAAGGTCCGCGGTCATGAAAATTGGCCAATTTTTCAAGGTATTAATTTTGTCTTTATTTTATGTCTAAATCAAAGAAAATCAGCTAAAAATACCTAAGAATAACATTAAAAGCCTTCGATTAGATAGGAAACATTGAAAATAGACGATAAAAGAAGATACTAGAATCCCCACATTCTGTAAGGTCCGCGGTCATGAAAATTGGCCAATTTTTCAAGGTATTAATTTTGTCTTTATTTTATGTCTAAATCAAAGTAAATCAACTAAAAATACCTAAGAATAACATTAAAAGCCTTCGATTAGATAGCAAACATTGAAAATAGACGATAAAAGAAGATACTAGAATCCCCACATTCTGTAAGGTCCGCGGTCATGAAAATTGGCCAATTTTTCAAGGTATTAATTTTGTCTTTATTTTATGTCTAAATAAAAGAAAATCAGCTAAAAATACCTAAGAATAACATTAAAAGCCTTCGATTTGATAGGAAACATTGAAAATAGACGATAAAAGAAGATACTAGAATCCCCACATTCTGTAAGGTCCGCGGTCATGAAAATTGGCCAATCTTTCAAGGTATTAATTTTGTCTTTATTTTATGTCTAAATCAAAGAAAATCAGCTAAAAATACCTAAGAATAACATTAAAAGCCTTCGATTAGATAGGAAACATTGAAAATAGACGATAAAAGAAGATACTAGAATCCCCACATTCTGTAAGGTCCGCGGTCATGAAAATTGGCCAATTTTTCAAGGTATTAATTTTGTCTTTATTTTATGTCTAAATCAAAGAAAATCAGCCAAAAATACCTAAGAGTAACATTAAAAGCCTTCGATTAGATAGGAAACATTGAAAATAGACGATAAAAGAAGATACCAGAATCTCCACATTCTGTAAGGTCCGCGGTCATGAAAATTGGCCAATTTTTCAAGGTATTAATTTTGTCTTTAATTTATGTCTAAATCAAAGAAAATCAGCCAAAAATACCTAAGAGTAACATTAAAAGCCTTCGATTAGATAGGAAACATTGAAAATAGACGATAAAAGAAGATACCAGAATCTTCACATTCTGTAAGGTCCGCGGTCATGAAAATTGGCCAATTTTTCAAGGTATTAATTTTGTCTTTATTTTATGTCTAAATCAAAGAAAATCAGCTAAAAATACCTAAGAGTAACATTAAAAGCCTTCGATTAGATAGGAAACATTAAAAATAGACGATAAAAGAAGATACCAGAATCCCCACATTCTGTAAGGTCCGCGGTCATGAAAATTGGCCAATTTTTCAAGGTATTAATTTTGTCTTTATTTTATGTCTAAATCAAAGAAAATCAGCTAAAAATACCTAAGAGTAACATTAAAAGCCTTCGATTAGATAGGAAACATTAAAAATAGACGATAAAAGAAGATACCAGAATCCCCACATTCTGTAAGGTCCGCGGTCATGAAAATTGGCCAATTTTTCAAGGTATAAATTTTGTCTTTATTTTATGTCTAAATCAAAGAAAATCAGCTAAAAATACCTAAGAGTAACATTAAAAGCCTTCGATTTGATAGGAAACATTGAAAATAGACGATAAAAGAAGATACTAGAATCCCCACATTCTGTAAGATTCGATTCATGAAAATTGGCCAATTTTTCAAGGTATTAATTTTGTCTTTATTTTATGTCTAAATCAAAGAAAATCAGCCAAAAATACCTAAGAATAACATTAAAAGCCTTCGATTTGATAGGAAACATTGAATATAGATGATAAAAGAAGATACCAGAATCCCAAGATTCTGTAAGGTCCGCGGTCATGAAAATTGGCCAATTTTTCAAGGTATTAATTTTGTCTTTATTTTATGTCTAAATCAAAGAAAATCAGCCAAAAAATAGACGATAAAAGAAGATACCAGAATCCCCACATTCTGTAAGGTCCGCGGTCATGAAAATTGGCCAATTTTTCAAGGTATTAATTTTGTCTTTATTTTATGTCTAAATCAAAGAAAATCAGCTAAAAATACCTAAGAGTAACATTAAAAGCCTTCGATTAGATAGGAAACATTGAAAATAGACGATAAAAGAAGATACCAGAATCCCCACATTCTGTAAGGTCCGCGGTCATGAAAATTGGCCAATTTTTCAAGGTATTAATTTTGTCTTTATTTTATGTCTAAATCAAAGAAAATCAGCTAAAAATACCTAAGAATAACATTAAAAGCCTTCGATTTGATAGGAAACATTGAAAATAGACGATAAAAGAAGATACTAGAATCCCCACATTCTGTAAGGTCCGCGGTCATGAAAATTGGCCAATTTTTCAAGGTATTAATTTTGTCCTTATTTTATGTCTAAATCAAAGTAAATCAACTAAAAATACCTAAGAATAACATTAAAAGCCTTCAATTAGATAGGAAACATTGAAAATAGACGATAAAAGAAGATACTAGAATCCCCACATTCTGTAAGGTCCGCGGTCATGAAAATTGGCCAATTTTTCAAGGTATTAATTTTGTCTTTATTTTATGTCTAAATCAAAGAAAATCAGCCAAAAATACCTAAGAGTAACATTAAAAGCCTTCGATTAGATAGGAAACATTGAAAATAGACGATAAAAGAAGATACCAGAATCTCCACATTCTGTAAGGTCCGCGGTCATGAAAATTGGCCAATCTTTCAAGGTATTAATTTTGTCTTTATTTTATGTCTAAATCAAAGAAAATCAGCTAAAAATACCTAAGAATAACATTAAAAGCCTTCGATTAGATAGGAAACATTGAAAATAGACGATAAAAGAAGATACTAGAATCCCCACATTCTGTAAGGTCCGCGGTCATGAAAATTGGCCAATTTTTCAAGGTATTAATTTTGTCTTTATTTTATGTCTAAATCAAAGAAAATCAGCTAAAAATACCTAAGAATAACATTAAAAGCCTTCGATTAGATAGGAAACATTGAAAATAGACGATAAAAGAAGATACTAGAATCCCCACATTCTGTAAGGTCCGCGGTCATGAAAATTGGCCAATTTTTCAAGGTATTAATTTTGTCTTTATTTTATGTCTAAATCAAAGTAAATCAACTAAAAATACCTAAGAATAACATTAAAAGCCTTCGATTAGATAGGAAACATTGAAAATAGACGATAAAAGAAGATACCAGAATCCCCACATTCTGTAAGGTCCGCGGTCATGAAAATTGGCCAATTTTTTAAGGTATTAATTTTGTCTTTATTTTATGTCTAAATCAAAGAAAATCAGCTAAAAATACCTAAGAATAACATTAAAAGCCTTCGATTTGATAGGAAACATTGAAAATAGACGATAAAAGAAGATACCAGAATCCCCACATTCTGTAAGGTCCGCGGTCATGAAAATTGGCCAATTTTTCAAGGTATTAATTTTGTCTTTATTTTATGTCTAAATCAAAGTAAATCAACTAAAAATACCTAAGAATAACATTAAAAGCCTTCGATTAGATAGGAAACATTAAAAATAGACGATAAAAGAAGATACCAGAATCCCCACATTCTGTAAGGTCCGCGGTCATGAAAATTGGCCAATTTTTCAAGGTAATGATTTTGTCTTTATTTTATGTCTAAATCAAAGAAAATCAGCTAAAAATACCTAAGAATAACATTAAAAGCCTTCGATTAGATAGGAAACATTGAAAATAGACGATAAAAGAAGATACCAGAATCCCCACATTCTGTAAGGTCCGCGGTCATGAAAATTGGCCAATTTTTCAAGGTATTAATTTTGTCTTTATTTTATGTCTAAATCAAAGAAAATCAGCTAAAAATACCTAAGAATAACATTAAAAGCCTTCGATTAGATAGGAAACATTGAAAATAGACGATAAAAGAAGATACTAGAATCCCCACATTCTGTAAGGTCCGCGGTCATGAAAATTGGCCAATTTTTCAAGGTATTAATTTTGTCTTTATTTTATGTCTAAATCAAAGAAAATCAGCTAAAAATACCTAAGAATAACATTAAAAGCCTTCGATTAGATAGGAAACATTGAAAATAGACGATAAAAGAAGATACTAGAATCCCCACATTCTGTAAGGTCCGCGGTCATGAAAATTGGCCAATTTTTCAAGGTATTAATTTTGTCTTTATTTTATGTCTAAATCAAAGTAAATCAACTAAAAATACCTAAGAATAACATTAAAAGCCTTCGATTAGATAGCAAACATTGAAAATAGACGATAAAAGAAGATACTAGAATCCCCACATTCTGTAAGGTCCGCGGTCATGAAAATTGGCCAATTTTTCAAGGTATTAATTTTGTCTTTATTTTATGTCTAAATAAAAGAAAATCAGCTAAAAATACCTAAGAATAACATTAAAAGCCTTCGATTTGATAGGAAACATTGAAAATAGACGATAAAAGAAGATACTAGAATCCCCACATTCTGTAAGGTCCGCGGTCATGAAAATTGGCCAATCTTTCAAGGTATTAATTTTGTCTTTATTTTATGTCTAAATCAAAGAAAATCAGCTAAAAATACCTAAGAATAACATTAAAAGCCTTCGATTAGATAGGAAACATTGAAAATAGACGATAAAAGAAGATACTAGAATCCCCACATTCTGTAAGGTCCGCGGTCATGAAAATTGGCCAATTTTTCAAGGTATTAATTTTGTCTTTATTTTATGTCTAAATCAAAGAAAATCAGCTAAAAATACCTAAGAATAACATTAAAAGCCTTCGATTTGATAGGAAACATTGAAAATAGACGATAAAAGAAGATACTAGAATCCCCACATTCTGTAAGGTCCGCGGTCATGAAAATTGGCCAATTTTTCAAGGTATTAATTTTGTCTTTATTTTATGTCTAAATCAAAGTAAATCAACTAAAAATACCTAAGAATAACATTAAAAGCCTTCGATTAGATAGGAAACATTGAAAATAGACGATAAAAGAAGATACCAGAATCCCCACATTCTGTAAGGTCCGCGGTCATGAAAATTGGCCAATTTTTCAAGGTATTAATTTTGTCTTTATTTTATGTCTAAATCAAAGAAAATCAGCTAAAAATACCTAAGAATAACATTAAAAGCCTTCGATTTGATAGGAAACATTGAAAATAGACGATAAAAGAAGATACTAGAATCCCCACATTCTGTAAGGTCCGCGGTCATGAAAATTGGCCAATTTTTCAAGGTATTAATTTTGTCTTTATTTTATGTCTAAATCAAAGTAAATCAACTAAAAATACCTAAGAATAACATTAAAAGCCTTCGATTAGATAGGAAACATTAAAAATAGACGATAAAAGAAGATACTAGAATCCCCACATTCTGTAAGGTCCGCGGTCATGAAAATTGGCCAATTTTTCAAGGTAATGATTTTGTCTTTATTTTATGTCTAAATCAAAGAAAATCAGCTAAAAATACCTAAGAATAACATTAAAAGCCTTCGATTAGATAGGAAACATTGAAAATAGACGATAAAAGAAGATACCAGAATCCCCACATTCTGTAAGGTCCGCGGTCATGAAAATTGGCCAATTTTTCAAGGTATTAATTTTGTCTTTATTTTATGTCTAAATCAAAGAAAATCAGCTAAAAATACCTAAGAATAACATTAAAAGCCTTCGATTAGATAGGAAACATTGAAAATAGACGATAAAAGAAGATACTAGAATCCCCACATTCTGTAAGGTCCGCGGTCATGAAAATTGGCCAATTTTTCAAGGTATTAATTTTGTCTTTATTTTATGTCTAAATCAAAGAAAATCAGCTAAAAATACCTGAGAATAACATTAAAAGCCTTCGATTAGATAGGAAACATTGAAAATAGACGATAAAAGAAGATACTAGAATCCCCACATTCTGTAAGGTCCGCGGTCATGAAAATTGGCCAATTTTTCAAGGTATTAATTTTGTCTTTATTTTATGTCTAAATCAAAGTAAATCAACTAAAAATACCTAAGAATAACATTAAAAGCCTTCGATTAGATAGCAAACATTGAAAATAGACGATAAAAGAAGATACTAGAATCCCCACATTCTGTAAGGTCCGCGGTCATGAAAATTGGCCAATTTTTCAAGGTATTAATTTTGTCTTTATTTTATGTCTAAATAAAAGAAAATCAGCTAAAAATACCTAAGAATAACATTAAAAGCCTTCGATTTGATAGGAAACATTGAAAATAGACGATAAAAGAAGATACTAGAATCCCCACATTCTGTAAGGTCCGCGGTCATGAAAATTGGCCAATTTTTCAAGGTATTAATTTTGTCTTTATTTTATGTCTAAATCAAAGAAAATCAGCTAAAAATACCTAAGAATAACATTAAAAGCCTTCGATTAGATAGGAAACATTGAAAAAAGACGATAAAAGAAGATACCAGAATCTCCACATTCTGTAAGGTCCGCGGTCATGAAAATTGGCCAATTTTTCAAGGTATTAATTTTGTCTTTATTTTATGTCTAAATCAAAGAAAATCAGCTAAAAATACCTAAGAATAACATTAAAAGCCTTCGATTTGATAGGAAACATTGGAAATAGACGATAACAGAAGATACTAGAATCCCCACATTCTGTAAGGTCCGCGGTCATGAAAATTGGCCAATTTTTAAAGGTATTAATTTTGTCTTTATTTTATGTCTAAATCAAAGAAAATCAGCTAAAAATACCTAAGAATAACATTAAAAGCCTTCGATTAGATAGGAAACATTGAAAATAGACGATAAAAGAAGATACTAGAATCCCCACATTCTGTAAGGTCCGCGGTCATGAAAATTGGCCAATTTTTCAAGGTAATTATTTTGTCTTTATTTTATGTCTAAATCAAAGAAAATCAGCCAAAAATACCTAAGAATAACATTAAAAGCCTTCGATTAGATTGGAAACATTGAAAAAAGACGATAAAAGAAGATACCAGAATCTCCACATTCTGTAAGGTCCGCGGTCATGAAAATTGGCCAATTTTTCAAGGTATTAATTTTGTCTTTATTTTATGTCTAAATCAAAGAAAATCAGCCAAAAATACCTAAGAGTAACATTAAAAGCCTTCAATTAGATAGGAAACATTGAAAATAGACGATAAAAGAAGATACCAGAATCTCCACATTCTGTAAGGTCCGCGGTCATGAAAATTGGCCAATCTTTCAAGGTATTAATTTTGTCTTTATTTTATGTCTAAATCAAAGAAAATCAGCTAAAAATACCTAAGAATAACATTAAAAGCCTTCGATTAGATAGGAAACATTGAAAATAGACGATAAAAGAAGATACTAGAATCCCCACATTCTGTAAGGTCCGCGGTCATGAAAATTGGCCAATTTTTCAAGGTATTAATTTTGTCTTTATTTTATGTCTAAATCAAAGAAAATCAGCTAAAAATACCTAAGAATAACATTAAAAGCCTTCGATTTGATAGGAAACATTGAAAATAGACGATAAAAGAAGATACTAGCATCCCCACATTCTGTAAGGTCCGCGGTCATGAAAATTGGCCAATTTTTCAAGGTATTAATTTTGTCTTTATTTTATGTCTAAATCAAAGTAAATCAACTAAAAATACCTAAGAATAACATTAAAAGCCTTCGGTTAGATAGGAAACATTGAAAATAGACGATAAAAGAAGATACCAGAATCCCCACATTCTGTAAGGTCCGCGGTCATGAAAATTGGCCAATTTTTCAAGGTATTAATTTTGTCTTTATTTTATGTCTAAATCAAAGAAAATCAGCTAAAAATACCTAAGAATAACATTAAAAGCCTTCGATTAGATAGGAAACATTGAAAATAGACGATAAAAGAAGATACCAGAATCCCCACATTCTGTAAGATCCGCGGTCATGAAAATTGGCCAATTTTTCAAGGTATTAATTTTGTCTTTATTTTATGTCTAAATCAAAGAAAATCAGCTAAAAATACCTAAGAATAACATTAAAAGCCTTCGATTAGATAGGAAACATTGAAAATAGACGATAAAAGAAGATACCAGAATCTCCACATTCTGTAAGGTCCGCGGTCATGAAAATTGGCCAATTTTTCAAGGTATTAATTTTGTCTTTATTTTATGTCTAAATCAAAGAAAATCAGCTAAAAATACCTAAGAATAACATTAAAAGCCTTCGATTAGATAGGAAACATTGAAAATAGACGATAAAAGAAGATACTAGAATCCCCACATTCTGTAAGGTCCGCGGTCATGAAAATTGGCCAATTTTTCAAGGTATTAATTTTGTCTTTATTTTATGTCTAAATCAAAGTAAATCAACTAATAATACCTAAGAATAACATTAAAAGCCTTCGATTAGATAGCAAACATTGAAAATAGACGATAAAAGAAGATACTAGAATCCCCACATTCTGTAAGGTCCGCGGTCATGAAAATTGGCCAATTTTTCAAGGTATTAATTTTGTCTTTATTTTATGTCTAAATCAAAGAAAATCAGCTAAAAATACCTAAGAATAACATTAAAAGCCTTCGATTTGATAGGAAACATTGAAAATAGACGATAAAAGAAGATACTAGAATCCCCACATTCTGTAAGGTCCGCGGTCATGAAAATTGGCCAATTTTTCAAGGTATTAATTTTGTCTTTATTTTATGTCTAAATCAAAGAAAATCAGCTAAAAATACCTAAGAATAACATTAAAAGCCTTCGATTAGATAGGAAACATTGAAAATAGACGATAAAAGAAGATACTAGAATCCCCACATTCTGTAAGGTCCGCGGTCATGAAAATTGGCCAATTTTTCAAGGTATTAATTTTGTCTTTATTTTATGTCTAAATCAAAGTAAATCAACTAATAATACCTAAGAATAACATTAAAAGCCTTCGATTAGATAGCAAACATTGAAAATAGACGATAAAAGAAGATACTAGAATCCCCACATTCTGTAAGGTCCGCGGTCATGAAAATTGGCCAATTTTTCAAGGTATTAATTTTGTCTTTATTTTATGTCTAAATCAAAGAAAATCAGCTAAAAATACCTAAGAATAACATTAAAAGCCTTCGATTTGATAGGAAACATTGAAAATAGACGATAAAAGAAGATACTAGAATCCCCACATTCTGTAAGGTCCGCGGTCATGAAAATTGGCCAATTTTTCAAGGTATTAATTTTGTCTTTATTTTATGTCTAAATCAAAGAAAATCAGCTAAAAATACCTAAGAATAACATTAAAAGCCTTCGATTTGATAGGAAACATTGAAAATAGACGATAAAAGAAGATACTAGCATCCCCACATTCTGTAAGGTCCGCGGTCATGAAAATTGGCCAATTTTTCAAGGTATTAATTTTGTCTTTATTTTATGTCTAAATCAAAGTAAATCAACTAAAAATACCTAAGAATAACATTAAAAGCCTTCGGTTAGATAGGAAACATTGAAAATAGACGATAAAAGAAGATACCAGAATCCCCACATTCTGTAAGGTCCGCGGTCATGAAAATTGGCCAATTTTTCAAGGTATTAATTTTGTCTTTATTTTATGTCTAAATCAAAGAAAATCAGCTAAAAATACCTAAGAATAACATTAAAAGCCTTCGATTAGATAGGAAACATTGAAAATAGACGATAAAAGAAGATACCAGAATCCCCACATTCTGTAAGATCCGCGGTCATGAAAATTGGCCAATTTTTCAAGGTATTAATTTTGTCTTTATTTTATGTCTAAATCAAAGAAAATCAGCTAAAAATACCTAAGAATAACATTAAAAGCCTTCGATTAGATAGGAAACATTGAAAATAGACGATAAAAGAAGATACCAGAATCTCCACATTCTGTAAGGTCCGCGGTCATGAAAATTGGCCAATTTTTCAAGGTATTAATTTTGTCTTTATTTTATGTCTAAATCAAAGAAAATCAGCTAAAAATACCTAAGAATAACATTAAAAGCCTTCGATTAGATAGGAAACATTGAAAATAGACGATAAAAGAAGATACTAGAATCCCCACATTCTGTAAGGTCCGCGGTCATGAAAATTGGCCAATTTTTCAAGGTATTAATTTTGTCTTTATTTTATGTCTAAATCAAAGTAAATCAACTAATAATACCTAAGAATAACATTAAAAGCCTTCGATTAGATAGCAAACATTGAAAATAGACGATAAAAGAAGATACTAGAATCCCCACATTCTGTAAGGTCCGCGGTCATGAAAATTGGCCAATTTTTCAAGGTATTAATTTTGTCTTTATTTTATGTCTAAATCAAAGAAAATCAGCTAAAAATACCTAAGAATAACATTAAAAGCCTTCGATTTGATAGGAAACATTGAAAATAGACGATAAAAGAAGATACTAGAATCCCCACATTCTGTAAGGTCCGCGGTCATGAAAATTGGCCAATTTTTCAAGGTATTAATTTTGTCTTTATTTTATGTCTAAATCAAAGAAAATCAGCTAAAAATACCTAAGAATAACATTAAAAGCCTTCGATTAGATAGGAAACATTGAAAATAGACGATAAAAGAAGATACTAGAATCCCCACATTCTGTAAGGTCCGCGGTCATGAAAATTGGCCAATTTTTCAAGGTATTAATTTTGTCTTTATTTTATGTCTAAATCAAAGTAAATCAACTAATAATACCTAAGAATAACATTAAAAGCCTTCGATTAGATAGCAAACATTGAAAATAGACGATAAAAGAAGATACTAGAATCCCCACATTCTGTAAGGTCCGCGGTCATGAAAATTGGCCAATTTTTCAAGGTATTAATTTTGTCTTTATTTTATGTCTAAATCAAAGAAAATCAGCTAAAAATACCTAAGAATAACATTAAAAGCCTTCGATTTGATAGGAAACATTGAAAATAGACGATAAAAGAAGATACTAGAATCCCCACATTCTGTAAGGTCCGCGGTCATGAAAATTGGCCAATTTTTCAAGGTATTAATTTTGTCTTTATTTTATGTCTAAATCAAAGAAAATCAGCTAAAAATACCTAAGAATAACATTAAAAGCCTTCGATTAGATAGGAAACATTGAAAATAGACGATAAAAGAAGATACCAGAATCTCCACATTCTGTAAGGTCCGCGGTCATGAAAATTGGCCAATTTTTCAAGGTATTAATTTTGTCTTTATTTTATGTCTAAATCAAAGAAAATCAGCCAAAAATACCTAAGAGTAACATTAAAAGCCTTCAATTAGATAGGAAACATTGAAAATAGACGATAAAAGAAGATACCAGAATCTCCACATTCTGTAAGGTCCGCGGTCATGAAAATTGGCCAATCTTTCAAGGTATTAATTTTGTCTTTATTTTATGTCTAAATCAAAGAAAATCAGCTAAAAATACCTAAGAATAACATTAAAAGCCTTCGATTAGATAGGAAACATTGAAAATAGACGATAAAAGAAGATACTAGAATCCCCACATTCTGTAAGGTCCGCGGTCATGAAAATTGGCCAATTTTTCAAGGTATTAATTTTGTCTTTATTTTATGTCTAAATAAAAGAAAATCAGCTAAAAATACCTAAAAATAACATTAAAAGCCTTCGATTTGATAGGAAACATTGAAAATAGACGATAAAAGAAGATACTAGAATCCCCACATTCTGTAAGGTCCGCGGTCATGAAAATTGGCCAATTTTTCAAGGTATTAATTTTGTCTTTATTTTATGTCTAAATCAAAGTAAATCAACTAAAAATACCTAAGAATAACATTAAAAGCCTTCGATTAGATAGGAAACATTGAAAATAGACGATAAAAGAAGATACCAGAATCCCCACATTCTGTAAGGTCCGCGGTCATGAAAATTGGCCAATTTTTCAAGGTATTAATTTTGTCTTTATTTTATGTCTAAATCAAAGAAAATCAGCTAAAAATACCTAAGAATAACATTAAAAGCCTTCGATTAGATAGGAAACATTGAAAATAGACGATAAAAGAAGATACCAGAATCCCCTACATTCTGTAAGGTCCGCGGTCATGAAAATTGGCCAATTTTTCAAGGTATTAATTTTGTCTTTATTTTATGTCTAAATCAAAGTAAATCAACTAATAATACCTAAGAATAACATTAAAAGCCTTCGATTAGATAGCAAACATTGAAAATAGACGATAAAAGAAGATACTAGAATCCCCACATTCTGTAAGGTCCGCGGTCATGAAAATTGGCCAATTTTTCAAGGTATTAATTTTGTCTTTATTTTATGTCTAAATCAAAGAAAATCAGCTAAAAATACCTAAGAATAACATTAAAAGCCTTCGATTTGATAGGAAACATTGAAAATAGACGATAAAAGAAGATACTAGAATCCCCACATTCTGTAAGGTCCGCGGTCATGAAAATTGGCCAATTTTTCAAGGTATTAATTTTGTCTTTATTTTATGTCTAAATCAAAGAAAATCAGCTAAAAATACCTAAGAATAACATTAAAAGCCTTCGATTAGATAGGAAACATTGAAAATAGACGATAAAAGAAGATACCAGAATCTCCACATTCTGTAAGGTCCGCGGTCATGAAAATTGGCCAATTTTTCAAGGTATTAATTTTGTCTTTATTTTATGTCTAAATCAAAGAAAATCAGCCAAAAATACCTAAGAGTAACATTAAAAGCCTTCAATTAGATAGGAAACATTGAAAATAGACGATAAAAGAAGATACCAGAATCTCCACATTCTGTAAGGTCCGCGGTCATGAAAATTGGCCAATCTTTCAAGGTATTAATTTTGTCTTTATTTTATGTCTAAATCAAAGAAAATCAGCTAAAAATACCTAAGAATAACATTAAAAGCCTTCGATTAGATAGGAAACATTGAAAATAGACGATAAAAGAAGATACTAGAATCCCCACATTCTGTAAGGTCCGCGGTCATGAAAATTGGCCAATTTTTCAAGGTATTAATTTTGTCTTTATTTTATGTCTAAATAAAAGAAAATCAGCTAAAAATACCTAAAAATAACATTAAAAGCCTTCGATTTGATAGGAAACATTGAAAATAGACGATAAAAGAAGATACTAGAATCCCCACATTCTGTAAGGTCCGCGGTCATGAAAATTGGCCAATTTTTCAAGGTATTAATTTTGTCTTTATTTTATGTCTAAATCAAAGTAAATCAACTAAAAATACCTAAGAATAACATTAAAAGCCTTCGATTAGATAGGAAACATTGAAAATAGACGATAAAAGAAGATACCAGAATCCCCACATTCTGTAAGGTCCGCGGTCATGAAAATTGGCCAATTTTTCAAGGTATTAATTTTGTCTTTATTTTATGTCTAAATCAAAGAAAATCAGCTAAAAATACCTAAGAATAACATTAAAAGCCTTCGATTAGATAGGAAACATTGAAAATAGACGATAAAAGAAGATACCAGAATCCCCTACATTCTGTAAGGTCCGCGGTCATGAAAATTGGCCAATTTTTCAAGGTATTAATTTTGTCTTTATTTTATGTCTAAATCAAAGAAAATCAGCTAAAAATACCTAAGAATAACATTAAATGCCTTCGATTAGATAGGAAACATTGAAAATAGACGATAAAAGAAGATACCAGAATCCCCACATTCTGTAAGGTCCGCGGTCATGAAAATTGGCCAATTTTTCAAGGTATTAATTTTGTCTTTATTTTATGTCAAAATCAAAGAAAATCAGCTAAAAATACCTAAGAATAACATTAAAAGCCTTCGATTTGATAGGAAACATTGAAAATAGACGATAAAAGAAGATACTAGAATCCCCACATTCTGTAAGGTCCGCGGTCATGAAAATTGGCCAATTTTTCAAGGTATTAATTTTGTCTTTATTTTATGTCTAAATCAAAGTAAATCAACTAAAAATACCTAAGAATAACATTAAAAGCCTTCGATTAGATAGGAAACATTGAAAATAGACGATAAAAGAAGATACCAGAATCCCCACATTCTGTAAGGTCCGCGGTCATGAAAATTGGCCAATTTTTCAAGGTATTAATTTTGTCTTTATTTTATGTCTAAATCAAAGAAAATCAGCTTAAAATACCTAAGAATAACATTAAAAGCCTTCGATTAGATAGGAAACATTGAAAATAGACGATAAAAGAAGATACTAGAATCCCCACATTCTGTAAGGTCCGCGGTCATGAAAATTGGCCAATTTTTCAAGGTATTAATTTTGTCTTTATTTTATGTCTAAATCAAAGTAAATCAACTAAAAATACCTAAGAATAACATTAAAAGCCTCGATTAGATAGGAAACATTGAAAATAGACGATAAAAAAAGATACTAGAATCCCCACATTCTGTAGGTCCGCGGTCATGAAAATTGGCCAATTTTTCAAGGTATTAATTTTGTCTTTATTTTATGTCTAAATCAAAGAAAATCAGCTTAAAATACCTAAGAATAACATTAAAAGCCTTCGATTTGATAGGAAACATTGAAAATAGACGATAAAAGAAGATACTAGAATCCCCACATTCTGTAAGGTCCGCGGTCATGAAAATTGGCCAATTTTTCAAGGTATTAATTTTGTCTTTATTTTATGTCTAAATCAAAGAAAATCAGCTAAAAATACCTAAGAATAACATTAAAAGCCTTCGATTAGATAGGAAACATTGAAAATAGACGATAAAAGAAGATACTAGAATCCCCACATTCTGTAAGGTCCGCGGTCATGAAAATTGGCCAATTTTTCAAGGTATTAATTTTGTCTTTATTTTATGTCTAAATCAAAGAAAATCAGCTAAAAATACCTAAGAATAACATTAAAAGCCTTCAATTTGATAGGAAACATTGAAAATAGACGATGAAAGAAGATACTAGAATCCCCACATTCTGTAAGGTCCGCGGTCATGAAAATTGGCCAATTTTTCAAGGTATTAATTTTGTCTTTATTTTATGTCTAAATCAAAGTAAATCAACTAAAAATACCTAAGAATAACATTAAAAGCCTTCGATTAGATAGGAAACATTGAAAATAGACGATAAAAGAAGATACCAGAATCCCCACATTCTGTAAGGTCCGCGGTCATGAAAATTGGCCAATTTTTCAAGGTATTAATTTTGTCTTTATTTTATGTCTAAATCAAAGAAAATCAGCTAAAAATACCTAAGAATAACATTAAATGCCTTCGATTAGATAGGAAACATTGAAAATAGACGATAAAAGAAGATACCAGAATCCCCACATTCTGTAAGGTCCGCGGTCATGAAAATTGGCCAATTTTTCAAGGTATTAATTTTGTCTTTATTTTATGTCTAAATCAAAGAAAATCAGCTAAAAATACCTAAGAATAACATTAAAAGCCTTCGATTAGATAGGAAACATTGAAAATAGACGATAAAAGAAGATACTAGAATCCCCACATTCTGTAAGGTCCGCGGTCATGAAAATTGGCCAATTTTTCAAGGTATTAATTTTGTCTTTATTTTATGTCTAAATCAAAGTAAATCAACTAAAAATACCTAAGAATAACATTAAGAGCCTTCGATTAGATAGGAAACATTGAAAATAGACGATAAAAGAAGATACTAGAATCCCCACATTCTGTAAGGTCCGCGGTCATGAAAATTGGCCAATTTTTCAAGGTATTAATTTTGTCTTTATTTTATGTCTAAATCAAAGAAAATCAGCTAAAAATACCTAAGAATAACATTAAAAGCCTTCGATTAGATAGGAAACATTGAAAATAGACGATAAAAGAAGATACTAGAATCCCCACATTCTGTAAGGTCCGCGGTCATGAAAATTGGCCAATTTTTCAAGGTATTAATTTTGTCTTTATTTTATGTCTAAATCAAAGAAAATCAGCTAAAAATACCTAAGAATAACATTAAAAGCCTTCAATTTGATAGGAAACATTGAAAATAGACGATGAAAGAAGATACTAGAATCCCCACATTCTGTAAGGTCCGCGGTCATGAAAATTGGCCAATTTTTCAAGGTATTAATTTTGTCTTTATTTTATGTCTAAATCAAAGTAAATCAACTAAAAATACCTAAGAATAACATTAAAAGCCTTCGATTAGATAGGAAACATTGAAAATAGACGATAAAAGAAGATACCAGAATCCCCACATTCTGTAAGGTCCGCGGTCATGAAAATTGGCCAATTTTTCAAGGTATTAATTTTGTCTTTATTTTATGTCTAAATCAAAGAAAATCAGCTAAAAATACCTAAGAATAACATTAAATGCCTTCGATTAGATAGGAAACATTGAAAATAGACGATAAAAGAAGATACCAGAATCCCCACATTCTGTAAGGTCCGCGGTCATGAAAATTGGCCAATTTTTCAAGGTATTAATTTTGTCTTTATTTTATGTCTAAATCAAAGAAAATCAGCTAAAAATACCTAAGAATAACATTAAAAGCCTTCGATTAGATAGGAAACATTGAAAATAGACGATAAAAGAAGATACTAGAATCCCCACATTCTGTAAGGTCCGCGGTCATGAAAATTGGCCAATTTTTCAAGGTATTAATTTTGTCTTTATTTTATGTCTAAATCAAAGTAAATCAACTAAAAATACCTAAGAATAACATTAAGAGCCTTCGATTAGATAGGAAACATTGAAAATAGACGATAAAAGAAGATACTAGAATCCCCACATTCTGTAAGGTCCGCGGTCATGAAAATTGGCCAATTTTTCAAGGTATTAATTTTGTCTTTATTTTATGTCTAAATCAAAGAAAATCAGCTAAAAATACCTAAGAATAACATTAAAAGCCTTCGATTTGATAGGAAACATTGAAAATAGACGATAAAAGAAGATACTAGAATCCCCACATTCTGTAAGGTCCGCGGTCATGAAAATTGGCCAATTTTTCAAGGTATTAATTTTGTCTTTATTTTATGTCTAAATCAAAGAAAATCAGCTAAAAATACCTAAGAATAACATTAAAAGCCTTCGATTAGATAGGAAACATTGAAAATAGACGATAAAAGAAGATACTAGAATCCCCACATTCTGTAAGGTCCGCGGTCATGAAAATTGGCCAATTTTTCAAGGTATTAATTTTGTCTTTATTTTATGTCTAAATCAAAGAAAATCAGCTAAAAATACCTAAGAATAACATTAAAAGCCTTCGATTTGATAGGAAACATTGAAAATAGACGATAAAAGAAGATACTAGAATCCCCACATTCTGTAAGGTCCGCGGTCATGAAAATTGGCCAATTTTTCAAGGTATTAATTTTGTCTTTATTTTATGTCTAAATCAAAGTAAATCAACTAAAAATACCTAAGAATAACATTAAAAGCCTTCGATTAGATAGGAAACATTGAAAATAGACGATAAAAGAAGATACCTGAATCCCCACATTCTGTAAGGTCCGCGGTCATGAAAATTGGCCAATTTTTCAAGGTATTAATTTTGTCTTTATTTTATGTCTAAATCAAAGAAAATCAGCTAAAAATACCTAAGAATAACATTAAAAGCCTTCGATTAGGCAGGAAACATTGAAAATAGACGATAAAAGAAGATACCAGAATCCCCACATTCTGTAAGGTCCGCGGTCATGAAAATTGGCCAATTTTTCAAGGTATTAATTTTGTCTTTATTTTATGTCTAAATCAAAGAAAATCAGCTAAAAATACCAAAGAATAACATTAAAAGCCTTCGATTAGATAGGAATCATTGAAAATAGACGATAAAAGAAGATACTAGAATCCCCACATTCTGTAAGGTCCGCGGTCATGAAAATTGGCCAATTTTTCAAGGTATTAATTTTGTCTTTATTTTATGTCTAAATCAAAGAAAATCAGCTAAAAATACCTAAGAATAACATTAAAAGCCTTCGATTAGATAGGAAACATTGAAAATAGACGATAAAAGAAGATACCAGAATCCCCACATTCTGTAAGGTCCGCGGTCATGAAAATTGGCCAATTTTTCAAGGTATTAATTTTGTCTTTATTTTATGTCTAAATCAAAGAAAATCAGCTAAAAATACCTAAGAATAACATTAAATGCCTTCGATTAGATAGGAAACATTGAAAATAGACGATAAAAGAAGATACCAGAATCCCCACATTCTGTAAGGTCCGCGGTCATGAAAATTGGCCAATTTTTCAAGGTATTAATTTTGTCTTTATTTTATGTCTAAATCAAAGAAAATCAGCTAAAAATACCTAAGAATAACATTAAAAGCCTTCGATTAGATAGGAAACATTGAAAATAGACGATAAAAGAAGATACTAGAATCCCCACATTCTGTAAGGTCCGCGGTCATGAAAATTGGCCAATTTTTCAAGGTATTAATTTTGTCTTTATTTTATGTCTAAATCAAAGTAAATCAACTAAAAATACCTAAGAATAACATTAAAAGCCTTCGATTAGATAGGAAACATTGAAAATAGACGATAAAAGAAGATACCTGAATCCCCACATTCTGTAAGGTCCGCGGTCATGAAAATTGGCCAATTTTTCAAGGTATTAATTTTGTCTTTATTTTATGTCTAAATCAAAGAAAATCAGCTAAAAATACCTAAGAATAACATTAAAAGCCTTCGATTAGGCAGGAAACATTGAAAATAGACGATAAAAGAAGATACCAGAATCCCCACATTCTGTAAGGTCCGCGGTCATGAAAATTGGCCAATTTTTCAAGGTATTAATTTTGTCTTTATTTTATGTCTAAATCAAAGAAAATCAGCTAAAAATACCAAAGAATAACATTAAAAGCCTTCGATTAGATAGGAATCATTGAAAATAGACGATAAAAGAAGATACTAGAATCCCCACATTCTGTAAGGTCCGCGGTCATGAAAATTGGCCAATTTTTCAAGGTATTAATTTTGTCTTTATTTTATGTCTAAATCAAAGAAAATCAGCTAAAAATACCTAAGAATAACATTAAAAGCCTTCGATTAGATAGGAAACATTGAAAATAGACGATAAAAGAAGATACCAGAATCCCCACATTCTGTAAGGTCCGCGGTCATGAAAATTGGCCAATTTTTCAAGGTATTAATTTTGTCTTTATTTTATGTCTAAATCAAAGAAAATCAGCTAAAAATACCTAAGAATAACATTAAATGCCTTCGATTAGATAGGAAACATTGAAAATAGACGATAAAAGAAGATACCAGAATCCCCACATTCTGTAAGGTCCGCGGTCATGAAAATTGGCCAATTTTTCAAGGTATTAATTTTGTCTTTATTTTATGTCTAAATCAAAGAAAATCAGCTAAAAATACCTAAGAATAACATTAAAAGCCTTCGATTAGATAGGAAACATTGAAAATAGACGATAAAAGAAGATACTAGAATCCCCACATTCTGTAAGGTCCGCGGTCATGAAAATTGGCCAATTTTTCAAGGTATTAATTTTGTCTTTATTTTATGTCTAAATCAAAGTAAATCAACTAAAAATACCTAAGAATAACATTAAGAGCCTTCGATTAGATAGGAAACATTGAAAATAGACGATAAAAGAAGATACTAGAATCCCCACATTCTGTAAGGTCCGCGGTCATGAAAATTGGCCAATTTTTCAAGGTATTAATTTTGTCTTTATTTTATGTCTAAATCAAAGAAAATCAGCTAAAAATACCTAAGAATAACATTAAAAGCCTTCGATTTGATAGGAAACATTGAAAATAGACGATAAAAGAAGATACTAGAATCCCCACATTCTGTAAGGTCCGCGGTCATTAAAATTGGCCAATTTTTCAAGGTATTAATTTTGTCTTTATTTTATGTCTAAATCAAAGAAAATCAGCTAAAAATACCTAAGAATAACATTAAAAGCCTTCGATTAGATAGGAAACATTGAAAATAGACGATAAAAGAAGATACTAGAATCCCCACATTCTGTAAGGTCCGCGGTCATGAAAATTGGCCAATTTTTCAAGGTATTAATTTTGTCTTTATTTTATGTCTAAATCAAAGAAAATCAGCTAAAAATACCTAAGAATAACATTAAAAGCCTTCGATTAGGCAGGAAACATTGAAAATAGACGATAAAAGAAGATACCAGAATCCCCACATTCTGTAAGGTCCGCGGTCATGAAAATTGGCCAATTTTTCAAGGTATTAATTTTGTCTTTATTTTATGTCTAAATCAAAGAAAATCAGCTAAAAATACCAAAGAATAACATTAAAAGCCTTCGATTAGATAGGAATCATTGAAAATAGACGATAAAAGAAGATACTAGAATCCCCACATTCTGTAAGGTCCGCGGTCATGAAAATTGGCCAATTTTTCAAGGTATTAATTTTGTCTTTATTTTATGTCTAAATCAAAGAAAATCAGCTAAAAATACCTAAGAATAACATTAAAAGCCTTCGATTAGATAGGAAACATTGAAAATAGACGATAAAAGAAGATACCAGAATCCCCACATTCTGTAAGGTCCGCGGTCATGAAAATTGGCCAATTTTTCAAGGTATTAATTTTGTCTTTATTTTATGTCTAAATCAAAGAAAATCAGCTAAAAATACCTAAGAATAACATTAAATGCCTTCGATTAGATAGGAAACATTGAAAATAGACGATAAAAGAAGATACCAGAATCCCCACATTCTGTAAGGTCCGCGGTCATGAAAATTGGCCAATTTTTCAAGGTATTAATTTTGTCTTTATTTTATGTCTAAATCAAAGAAAATCAGCTAAAAATACCTAAGAATAACATTAAAAGCCTTCGATTAGATAGGAAACATTGAAAATAGACGATAAAAGAAGATACTAGAATCCCCACATTCTGTAAGGTCCGCGGTCATGAAAATTGGCCAATTTTTCAAGGTATTAATTTTGTCTTTATTTTATGTCTAAATCAAAGTAAATCAACTAAAAATACCTAAGAATAACATTAAAAGCCTTCGATTAGATAGGAAACATTGAAAATAGACGATAAAAGAAGATACTAGAATCCCCACATTCTGTAAGGTCCGCGGTCATGAAAATTGGCCAATTTTTCAAGGTATTAATTTTGTCTTTATTTTATGTCTAAATCAAAGAAAATCAGCTAAAAATACCTAAGAATAACATTAAAAGCCTTCGATTAGATAGGAAACATTGAAAATAGACGATAAAAGAAGATACTAGAATCCCCACATTCTGTAAGGTCCGCGGTCATGAAAATTGGCCAATTTTTCAAGGTATTAATTTTGTCTTTATTTTATGTCTAAATCAAAGAAAATCAGCTAAAAATACCTAAGAATAACATTAAAAGCCTTCGATTAGATAGGAAACATTGAAAATAGACGATAAAAGAAGATACCTGAATCCCCACATTCTGTAAGGTCCGCGGTCATGAAAATTGGCCAATTTTTCAAGGTATTAATTTTGTCTTTATTTTATGTCTAAATCAAAGAAAATCAGCTAAAAATACCTAAGAATAACATTAAAAGCCTTCGATTAGATAGGAAACATTGAAAATAGACGATAAAAGAAGATACCAGAATCCCCACATTCTGTAAGGTCCGCGGTCATGAAAATTGGCCAATTTTTCAAGGTATTAATTTTGTCTTTATTTTATGTCTAAATCAAAGAAAATCAGCTAAAAATACCAAAGAATAACATTAAAAGCCTTCGATTAGATAGGAATCATTGAAAATAGACGATAAAAGAAGATACTAGAATCCCCACATTCTGTAAGGTCCGCGGTCATGAAAATTGGCCAATTTTTCAAGGTATTAATTTTGTCTTTATTTTATGTCTAAATCAAAGAAAATCAGCTAAAAATACCTAAGAATAACATTAAAAGCCTTCGATTAGATAGGAAACATTGAAAATAGACGATAAAAGAAGATACTAGAATCCCCACATTCTGTAAGGTCCGTGGTCATGAAAATTGGCCAATTTTTCAAGGTATTAATTTTGTCTTTATTTTATGTCTAAATCAAAGAAAATCAGCTAAAAATACCTAAGAATAACATTAAAAGCCTTCGATTTGATAGGAAACATTGAAAATAGACGATAAAAGAAGATACTAGAATCCCCACATTCTGTAAGGTCCGCGGTCATGAAAATTGGCGAATTTTTCAAGGTATTAATTTTGTCTTTATTTTATGTCTAAATCAAAGAAAATCAGCCAAAAATACCTAAGAGTAACATTAAAAGCCTTCGATTAGATAGGAAACATTGAAAATAGACGATAAAAGAAGATACTAGAATCCCCACATTCTGTAAGGTCCGCGGCCATGAAAATTGGCCAATTTTTCAAGGTATTAATTTCGTCTTTATTTTATGTCTAAATCAAAGAAAATCAGCTAAAAATACCTAAGAATAACATTAAAAGCCTTCGATTAGATAGGAAACATTGAAAATAGACGATAAAAGAAGATACTAGAATCCCCACATTCTGTAAGGTCCGCGGTCATGAAAATTAGCCAATTTTTCAAGGTATTAATTTTGTCTTTATTTTATGTCTAAATCAAAGAAAATCAGCTAAAAATACCTAAGAATAACATTAAAAGCCTTCGATTTGATAGGAAACATTGAAAATAGACGATAAAAGAAGATACTAGAATCCCCACATTCTGTAAGGTCCGCGGTCATGAAAATTGGCCAATTTTTCAAGGTATTAATTTTGTCTTTATTTTATGTCTAAATCAAAGTAAATCAACTAAAAATACCTAAGAATAACATTAAAAGCCTTCGATTAGATAGGAAACATTGAAAATAGACGATAAAAGAAGATACCAGAATCCCCACATTCTGTAAGGTCCGCGGTCATGAAAATTGGCCAATTTTTCAAGGTATTAATTTTGTCTTTATTTTATGTCTAAATCAAAGAAAATCAGCTAAAAATACCTAAGAATAACATTAAAAGCCTTCGATTAGATAGGAATCATTGAAAATAGACGATAAAAGAAGATACCAGAATCCCCACATTCTGTAAGGTCCGCGGTCATGAAAATTGGCCAATTTTTCAAGGTATTAATTTTGTCTTTATTTTATGTCTAAATCAAAGTAAATCAACTAAAAATACCTAACAATAACATTAAAAGCCTTCGATTAGATAGGAAACATTGAAAATAGACGATAAAAGAAGATACTAGAATCCCCACATTCTGTAAGGTCCGCGGTCATGAAAATTGGCCAATTTTTCAAGGTATTAATTTTGTCTTTATTTTATGTCTAAATCAAAGAAAATCAGCTAAAAATACCTAAGAATAACATTAAAAGCCTTCGATTAGATAGGAAACATTGAAAATAGACGATAAAAGAAGATACTAGAATCCCCACATTCTGTAAGGTCCACGGTCATGAAAATTGGCCAATTTTTCAAGGTATTAATTTTGTCTTTATTTTATGTCTAAATCAAAGAAAATCAGCTAAAAATACCTAAGAATAACATTAAAAGCCTTCGATTAGATAGGAAACATTGAAAATAGACGATAAAAGAAGATACTAGAATCCCCACATTCTGTAAGGTCCGCGGTCATGAAAATTGGCCAATTTTTCAAGGTATGAATTTTGTCTTTATTTTATGTCTAAATCAAAGAAAATCAGCTAAAAATACCTAAGAATAACATTAAAAGCCTTCGATTTGATAGGAAACATTGAAAATAGACGATAAAAGAAGATACTAGAATCCCCACATTCTGTAAGGTCCGCGGTCATGAAAATTGGCCAATTTTTCAAGGTATTAATTTTGTCTTTATTTTAAGTCTAAATCAAAGTAAATCAACTAAAAATACCTAAGAATAACATTAAAAGCCTTCGATTAGATAGGAAACATTGAAAATAGACGATAAAAGCAGATACCAGAATCCCCACATTCTGTAAGGTCCGCGGTCATGAAAATTGGCCAATTTTTCAAGGTATTAATTTTGTCTTTATTTTATGTCTAAATCAAAGAAAATCAGCTAAAAATACTTAAGAATAACATTAAAAGCCTTCGATTAGATAGGAAACATTGAAAATAGACGATAAAAGAAGATACCAGAATCCCCACATTCTGTAAGGTCCGCGGTCATGAAAATTGGCCAATTTTTCAAGGTATTAATTTTGTCTTTATTTTATGTCTAAATCAAAGAAAATCAGCTAAAAATACCTAAGAATAACATTAAAAGCCTTCGATTAGATAGGAAACATTGAAAATAGACGATAAAAGAAGATACTAGAATCCCCACATTCTGTAAGGTCCGCGGTCATGAAAATTGGCCAATTTTTCAAGGTATTAATTTTGTCTTTATTTTATGTCTAAATCAAAGAAAATCAGCTAAAAATACCTAAGAATAACATTAAAAGCCTTCGATTAGAAAGGAAACATTGAAAATAGACGATAAAAGAAGATACCAGAATCCCCACATTCTGTAAGGTCCGCGGTCATGAAAATTGGCCAATTTTTCAAGGTATTAATTTTGTCTTTATTTTATGTCTAAATCAAAGAAAATCAGCTTAAAATACCTAAGAATAACATTAAAAGCCTTCGATTTGATAGGAAACATTGAAAATAGACGATAAAAGAAGATACTAGAATCCCCACATTCTGTAAGGTCCGCGGTCATGAAAATTGGCCAATTTTTCAAGGTATTAATTTTGTCCTTATTTTATGTCTAAATCAAAATAAATCAACTAAAAATACCTAAGAATAACATTAAAAGCCTTCGATTAGATAGGAAACATTGAAAATAGACGATAAAAGAAGATACTAGAATCCCCACATTCTGTAAGGTCCGCGGTCATGAAAATTGGCCAATTTTTCAAGGTATTAATTTTGTCTTTATTTTATGTCTAAATCAAAGAAAATCAGCTAAAAATACCTAAGAATAACATTAAAAGCCTTCGATTTGATAGGAAACATTGAAAATAGACGATAAAAGAAGATACTAGAATCCACACATGCTGTAAGGTCCGCGGTCATGAAAATTGGCCAATTTTTCAAGGTATTAATTTTGTCTTTATTTTATGTTTAAATCAAAGAAAATCAGCTAAAAATACCTAAGAATAACATTAAAAGCCTTCGATTAGATAGGAAACATTGAAAATAGACGATAAAAGAAGATACTAGAATCCCCACATTCTGTAAGGTCCGCGGTCATGAAAATTGGCCAATTTTTCAAGGTATTAATTTTGTCTTTATTTTATGTCTAAATCAAAGAAAATCAGCTAAAAATACCTAAGAATAACATTAAAAGCCTTCGATTAGATAGGAAACATTGAAAATAGACGATAAAAGAAGATACTAGAATCCCCACATTCTGTAAGGTCCGCGGTCATGAAAATTGGCCAATTTTTCAAGGTATTAATTTTGTCTTTATTTTATGTCTAAATCAAAGAAAATCAGCTAAAAATACCTAAGAATAACATTAAAAGCCTTCGATTAGAAAGGAAACATTGAAAATAGACGATAAAAGAAGATACCAGAATCCCCACATTCTGTAAGGTCCGCGGTCATGAAAATTGGCCAATTTTTCAAGGTATTAATTTTGTCTTTATTTTATGTCTAAATCAAAGTAAATCAACTAAAAATACCTAACAATAACATTAACAGCCTTCGATTAGATAGGAAACATTGAAAATAGACGATAAAAGAAGATACTAGAATCCCCACATTCTGTAAGGTCCGCGGTCATGAAAATTGGCCAATTTTTCAAGGTATTAATTTTGTCTTTATTTTATGTCTAAATCAAAGAAAATCAGCTAAAAATACCTAAGAATAACATTAAAAGCCTTCGATTAGATAGGAAACATTGAAAATAGACGATAAAAGAAGATACTAGAATCCCCACATTCTGTAAGGTCCACGGTCATGAAAATTGGCCAATTTTTCAAGGTATTAATTTTGTCTTTATTTTATGTCTAAATCAAAGAAAATCAGCTAAAAATACCTAAGAATAACATTAAAAGCCTTCGATTAGATAGGAAACATTGAAAATAGACAATAAAAGAAGATACTAGAATCCCCACATTCTGTAAGGTCCGCGGTCATGAAAATTGGCCAATTTTTCAAGGTATTAATTTTGTCTTTATTTTATGTCTAAATCAAAGAAAATCAGCTAAAAATACCTAAGAATAACATTAAAAGCCTTCGATTTGATAGGAAACATTGAAAATAGACGATAAAAGAAGATACTAGAATCCCCACATTCTGTAAGGTCCGCGGTCATGAAAATTGGCCAATTTTTCAAGGTATTAATTTTGTCTTTATTTTATGTCTAAATCAAAGTAAATCAACTAAAAATACCTAAGAATAACATTAAAAGCCTTCGATTAGATAGGAAACATTGAAAATAGACGATAAAAGAAGATACCAGAATCCCCACATTCTGTAAGGTCCGCGGTCATGAAAATTGGCCAATTTTTCAAGGTATTAATTTTGTCCTTATTTTATGTCTAAATCAAAGTAAATCAACTAAAAATACCTAACAATAACATTAAAAGCCTTCGATTAGATAGGAAACATTGAAAATAGACGATAAAAGAAGATACTAGAATCCCCACATTCTGTAAGGTCCGCGGTCATGAAAATTGGCCAATTTTTCAAGGTATTAATTTTGTCTTTATTTTATGTCTAAATCAAAGAAAATCAGCTAAAAATACCTAAGAATAACATTAAAAGCCTTCGATTTGATAGGAAACATTGAAAATAGACGATAAAAGAAGATACTAGAATCCACACATGCTGTAAGGTCCGCGGTCATGAAAATTGGCCAATTTTTCAAGGTATTAATTTTGTCTTTATTTTATGTTTAAATCAAAGAAAATCAGCTAAAAATACCTAAGAATAACATTAAAAGCCTTCGATTAGATAGGAAACATTGAAAATAGACGATAAAAGAAGATACTAGAATCCCCACATTCTGTAAGGTCCGCGGTCATGAAAATTGGCCAATTTTTCAAGGTATTAATTTTGTCTTTATTTTATGTCTAAATCAAAGAAAATCAGCTAAAAATACCTAAGAATAACATTAAAAGCCTTCGATTAGATAGGAAACATTGAAAATAGACGATAAAAGAAGATACTAGAATCCCCACATTCTGTAAGGTCCGCGGTCATGAAAATTGGCCAATTTTTCAAGGTATTAATTTTGTCTTTATTTTATGTCTAAATCAAAGAAAATCAGCTAAAAATACCCAAGAATAACATTAAAAGCCTTCGATTAGAAAGGAAACATTGAAAATAGACGATAAAAGAAGATACCAGAATCCCCACATTCTGTAAGGTCCGCGGTCATGAAAATTGGCCAATTTTTCAAGGTATTAATTTTGTCTTTTTTTTATGTCTAAATCAAAGTAAATCAACTAAAAATACCTAACAATAACATTAAAAGCCTTCGATTAGATAGGAAACATTGAAAATAGACGATAAAAGAAGATACTAGAATCCCCACATTCTGTAAGGTCCGCGGTCATGAAAATTGGCCAATTTTTCAAGGTATTAATTTTGTCTTTATTTTATGTCTAAATCAAAGAAAATCAGCTAAAAATACCTAAGAATAACATTAAAAGCCTTCGATTAGATAGGAAACATTGAAAATAGACGATAAAAGAAGATACTAGAATCCCCACATTCTGTAAGGTCCACGGTCATGAAAATTGGCGAATTTTTCAAGGTATTAATTTTGTCTTTATTTTATGTCTAAATCAAAGAAAATCAGCTAAAAATACCTAAGAATAACATTAAAAGCCTTCGATTAGATAGGAAACATTGAAAATAGACAATAAAAGAAGATACTAGAATCCCCACATTCTGTAAGGTCCGCGGTCATGAAAATTGGCCAATTTTTCAAGGTATTAATTTTGTCTTTATTTTATGTCTACATCAAAGAAAATCAGCTAAAAATACCTAAGAATAACATTAAAAGCCTTCGATTTGATAGGAAACATTGAAAATAGACGATAAAAGAAGATACTAGAATCCCCACATTCTGTAAGGTCCGCGGTCATGAAAATTGGCCAATTTTTCAAGGTATTAATTTTGTCTTTATTTTATGTCTAAATCAAAGTAAATCAACTAAAAATACCTAAGAATAACATTAAAAGCCTTCGATTAGATAGGAAACATTGAAAATAGACGATAAAAGAAGATACCAGAATCCCCACATTCTGTAAGGTCCGCGGTCATGAAAATTGGCCAATTTTTCAAGGTATTAATTTTGTCTTTATTTTATGTCTAAATCAAAGAAAATCAGCTAAAAATACTTAAGAATAACATTAAAAGCCTTCGATTAGATAGGAAACATTGAAAATAGACGATAAAAGAAGATACCAGAATCCCCACATTCTGTAAGGTCCGCGGTCATGAAAATTGGCCAATTTTTCAAGGTATTAATTTTGTCTTTATTTTATGTCTAAATCAAAGAAAATCAGCTAAAAATACCTAAGAATAACATTAAAAGCCTTCGATTAGATAGGAAACATTGAAAATAGACGATAAAAGAAGATACTAGAATCCCCACATTCTGTAAGGTCCGCGGTCATGAAAATTGGCCAATTTTTCAAGGTATTAATTTTGTCTTTATTTTATGTCTAAATCAAAGAAAATCAGCTAAAAATACCTAAGAATAACATTAAAAGCCTTCGATTAGAAAGGAAACATTGAAAATAGACGATAAAAGAAGATACCAGAATCCCCACATTCTGTAAGGTCCGCGGTCATGAAAATTGGCCAATTTTTCAAGGTATTAATTTTGTCTTTATTTTATGTCTAAATCAAAGAAAATCAGCTAAAAATACCTAAGAATAACATTAAAAGCCTTCGATTTGATAGGAAACATTGAAAATAGACGATAAAAGAAGATACTAGAATCCCCACATTCTGTAAGGTCCGCGGTCATGAAAATTGGCCAATTTTTCAAGGTATTAATTTTGTCCTTATTTTATGTCTAAATCAAAGTAAATCAACTAAAAATACCTAAGAATAACATTAAAAGCCTTCGATTAGATAGGAAACATTGAAAATAGACGATAAAAGAAGATACTAGAATCCCCACATTCTGTAAGGTCCGCGGTCATGAAAATTGGCCAATTTTTCAAGGTATTAATTTTGTCTTTATTTTATGTCTAAATCAAAGAAAATCAGCTAAAAATACCTAAGAATAACATTAAAAGCCTTCGATTTGATAGGAAACATTGAAAATAGACGATAAAAGAAGATACTAGAATCCCCACATTCTGTAAGGTCCGCGGTCATGAAAATTGGCCAATTTTTCAAGGTATTAATTTTGTCTTTATTTTATGTTTAAATCAAAGAAAATCAGCTAAAAATACCTAAGAATAACATTAAAAGCCTTCGATTAGATAGGAAACATTGAAAATAGACGATAAAAGAAGATACTAGAATCCCCACATTCTGTAAGGTCCGCGGTCATGAAAATTGGCCAATTTTTCAAGGTATTAATTTTGTCTTTATTTTATGTCTAAATCAAAGAAAATCAGCTAAAAATACCTAAGAATAACATTAAAAGCCTTCGATTAGATAGGAAACATTGAAAATAGACGATAAAAGAAGATACTAGAATCCCCACATTCTGTAAGGTCCGCGGTCATGAAAATTGGCCAATTTTTCAAGGTATTAATTTTGTCTTTATTTTATGTCTAAATCAAAGAAAATCAGTAAAAATACCTAAGAATAACATTAAAAGCCTTCGATTAGATAGGAAACATTGAAAATAGACGATAAAAGAAGATACTAGAATCCACACATGCTGTAAGGTCCGCGGTCATGAAAATTGGCCAATTTTTCAAGGTATTAATTTTGTCTTTATTTTATGTTTAAATCAAAGAAAATCAGCTAAAAATACCTAAGAATAACATTAAAAGCCTTCGATTAGATAGGAAACATTGAAAATAGACGATAAAAGAAGATACTAGAATCCCCACATTCTGTAAGGTCCGCGGTCATGAAAATTGGCCAATTTTTCAAGGTATTAATTTTGTCTTTATTTTATGTCTAAATCAAAGAAAATCAGCTAAAAATACCTAAGAATAACATTAAAAGCCTTCGATTAGATAGGAAACATTGAAAATAGACGATAAAAGAAGATACTAGAATCCCCACATTCTGTAAGGTCCGCGGTCATGAAAATTGGCCAATTTTTCAAGGTATTAATTTTGTCTTTATTTTATGTCTAAATCAAAGAAAATCAGCTAAAAATACCCAAGAATAACATTAAAAGCCTTCGATTAGAAAGGAAACATTGAAAATAGACGATAAAAGAAGATACCAGAATCCCCACATTCTGTAAGGTCCGCGGTCATGAAAATTGGCCAATTTTTCAAGGTATTAATTTTGTCTTTTTTTTATGTCTAAATCAAAGTAAATCAACTAAAAATACCTAACAATAACATTAAAAGCCTTCGATTAGATAGGAAACATTGAAAATAGACGATAAAAGAAGATACTAGAATCCCCACATTCTGTAAGGTCCGCGGTCATGAAAATTGGCCAATTTTTCAAGGTATTAATTTTGTCTTTATTTTATGTCTAAATCAAAGAAAATCAGCTAAAAATACCTAAGAATAACATTAAAAGCCTTCGATTAGATAGGAAACATTGAAAATAGACGATAAAAGAAGATACTAGAATCCCCACATTCTGTAAGGTCCACGGTCATGAAAATTGGCGAATTTTTCAAGGTATTAATTTTGTCTTTATTTTATGTCTAAATCAAAGAAAATCAGCTAAAAATACCTAAGAATAACATTAAAAGCCTTCGATTAGATAGGAAACATTGAAAATAGACAATAAAAGAAGATACTAGAATCCCCACATTCTGTAAGGTCCGCGGTCATGAAAAATTGGCCAATTTTTCAAGGTATTAATTTTGTCTTTATTTTATGTCTACATCAAAGAAAATCAGCTAAAAATACCTAAGAATAACATTAAAAGCCTTCGATTTGATAGGAAACATTGAAAATAGACGATAAAAGAAGATACTAGAATCCCCACATTCTGTAAGGTCCGCGGTCATGAAAATTGGCCAATTTTTCAAGGTATTAATTTTGTCTTTATTTTATGTCTAAATCAAAGTAAATCAACTAAAAATACCTAAGAATAACATTAAAAGCCTTCGATTAGATAGGAAACATTGAAAATAGACGATAAAAGAAGATACCAGAATCCCCACATTCTGTAAGGTCCGCGGTCATGAAAATTGGCCAATTTTTCAAGGTATTAATTTTGTCTTTATTTTATGTCTAAATCAAAGAAAATCAGCTAAAAATACTTAAGAATAACATTAAAAGCCTTCGATTAGATAGGAAACATTGAAAATAGACGATAAAAGAAGATACCAGAATCCCCACATTCTGTAAGGTCCGCGGTCATGAAAATTGGCCAATTTTTCAAGGTATTAATTTTGTCTTTATTTTATGTCTAAATCAAAGAAAATCAGCTAAAAATACCTAAGAATAACATTAAAAGCCTTCGATTAGATAGGAAACATTGAAAATAGACGATAAAAGAAGATACTAGAATCCCCACATTCTGTAAGGTCCGCGGTCATGAAAATTGGCCAATTTTTCAAGGTATTAATTTTGTCTTTATTTTATGTCTAAATCAAAGAAAATCAGCTAAAAATACCTAAGAATAACATTAAAAGCCTTCGATTAGAAAGGAAACATTGAAAATAGACGATAAAAGAAGATACCAGAATCCCCACATTCTGTAAGGTCCGCGGTCATGAAAATTGGCCAATTTTTCAAGGTATTAATTTTGTCTTTATTTTATGTCTAAATCAAAGAAAATCAGCTAAAAATACCTAAGAATAACATTAAAAGCCTTCGATTTGATAGGAAACATTGAAAATAGACGATAAAAGAAGATACTAGAATCCCCACATTCTGTAAGGTCCGCGGTCATGAAAATTGGCCAATTTTTCAAGGTATTAATTTTGTCCTTATTTTATGTCTAAATCAAAGTAAATCAACTAAAAATACCTAAGAATAACATTAAAAGCCTTCGATTAGATAGGAAACATTGAAAATAGACGATAAAAGAAGATACTAGAATCCCCACATTCTGTAAGGTCCGCGGTCATGAAAATTGGCCAATTTTTCAAGGTATTAATTTTGTCTTTATTTTATGTCTAAATCAAAGAAAATCAGCTAAAAATACCTAAGAATAACATTAAAAGCCTTCGATTTGATAGGAAACATTGAAAATAGACGATAAAAGAAGATACTAGAATCCCCACATTCTGTAAGGTCCGCGGTCATGAAAATTGGCCAATTTTTCAAGGTATTAATTTTGTCTTTATTTTATGTTTAAATCAAAGAAAATCAGCTAAAAATACCTAAGAATAACATTAAAAGCCTTCGATTAGATAGGAAACATTGAAAATAGACGATAAAAGAAGATACTAGAATCCCCACATTCTGTAAGGTCCGCGGTCATGAAAATTGGCCAATTTTTCAAGGTATTAATTTTGTCTTTATTTTATGTCTAAATCAAAGAAAATCAGCTAAAAATACCTAAGAATAACATTAAAAGCCTTCGATTAGATAGGAAACATTGAAAATAGACGATAAAAGAAGATACTAGAATCCCCACATTCTGTAAGGTCCGCGGTCATGAAAATTGGCCAATTTTTCAAGGTATTAATTTTGTCTTTATTTTATGTCTAAATCAAAGAAAATCAGCTAAAAATACCTAAGAATAACATTAAAAGCCTTCGATTAGATAGGAAACATTGAAAATAGACGATAAAAGAAGATACTAGAATCCCCACATTCTGTAAGGTCTGCGGTCATGAAAATTGGCCAATTTTTCAAGGTATTAATTTTGTCTTTATTTTATGTCTAAATCAAAGAAAATCAGCTAAAAATACCTTAGAATAACATTAAAAGCCTTCGATTTGATAGGAAACATTGAAAATAGACGATAAAAGAAGATACTAGAATCCCCACATTCTGTAAGGTCCGCGGTCATGAAAATTGGCCAATTTTTCAAGGTATTAATTTTGTCTTTATTTTATGTCTAAATCAAAGTAAATCAACTAAAAATACCTAAGAATAACATTAAAAGCCTTCGATTAGATAGGAAACATTGAAAATAGACGATAAAAGAAGATACTAGAATCCCCACATTCTGTAAGGTCCGCGGTCATGAAAATTGGCCAATTTTTCAAGGTATTAATTTTGTCTTTATTTTATGTCTAAATCAAAGAAAATCAGCTAAAAATACTTAAGAATAACATTAAAAGCCTTCGATTAGATAGGAAACATTAAAAATAGACGATAAAAGAAGATACCAGAATCCCCACATTCTGTAAGGTCCGCGGTCATGAAAATTGGCCAATTTTTCAAGGTATTAATTTTGTCTTTATTTTATGTCTAAATCAAAGAAAATCAGCTAAAAATACCTAAGAATAACATTAAAAGCCTTCGATTAGATAGGAAACATTGAAAATAGACGATAAAAGAAGATACTAGAATCCCCACATTCTGTAAGGTCCGCGGTCATGAAAATTGGCCAATTTTTCAAGGTATTAATTTTGTCTTTATTTTATGTCTAAATCAAAGAAAATCAGCTAAAAATACCTAAGAATAACATTAAAAGCCTTCGATTAGAAAGGAAACATTGAAAATAGACGATAAAAGAAGATACCAGAATCCCCACATTCTGTAAGGTCCGCGGTCATGAAAATTGGCCAATTTTTCAAGGTATTAATTTTGTCTTTATTTTATGTCTAAATCAAAGAAAATCAGCTAAAAATACCTAAGAATAACATTAAAAGCCTTCGATTTGATAGGAAACATTGAAAATAGACGATAAAAGAAGATACTAGAATCCCCACATTCTGTAAGGTCCGCGGTCATGAAAATTGGCCAATTTTTCAAGGTATTAATTTTGTCCTTATTTTATGTCTAAATCAAAGTAAATCAACTAAAAATACCTAAGAATAACATTAAAAGCCTTCGATTAGATAGGAAACATTGAAAATAGACGATAAAAGAAGATACTAGAATCCCCACATTCTGTAAGGTCCGCGGTCATGAAAATTGGCCAATTTTTCAAGGTATTAATTTTGTCTTTATTTTATGTCTAAATCAAAGAAAATCAGCTAAAAATACCTAAGAATAACATTAAAAGCCTTCGATTTGATAGGAAACATTGAAAATAGACGATAAAAGAAGATACTAGAATCCACACATGCTGTAAGGTCCGCGGTCATGAAAATTGGCCAATTTTTCAAGGTATTAATTTTGTCTTTATTTTATGTTTAAATCAAAGAAAATCAGCTAAAAATACCTAAGAATAACATTAAAAGCCTTCGATTAGATAGGAAACATTGAAAATAGACGATAAAAGAAGATACTAGAATCCCCACATTCTGTAAGGTCCGCGGTCATGAAAATTGGCCAATTTTTCAAGGTATTAATTTTGTCTTTATTTTATGTCTAAATCAAAGAAAATCAGCTAAAAATACCTAAGAATAACATTAAAAGCCTTCGATTAGATAGGAAACATTGAAAATAGACGATGAAAGAAGATACTAGAATCCCCACATTCTGTAAGGTCCGCGGTCATGAAAATTGGCCAATTTTTCAAGGTATTAATTTTGTCTTTATTTTATGTCTAAATCAAAGAAAATCAGCTAAAAATACCTAAGAATAACATTAAAAGCCTTCGATTAGAAAGGAAACATTGAAAATAGACGATAAAAGAAGATACCAGAATCCCCACATTCTGTAAGGTCCGCGGTCATGAAAATTGGCCAATTTTTCAAGGTATTAATTTTGTCTTTATTTTATGTCTAAATCAAAGAAAATCAGCTAAAAATACCTAAGAATAACATTAAAAGCCTTCGATTTGATAGGAAACATTGAAAATAGACGATAAAAGAAGATACTAGAATCCCCACATTCTGTAAGGTCCGCGGTCATGAAAATTGGCCAATTTTTCAAGGTATTAATTTTGTCCTTATTTTATGTCTAAATCAAAGTAAATCAACTAAAAATACCTAAGAATAACATTAAAAGCCTTCGATTAGATAGGAAACATTGAAAATAGACGATAAAAGAAGATACTAGAATCCCCACATTCTGTAAGGTCCGCGGCCATGAAAATTGGCCAATTTTTCAAGGTATTAATTTCGTCTTTTTTTTATGTCTAAATCAAAGAAAATCAGCTAAAAATACCTAAGAATAACATTAAAAGCCTTCGATTAGATAGGAAACATTGAAAATAGACGATAAAAGAAGATACTAGAATCCCCACATTCTGTAAGGTCCGCGGTCATGAAAATTGGCCAATTTTTCAAGGTATTAATTTTGTCTTTATTTTATGTCTAAATCAAAGAAAATCAGCTAAAAATACCTAAGAATAACATTAAAAGCCTTCGATTTGATAGGAAACATTGAAAATAGACGATAAAAGAAGATACTAGAATCCCCACATTCTGTAAGGTCCGCGGTCATGAAAATTGGCCAATTTTTCAAGGTATTAATTTTGTCTTTATTTTATGTCTAAATCAAAGTAAATCAACTAAAAATACCTAAGAATAACATTAAAAGCCTTCGATTAGATAGGAAACATTGAAAATAGACGATAAAAGAAGATACCAGAATCCCCACATTCTGTAAGGTCCGCGGTCATGAAAATTGGCCAATTTTTCAAGGTATTAATTTTGTCTTTATTTTATGTCTAAATCAAAGAAAATCAGCTAAAAATACCTAAGAATAACATTAAAAGCCTTCGATTAGATAGGAATCATTGAAAATAGACGATAAAAGAAGATACCAGAATCCCCACATTCTGTAAGGTCCGCGGTCATGAAAATTGGCCAATTTTTCAAGGTATTAATTTTGTCTTTATTTTATGTCTAAATCAAAGTAAATCAACTAAAAATACCTAACAATAACATTAAAAGCCTTCGATTAGATAGGAAACATTGAAAATAGACGATAAAAGAAGATACTAGAATCCCCACATTCTGTAAGGTCCGCGGTCATGAAAATTGGCCAATTTTTCAAGGTATTAATTTTGTCTTTATTTTATGTCTAAATCAAAGAAAATCAGCTAAAAATACCTAAGAATAACATTAAAAGCCTTCGATTAGATAGGAAACATTGAAAATAGACGATAAAAGAAGATACTAGAATCCCCACATTCTGTAAGGTCCACGGTCATGAAAATTGGCCAATTTTTCAAGGTATTAATTTTGTCTTTATTTTATGTCTAAATCAAAGAAAATCAGCTAAAAATACCTAAGAATAACATTAAAAGCCTTCGATTAGATAGGAAACATTGAAAATAGACGATAAAAGAAGATACTAGAATCCCCACATTCTGTAAGGTCCGCGGTCATGAAAATTGGCCAATTTTTCAAGGTATGAATTTTGTCTTTATTTTATGTCTAAATCAAAGAAAATCAGCTAAAAATACCTAAGAATAACATTAAAAGCCTTCGATTTGATAGGAAACATTGAAAATAGACGATAAAAGAAGATACTAGAATCCCCACATTCTGTAAGGTCCGCGGTCATGAAAATTGGCCAATTTTTCAAGGTATTAATTTTGTCTTTATTTTAAGTCTAAATCAAAGTAAATCAACTAAAAATACCTAAGAATAACATTAAAAGCCTTCGATTAGATAGGAAACATTGAAAATAGACGATAAAAGCAGATACCAGAATCCCCACATTCTGTAAGGTCCGCGGTCATGAAAATTGGCCAATTTTTCAAGGTATTAATTTTGTCTTTATTTTATGTCTAAATCAAAGAAAATCAGCTAAAAATACTTAAGAATAACATTAAAAGCCTTCGATTAGATAGGAAACATTGAAAATAGACGATAAAAGAAGATACCAGAATCCCCACATTCTGTAAGGTCCGCGGTCATGAAAATTGGCCAATTTTTCAAGGTATTAATTTTGTCTTTATTTTATGTCTAAATCAAAGAAAATCAGCTAAAAATACCTAAGAATAACATTAAAAGCCTTCGATTAGATAGGAAACATTGAAAATAGACGATAAAAGAAGATACTAGAATCCCCACATTCTGTAAGGTCCGCGGTCATGAAAATTGGCCAATTTTTCAAGGTATTAATTTTGTCTTTATTTTATGTCTAAATCAAAGAAAATCAGCTAAAAATACCTAAGAATAACATTAAAAGCCTTCGATTAGAAAGGAAACATTGAAAATAGACGATAAAAGAAGATACCAGAATCCCCACATTCTGTAAGGTCCGCGGTCATGAAAATTGGCCAATTTTTCAAGGTATTAATTTTGTCTTTATTTTATGTCTAAATCAAAGAAAATCAGCTTAAAATACCTAAGAATAACATTAAAAGCCTTCGATTTGATAGGAAACATTGAAAATAGACGATAAAAGAAGATACTAGAATCCCCACATTCTGTAAGGTCCGCGGTCATGAAAATTGGCCAATTTTTCAAGGTATTAATTTTGTCCTTATTTTATGTCTAAATCAAAATAAATCAACTAAAAATACCTAAGAATAACATTAAAAGCCTTCGATTAGATAGGAAACATTGAAAATAGACGATAAAAGAAGATACTAGAATCCCCACATTCTGTAAGGTCCGCGGTCATGAAAATTGGCCAATTTTTCAAGGTATTAATTTTGTCTTTATTTTATGTCTAAATCAAAGAAAATCAGCTAAAAATACCTAAGAATAACATTAAAAGCCTTCGATTTGATAGGAAACATTGAAAATAGACGATAAAAGAAGATACTAGAATCCACACATGCTGTAAGGTCCGCGGTCATGAAAATTGGCCAATTTTTCAAGGTATTAATTTTGTCTTTATTTTATGTCTAAATCAAAGAAAATCAGCTTAAAATACCTAAGAATAACATTAAAAGCCTTCGATTTGATAGGAAACATTGAAAATAGACGATAAAAGAAGATACTAGAATCCCCACATTCTGTAAGGTCCGCGGTCATGAAAATTGGCCAATTTTTCAAGGTATTAATTTTGTCCTTATTTTATGTCTAAATCAAAATAAATCAACTAAAAATACCTAAGAATAACATTAAAAGCCTTCGATTAGATAGGAAACATTGAAAATAGACGATAAAAGAAGATACTAGAATCCCCACATTCTGTAAGGTCCGCGGTCATGAAAATTGGCCAATTTTTCAAGGTATTAATTTTGTCTTTATTTTATGTCTAAATCAAAGAAAATCAGCTAAAAATACCTAAGAATAACATTAAAAGCCTTCGATTTGATAGGAAACATTGAAAATAGACGATAAAAGAAGATACTAGAATCCACACATGCTGTAAGGTCCGCGGTCATGAAAATTGGCCAATTTTTCAAGGTATTAATTTTGTCTTTATTTTATGTTTAAATCAAAGAAAATCAGCTAAAAATACCTAAGAATAACATTAAAAGCCTTCGATTAGATAGGAAACATTGAAAATAGACGATAAAAGAAGATACTAGAATCCCCACATTCTGTAAGGTCCGCGGTCATGAAAATTGGCCAATTTTTCAAGGTATTAATTTTGTCTTTATTTTATGTCTAAATCAAAGAAAATCAGCTAAAAATACCTAAGAATAACATTAAAAGCCTTCGATTAGATAGGAAACATTGAAAATAGACGATAAAAGAAGATACTAGAATCCCCACATTCTGTAAGGTCCGCGGTCATGAAAATTGGCCAATTTTTCAAGGTATTAATTTTGTCTTTATTTTATGTCTAAATCAAAGAAAATCAGCTAAAAATACCTAAGAATAACATTAAAAGCCTTCGATTAGAAAGGAAACATTGAAAATAGACGATAAAAGAAGATACCAGAATCCCCACATTCTGTAAGGTCCGCGGTCATGAAAATTGGCCAATTTTTCAAGGTATTAATTTTGTCTTTATTTTATGTCTAAATCAAAGTAAATCAACTAAAAATACCTAACAATAACATTAACAGCCTTCGATTAGATAGGAAACATTGAAAATAGACGATAAAAGAAGATACTAGAATCCCCACATTCTGTAAGGTCCGCGGTCATGAAAATTGGCCAATTTTTCAAGGTATTAATTTTGTCTTTATTTTATGTCTAAATCAAAGAAAATCAGCTAAAAATACCTAAGAATAACATTAAAAGCCTTCGATTAGATAGGAAACATTGAAAATAGACGATAAAAGAAGATACTAGAATCCCCACATTCTGTAAGGTCCACGGTCATGAAAATTGGCCAATTTTTCAAGGTATTAATTTTGTCTTTATTTTATGTCTAAATCAAAGAAAATCAGCTAAAAATACCAAAGAATAACATTAAAAGCCTTCGATTAGATAGGAAACATTGAAAATAGACAATAAAAGAAGATACTAGAATCCCCACATTCTGTAAGGTCCGCGGTCATGAAAATTGGCCAATTTTTCAAGGTATTAATTTTGTCTTTATTTTATGTCTAAATCAAAGAAAATCAGCTAAAAATACCTAAGAATAACATTAAAAGCCTTCGATTTGATAGGAAACATTGAAAATAGACGATAAAAGAAGATACTAGAATCCCCACATTCTGTAAGGTCCGCGGTCATGAAAATTGGCCAATTTTTCAAGGTATTAATTTTGTCTTTATTTTATGTCTAAATCAAAGTAAATCAACTAAAAATACCTAAGAATAACATTAAAAGCCTTCGATTAGATAGGAAACATTGAAAATAGACGATAAAAGAAGATACCAGAATCCCCACATTCTGTAAGGTCCGCGGTCATGAAAATTGGCCAATTTTTCAAGGTATTAATTTTGTCCTTATTTTATGTCTAAATCAAAGTAAATCAACTAAAAATACCTAACAATAACATTAAAAGCCTTCGATTAGATAGGAAACATTGAAAATAGACGATAAAAGAAGATACTAGAATCCCCACATTCTGTAAGGTCCGCGGTCATGAAAATTGGCCAATTTTTCAAGGTATTAATTTTGTCTTTATTTTATGTCTAAATCAAAGAAAATCAGCTAAAAATACCTAAGAATAACATTAAAAGCCTTCGATTTGATAGGAAACATTGAAAATAGACGATAAAAGAAGATACTAGAATCCACACATGCTGTAAGGTCCGCGGTCATGAAAATTGGCCAATTTTTCAAGGTATTAATTTTGTCTTTATTTTATGTTTAAATCAAAGAAAATCAGCTAAAAATACCTAAGAATAACATTAAAAGCCTTCGATTAGATAGGAAACATTGAAAATAGACGATAAAAGAAGATACTAGAATCCCCACATTCTGTAAGGTCCGCGGTCATGAAAATTGGCCAATTTTTCAAGGTATTAATTTTGTCTTTATTTTATGTCTAAATCAAAGAAAATCAGCTAAAAATACCTAAGAATAACATTAAAAGCCTTCGATTAGATAGGAAACATTGAAAATAGACGATAAAAGAAGATACTAGAATCCCCACATTCTGTAAGGTCCGCGGTCATGAAAATTGGCCAATTTTTCAAGGTATTAATTTTGTCTTTATTTTATGTCTAAATCAAAGAAAATCAGCTAAAAATACCCAAGAATAACATTAAAAGCCTTCGATTAGAAAGGAAACATTGAAAATAGACGATAAAAGAAGATACCAGAATCCCCACATTCTGTAAGGTCCGCGGTCATGAAAATTGGCCAATTTTTCAAGGTATTAATTTTGTCTTTTTTTTATGTCTAAATCAAAGTAAATCAACTAAAAATACCTAACAATAACATTAAAAGCCTTCGATTAGATAGGAAACATTGAAAATAGACGATAAAAGAAGATACTAGAATCCCCACATTCTGTAAGGTCCGCGGTCATGAAAATTGGCCAATTTTTCAAGGTATTAATTTTGTCTTTATTTTATGTCTAAATCAAAGAAAATCAGCTAAAAATACCTAAGAATAACATTAAAAGCCTTCGATTAGATAGGAAACATTGAAAATAGACGATAAAAGAAGATACTAGAATCCCCACATTCTGTAAGGTCCACGGTCATGAAAATTGGCCAATTTTTCAAGGTATTAATTTTGTCTTTATTTTATGTCTAAATCAAAGAAAATCAGCTAAAAATACCTAAGAATAACATTAAAAGCCTTCGATTAGATAGGAAACATTGAAAATAGACAATAAAAGAAGATACTAGAATCCCCACATTCTGTAAGGTCCGCGGTCATGAAAATTGGCCAATTTTTCAAGGTATTAATTTTGTCTTTATTTTATGTCTAAATCAAAGAAAATCAGCTAAAAATACCTAAGAATAACATTAAAAGCCTTCGATTTGATAGGAAACATTGAAAATAGACGATAAAAGAAGATACTAGAATCCCCACATTCTGTAAGGTCCGCGGTCATGAAAATTGGCCAATTTTTCAAGGTATTAATTTTGTCTTTATTTTATGTCTAAATCAAAGTAAATCAACTAAAAATACCTAAGAATAACATTAAAAGCCTTCGATTAGATAGGAAACATTGAAAATAGACGATAAAAGAAGATACCAGAATCCCCACATTCTGTAAGGTCCGCGGTCATGAAAATTGGCCAATTTTTCAAGGTATTAATTTTGTCTTTATTTTATGTCTAAATCAAAGAAAATCAGCTAAAAATACTTAAGAATAACATTAAAAGCCTTCGATTAGATAGGAAACATTGAAAATAGACGATAAAAGAAGATACCAGAATCCCCACATTCTGTAAGGTCCGCGGTCATGAAAATTGGCCAATTTTTCAAGGTATTAATTTTGTCTTTATTTTATGTCTAAATCAAAGAAAATCAGCTAAAAATACCTAAGAATAACATTAAAAGCCTTCGATTAGATAGGAAACATTGAAAATAGACGATAAAAGAAGATACTAGAATCCCCACATTCTGTAAGGTCCGCGGTCATGAAAATTGGCCAATTTTTCAAGGTATTAATTTTGTCTTTATTTTATGTCTAAATCAAAGAAAATCAGCTAAAAATACCTAAGAATAACATTAAAAGCCTTCGATTAGAAAGGAAACATTGAAAATAGACGATAAAAGAAGATACCAGAATCCCCACATTCTGTAAGGTCCGCGGTCATGAAAATTGGCCAATTTTTCAAGGTATTAATTTTGTCTTTATTTTATGTCTAAATCAAAGAAAATCAGCTAAAAATACCTAAGAATAACATTAAAAGCCTTCGATTTGATAGGAAACATTGAAAATAGACGATAAAAGAAGATACTAGAATCCCCACATTCTGTAAGGTCCGCGGTCATGAAAATTGGCCAATTTTTCAAGGTATTAATTTTGTCCTTATTTTATGTCTAAATCAAAGTAAATCAACTAAAAATACCTAAGAATAACATTAAAAGCCTTCGATTAGATAGGAAACATTGAAAATAGACGATAAAAGAAGATACTAGAATCCCCACATTCTGTAAGGTCCGCGGTCATGAAAATTGGCCAATTTTTCAAGGTATTAATTTTGTCTTTATTTTATGTCTAAATCAAAGAAAATCAGCTAAAAATACCTAAGAATAACATTAAAAGCCTTCGATTTGATAGGAAACATTGAAAATAGACGATAAAAGAAGATACTAGAATCCCCACATTCTGTAAGGTCCGCGGTCATGAAAATTGGCCAATTTTTCAAGGTATTAATTTTGTCTTTATTTTATGTTTAAATCAAAGAAAATCAGCTAAAAATACCTAAGAATAACATTAAAAGCCTTCGATTAGATAGGAAACATTGAAAATAGACGATAAAAGAAGATACTAGAATCCCCACATTCTGTAAGGTCCGCGGTCATGAAAATTGGCCAATTTTTCAAGGTATTAATTTTGTCTTTATTTTATGTCTAAATCAAAGAAAATCAGCTAAAAATACCTAAGAATAACATTAAAAGCCTTCGATTAGATAGGAAACATTGAAAATAGACGATAAAAGAAGATACTAGAATCCCCACATTCTGTAAGGTCCGCGGTCATGAAAATTGGCCAATTTTTCAAGGTATTAATTTTGTCTTTATTTTATGTCTAAATCAAAGAAAATCAGCTAAAAATACCTAAGAATAACATTAAAAGCCTTCGATTTGATAGGAAACATTGAAAATAGACGATAAAAGTAGATACCAGAATCCCCACATTCTGTAAGGTCCGCGGTCATGAAAATTGGCCAATTTTTCAAGGTATTAATTTTGTCTTTATTTTATGTCTAAATCAAAGAAAATCAGCTAAAAATACCTAAGAATAACATTAAAAGCCTTCGATTTGATAGGAAACATTGAAAATAGACGATAAAAGAAGATACTAGAATCCCCACATTCTGTAAGGTCCGCGGTCATGAAAATTGGCCAATTTTTCAAGGTATTAATTTTGTCCTTATTTTATGTCTAAATCAAAGTAAATCAACTAAAAATACCTAAGAATAACATTAAAAGCCTTCGATTAGATAGGAAACATTGAAAATAGACGATAAAAGAAGATACTAGAATCCCCACATTCTGTAAGGTCCGCGGTCATGAAAATTGGCCAATTTTTCAAGGTATTAATTTTGTCTTTATTTTATGTCTAAATCAAAGAAAATCAGCTAAAAATACCTAAGAATAACATTAAAAGCCTTCGATTTGATAGGAAACATTGAAAATAGACGATAAAAGAAGATACTAGAATCCACACATGCTGTAAGGTCCGCGGTCATGAAAATTGGCCAATTTTTCAAGGTATTAATTTTGTCTTTATTTTATGTTTAAATCAAAGAAAATCAGCTAAAAATACCTAAGAATAACATTAAAAGCCTTCGATTAGATAGGAAACATTGAAAATAGACGATAAAAGAAGATACTAGAATCCCCACATTCTGTAAGGTCCGCGGTCATGAAAATTGGCCAATTTTTCAAGGTATTAATTTTGTCTTTATTTTATGTCTAAATCAAAGAAAATCAGCTAAAAATACCTAAGAATAACATTAAAAGCCTTCGATTAGATAGGAAACATTGAAAATAGACGATAAAAGAAGATACTAGAATCCCCACATTCTGTAAGGTCTGCGGTCATGAAAATTGGCCAATTTTTCAAGGTATTAATTTTGTCTTTATTTTATGTCTAAATCAAAGAAAATCAGCTAAAAATACCTTAGAATAACATTAAAAGCCTTCGATTTGATAGGAAACATTGAAAATAGACGATAAAAGAAGATACTAGAATCCCCACATTCTGTAAGGTCCGCGGTCATGAAAATTGGCCAATTTTTCAAGGTATTAATTTTGTCTTTATTTTATGTCTAAATCAAAGTAAATCAACTAAAAATACCTAAGAATAACATTTAAAGCCTTCGATTAGATAGGAAACATTGAAAATAGACGATAAAAGAAGATACTAGAATCCCCACATTCTGTAAGGTCCGCGGTCATGAAAATTGGCCAATTTTTCAAGGTATTAATTTTGTCTTTATTTTATGTCTAAATCAAAGAAAATCAGCTAAAAATACTTAAGAATAACATTAAAAGCCTTCGATTAGATAGGAAACATTAAAAATAGACGATAAAAGAAGATACCAGAATCCCCACATTCTGTAAGGTCCGCGGTCATGAAAATTGGCCAATTTTTCAAGGTATTAATTTTGTCTTTATTTTATGTCTAAATCAAAGAAAATCAGCTAAAAATACCTAAGAATAACATTAAAAGCCTTCGATTAGATAGGAAACATTGAAAATAGACGATAAAAGAAGATACTAGAATCCCCACATTCTGTAAGGTCCGCGGTCATGAAAATTGGCCAATTTTTCAAGGTATTAATTTTGTCTTTATTTTATGTCTAAATCAAAGAAAATCAGCTAAAAATACCTAAGAATAACATTAAAAGCCTTCGATTAGAAAGGAAACATTGAAAATAGACGATAAAAGAAGATACCAGAATCCCCACATTCTGTAAGGTCCGCGGTCATGAAAATTGGCCAATTTTTCAAGGTATTAATTTTGTCTTTATTTTATGTCTAAATCAAAGAAAATCAGCTAAAAATACCTAAGAATAACATTAAAAGCCTTCGATTTGATAGGAAACATTGAAAATAGACGATAAAAGAAGATACTAGAATCCCCACATTCTGTAAGGTCCGCGGTCATGAAAATTGGCCAATTTTTCAAGGTATTAATTTTGTCCTTATTTTATGTCTAAATCAAAGTAAATCAACTAAAAATACCTAAGAATAACATTAAAAGCCTTCGATTAGATAGGAAACATTGAAAATAGACGATAAAAGAAGATACTAGAATCCCCACATTCTGTAAGGTCCGCGGTCATGAAAATTGGCCAATTTTTCAAGGTATTAATTTTGTCTTTATTTTATGTCTAAATCAAAGAAAATCAGCTAAAAATACCTAAGAATAACATTAAAAGCCTTCGATTTGATAGGAAACATTGAAAATAGACGATAAAAGAAGATACTAGAATCCACACATGCTGTAAGGTCCGCGGTCATGAAAATTGGCCAATTTTTCAAGGTATTAATTTTGTCTTTATTTTATGTTTAAATCAAAGAAAATCAGCTAAAAATACCTAAGAATAACATTAAAAGCCTTCGATTAGATAGGAAACATTGAAAATAGACGATAAAAGAAGATACTAGAATCCCCACATTCTGTAAGGTCCGCGGTCATGAAAATTGGCCAATTTTTCAAGGTATTAATTTTGTCTTTATTTTATGTCTAAATCAAAGAAAATCAGCTAAAAATACCTAAGAATAACATTAAAAGCCTTCGATTAGATAGGAAACATTGAAAATAGACGATGAAAGAAGATACTAGAATCCCCACATTCTGTAAGGTCCGCGGTCATGAAAATTGGCCAATTTTTCAAGGTATTAATTTTGTCTTTATTTTATGTCTAAATCAAAGAAAATCAGCTAAAAATACCTAAGAATAACATTAAAAGCCTTCGATTAGAAAGGAAACATTGAAAATAGACGATAAAAGAAGATACCAGAATCCCCACATTCTGTAAGGTCCGCGGTCATGAAAATTGGCCAATTTTTCAAGGTAATTATTTTGTCTTTATTTTATGTCTAAATCAAAGAAAATCAGCTAAAAATACCTAAGAATAACATTAAAAGCCTTCGATTTGATAGGAAACATTGAAAATAGACGATAAAAGAAGATACTAGAATCCCCACATTCTGTAAGGTCCGCGGTCATGAAAATTGGCCAATTTTTCAAGGTATTAATTTTGTCCTTATTTTATGTCTAAATCAAAGTAAATCAACTAAAAATACCTAAGAATAACATTAAAAGCCTTCGATTAGATAGGAAACATTGAAAATAGACGATAAAAGAAGATACTAGAATCCCCACATTCTGTAAGGTCCGCGGTCATGAAAATTGGCCAATTTTTCAAGGTATTAATTTTGTCTTTATTTTATGTCTAAATCAAAGAAAATCAGCTAAAAATACCTAAGAATAACATTAAAAGCCTTCGATTTGATAGGAAACATTGAAAATAGACGATAAAAGAAGATACTAGAATCCACACATGCTGTAAGGTCCGCGGTCATGAAAATTGGCCAATTTTTCAAGGTATTAATTTTGTCTTTATTTTATGTTTAAATCAAAGAAAATCAGCTAAAAATACCTAAGAATAACATTAAAAGCCTTCGATTAGATAGGAAACATTGAAAATAGACGATAAAAGAAGATACTAGAATCCCCACATTCTGTAAGGTCCGCGGTCAGGAAAATTGGCCAATTTTTCAAGGTATTAATTTTGTCTTTATTTTATGTCTAAATCAAAGAAAATCAGCTAAAAATACCTAAGAATAACATTAAAAGCCTTCGATTAGATAGGAAACATTGAAAATAGACGATAAAAGAAGATACTAGAATCCACACATGCTGTAAGGTCCGCGGTCATGAAAATTGGCCAATTTTTCAAGGTATTAATTTTGTCTTTATTTTATGTTTAAATCAAAGAAAATCAGCTAAAAATACCTAAGAATAACATTAAAAGCCTTCGATTAGATAGGAAACATTGAAAATAGACGATAAAAGAAGATACTAGAATCCCCACATTCTGTAAGGTCCGCGGTCATGAAAATTGGCCAATTTTTCAAGGTATTAATTTTGTCTTTATTTTATGTCTAAATCAAAGAAAATCAGCTAAAAATACCTAAGAATAACATTAAAAGCCTTCGATTAGATAGGAAACATTGAAAATAGACGATGAAAGAAGATACTAGAATCCCCACATTCTGTAAGGTCCGCGGTCATGAAAATTGGCCAATTTTTCAAGGTATTAATTTTGTCTTTATTTTATGTCTAAATCAAAGAAAATCAGCTAAAAATACCTAAGAATAACATTAAAAGCCTTCGATTAGAAAGGAAACATTGAAAATAGACGATAAAAGAAGATACCAGAATCCCCACATTCTGTAAGGTCCGCGGTCATGAAAATTGGCCAATTTTTCAAGGTATTAATTTTGTCTTTATTTTATGTCTAAATCAAAGAAAATCAGCTAAAAATACCTAAGAATAACATTAAAAGCCTTCGATTTGATAGGAAACATTGAAAATAGACGATAAAAGAAGATACTAGAATCCCCACATTCTGTAAGGTCCGCGGTCATGAAAATTGGCCAATTTTTCAAGGTATTAATTTTGTCCTTATTTTATGTCTAAATCAAAGTAAATCAACTAAAAATACCTAAGAATAACATTAAAAGCCTTCGATTAGATAGGAAACATTGAAAATAGACGATAAAAGAAGATACTAGAATCCCCACATTCTGTAAGGTCCGCGGTCATGAAAATTGGCCAATTTTTCAAGGTATTAATTTTGTCTTTATTTTATGTCTAAATCAAAGAAAATCAGCTAAAAATACCTAAGAATAACATTAAAAGCCTTCGATTTGATAGGAAACATTGAAAATAGACGATAAAAGAAGATACTAGAATCCACACATGCTGTAAGGTCCGCGGTCATGAAAATTGGCCAATTTTTCAAGGTATTAATTTTGTCTTTATTTTATGTCTAAATCAAAGAAAATCAGCTAAAAATACCTAAGAATAACATTAAAAGCCTTCGATTAGATAGGAAACATTGAAAATAGACGATAAAAGAAGATACTAGAATCCCCACATTCTGTAAGGTCCGCGGTCATGAAAATTGGCCAATTTTTCAAGGTATTAATTTTGTCTTTATTTTATGTCTAAATCAAAGAAAATCAGCTAAAAATACCTAAGAATAACATTAAAAGCCTTCGATTAGATAGGAAACATTGAAAATAGACGATGAAAGAAGATACTAGAATCCCCACATTCTGTAAGGTCCGCGGTCATGAAAATTGGCCAATTTTTCAAGGTATTAATTTTGTCTTTATTTTATGTCTAAATCAAAGAAAATCAGCTAAAAATACCTAAGAATAACATTAAAAGCCTTCGATTAGAAAGGAAACATTGAAAATAGACGATAAAAGAAGATACCAGAATCCCCACATTCTGTAAGGTCCGCGGTCATGAAAATTGGCCAATTTTTCAAGGTATTAATTTTGTCTTTATTTTATGTCTAAATCAAAGAAAATCAGCTAAAAATACCTAAGAATAACATTAAAAGCCTTCGATTTGATAGGAAACATTGAAAATAGACGATAAAAGAAGATACTAGAATCCCCACATTCTGTAAGGTCCGCGGTCATGAAAATTGGCCAATTTTTCAAGGTATTAATTTTGTCCTTATTTTATGTCTAAATCAAAGTAAATCAACTAAAAATACCTAAGAATAACATTAAAAGCCTTCGATTAGATAGGAAACATTGAAAATAGACGATAAAAGAAGATACTAGAATCCCCACATTCTGTAAGGTCCGCGGTCATGAAAATTGGCCAATTTTTCAAGGTATTAATTTTGTCTTTATTTTATGTCTAAATCAAAGAAAATCAGCTAAAAATACCTAAGAATAACATTAAAAGCCTTCGATTTGATAGGAAACATTGAAAATAGACGATAAAAGAAGATACTAGAATCCACACATGCTGTAAGGTCCGCGGTCATGAAAATTGGCCAATTTTTCAAGGTATTAATTTTGTCTTTATTTTATGTTTAAATCAAAGAAAATCAGCTAAAAATACCTAAGAATAACATTAAAAGCCTTCGATTAGATAGGAAACATTGAAAATAGACGATAAAAGAAGATACTAGAATCCCCACATTCTGTAAGGTCCGCGGTCATGAAAATTGGCCAATTTTTCAAGGTATTAATTTTGTCTTTATTTTATGTCTAAATCAAAGAAAATCAGCTAAAAATACCTAAGAATAACATTAAAAGCCTTCGATTAGATAGGAAACATTGAAAATAGACGATAAAAGAAGATACTAGAATCCCCACATTCTGTAAGGTCCGCGGTCATGAAAATTGGCCAATTTTTCAAGGTATTAATTTTGTCCTTATTTTATGTCTAAATCAAAGTAAATCAACTAAAAATACCTAAGAATAACATTAAAAGCCTTCGATTAGATAGGAAACATTGAAAATAGACGATAAAAGAAGATACTAGAATCCCCACATTCTGTAAGGTCCGCGGTCATGAAAATTGGCCAATTTTTCAAGGTATTAATTTTGTCTTTATTTTATGTCTAAATCAAAGAAAATCAGCTAAAAATACCTAAGAATAACATTAAAAGCCTTCGATTAGATAGGAAACATTGAAAATAGACGATAAAAGAAGATACTAGAATCCCCACATTCTGTAACGTCTGCGGTCATGAAAATTGGCCAATTTTTCAAGGTATTAATTTTGTCTTTATTTTATGTCTAAATCAAAGAAAATCAGCTAAAAATACCTAAGACTAACATTAAAAGCCTTCGATTAGATAGGAAACATTGAAAATAGACGATAAAAGAAGATACTAGAATCCCCACATTCTGTAAGGTCCGCGGTCATGAAAATTGGCCAATTTTTCAAGGTATTAATTTTGTCTTTATTTTATGTCTAAATCAAAGAAAATCAGCAAAAAATACCTAAGAATAACATTAAAAGCCTTCGATTAGAAAGGAAACATTGAAAATAGACGATAAAAGAAGATACCAGAATCCCCACATTCTGTAAGGTCCGCGGTCATGAAAATTGGCCAATTTTTCAAGGTATTAATTTTGTCTTTATTTTATGTCTAAATCAAAGAAAATCAGCTAAAAATACCTAAGAATAACATTAAAAGCCTTCGATTTGATAGGAAACATTGAAAATAGACGATAAAAGAAGATACTAGAATCCCCACATTCTGTAAGGTCCGCGGTCATGAAAATTGGCCAATTTTTCAAGGTATTAATTTTGTCCTTATTTTATGTCTAAATCAAAGTAAATCAACTAAAAATACCTAAGAATAACATTAAAAGCCTTCGATTAGATAGGAAACATTGAAAATAGACGATAAAAGAAGATACTAGAATCCCCACATTCTGTAAGGTCCGCGGTCATGAAAATTGGCCAATTTTTCAAGGTATTAATTTTGTCTTTATTTTATGTCTAAATCAAAGAAAATCAGCTAAAAATACCTAAGAATAACATTAAAAGCCTTCGATTTGATAGGAAACATTGAAAATAGACGATAAAAGAAGATACTAGAATCCACACATGCTGTAAGGTCCGCGGTCATGAAAATTGGCCAATTTTTCAAGGTATTAATTTTGTCTTTATTTTATGTTTAAATCAAAGAAAATCAGCTAAAAATACCTAAGAATAACATTAAAAGCCTTCGATTAGATAGGAAACATTGAAAATAGACGATAAAAGAAGATACTAGAATCCCCACATTCTGTAAGGTCCGCGGTCATGAAAATTGGCCAATTTTTCAAGGTATTAATTTTGTCTTTATTTTATGTCTAAATCAAAGAAAATCAGCTAAAAATACCTAAGAATAACATTAAAAGCCTTCGATTAGATAGGAAACATTGAAAATAGACGATAAAAGAAGATACTAGAATCCCCACATTCTGTAAGGTCCGCGGTCATGAAAATTGGCCAATTTTTCAAGGTATTAATTTTGTCTTTATTTTATGTCTAAATCAAAGAAAATCAGCTAAAAATACCTAAGAATAACATTAAAAGCCTTCGATTAGATAGGAAACATTGAAAATAGACGATAAAAGAAGATACTAGAATCCCCACATTCTGTAAGGTCCGCGGTCATGAAAATTGGCCAATTTTTCAAGGTATTAATTTTGTCCTTATTTTATGTCTAAATCAAAGTAAATCAACTAAAAATACCTAAGAATAACATTAAAAGCCTTCGATTAGATAGGAAACATTGAAAATAGACGATAAAAGAAGATACTAGAATCCCCACATTCTGTAAGGTCCGCGGTCATGAAAATTGGCCAATTTTTCAAGGTATTAATTTTGTCTTTATTTTATGTCTAAATCAAAGAAAATCAGCTAAAAATACCTAAGAATAACATTAAAAGCCTTCGATTAGATAGGAAACATTGAAAATAGACGATAAAAGTAGATACTAGAATCCCCACATTCTGTAACGTCTGCGGTCATGAAAATTGGCCAATTTTTCAAGGTATTAATTTTGTCTTTATTTTATGTCTAAATCAAAGAAAATCAGCTAAAAATACCTAAGACTAACATTAAAAGCCTTCGATTAGATAGGAAACATTGAAAATAGACGATAAAAGAAGATACTAGAATCCCCACATTCTGTAAGGTCCGCGGTCATGAAAATTGGCCAATTTTTCAAGGTATTAATTTTGTCTTTATTTTATGTCTAAATCAAAGAAAATCAGCAAAAAATACCTAAGAATAACATTAAAAGCCTTCGATTAGAAAGGAAACATTGAAAATAGACGATAAAAGAAGATACCAGAATCCCCACATTCTGTAAGGTCCGCGGTCATGAAAATTGGCCAATTTTTCAAGGTATTAATTTTGTCTTTATTTTATGTCTAAATCAAAGAAAATCAGCTAAAAATACCTAAGAATAACATTAAAAGCCTTCGATTTGATAGGAAACATTGAAAATAGACGATAAAAGAAGATACTAGAATCCCCACATTCTGTAAGGTCCGCGGTCATGAAAATTGGCCAATTTTTCAAGGTATTAATTTTGTCCTTATTTTATGTCTAAATCAAAGTAAATCAACTAAAAATACCTAAGAATAACATTAAAAGCCTTCGATTAGATAGGAAACATTGAAAATAGACGATAAAAGAAGATACTAGAATCCCCACATTCTGTAAGGTCCGCGGTCATGAAAATTGGCCAATTTTTCAAGGTATTAATTTTGTCTTTATTTTATGTCTAAATCAAAGAAAATCAGCTAAAAATACCTAAGAATAACATTAAAAGCCTTCGATTTGATAGGAAACATTGAAAATAGACGATAAAAGAAGATACTAGAATCCACACATGCTGTAAGGTCCGCGGTCATGAAAATTGGCCAATTTTTCAAGGTATTAATTTTGTCTTTATTTTATGTTTAAATCAAAGAAAATCAGCTAAAAATACCTAAGAATAACATTAAAAGCCTTCGATTAGATAGGAAACATTGAAAATAGACGATAAAAGAAGATACTAGAATCCCCACATTCTGTAAGGTCCGCGGTCATGAAAATTGGCCAATTTTTCAAGGTATTAATTTTGTCTTTATTTTATGTCTAAATCAAAGAAAATCAGCTAAAAATACCTAAGAATAACATTAAAAGCCTTCGATTAGATAGGAAACATTGAAAATAGACGATGAAAGAAGATACTAGAATCCCCACATTCTGTAAGGTCCGCGGTCATGAAAATTGGCCAATTTTTCAAGGTATTAATTTTGTCTTTATTTTATGTCTAAATCAAAGAAAATCAGCTAAAAATACCTAAGAATAACATTAAAAGCCTTCGATTAGAAAGGAAACATTGAAAATAGACGATAAAAGAAGATACCAGAATCCCCACATTCTGTAAGGTCCGCGGTCATGAAAATTGGCCAATTTTTCAAGGTATTAATTTTGTCTTTATTTTATGTCTAAATCAAAGAAAATCAGCTAAAAATACCTAAGAATAACATTAAAAGCCTTCGATTTGATAGGAAACATTGAAAATAGACGATAAAAGAAGATACTAGAATCCCCACATTCTGTAAGGTCCGCGGTCATGAAAATTGGCCAATTTTTCAAGGTATTAATTTTGTCCTTATTTTATGTCTAAATCAAAGTAAATCAACTAAAAATACCTAAGAATAACATTAAAAGCCTTCGATTAGATAGGAAACATTGAAAATAGACGATAAAAGAAGATACTAGAATCCCCACATTCTGTAAGGTCCGCGGTCATGAAAATTGGCCAATTTTTCAAGGTATTAATTTTGTCTTTATTTTATGTCTAAATCAAAGAAAATCAGCTAAAAATACCTAAGAATAACATTAAAAGCCTTCGATTAGATAGGAAACATTGAAAATAGACGATAAAAGAAGATACTAGAATCCCCACATTCTGTAACGTCTGCGGTCATGAAAATTGGCCAATTTTTCAAGGTATTAATTTTGTCTTTATTTTATGTCTAAATCAAAGAAAATCAGCTAAAAATACCTAAGACTAACATTAAAAGCCTTCGATTAGATAGGAAACATTGAAAATAGACGATAAAAGAAGATACTAGAATCCCCACATTCTGTAAGGTCCGCGGTCATGAAAATTGGCCAATTTTTCAAGGTATTAATTTTGTCTTTATTTTATGTCTAAATCAAAGAAAATCAGCAAAAAATACCTAAGAATAACATTAAAAGCCTTCGATTAGAAAGGAAACATTGAAAATAGACGATAAAAGAAGATACCAGAATCCCCACATTCTGTAAGGTCCGCGGTCATGAAAATTGGCCAATTTTTCAAGGTATTAATTTTGTCTTTATTTTATGTCTAAATCAAAGAAAATCAGCTAAAAATACCTAAGAATAACATTAAAAGCCTTCGATTTGATAGGAAACATTGAAAATAGACGATAAAAGAAGATACTAGAATCCCCACATTCTGTAAGGTCCGCGGTCATGAAAATTGGCCAATTTTTCAAGGTATTAATTTTGTCCTTATTTTATGTCTAAATCAAAGTAAATCAACTAAAAATACCTAAGAATAACATTAAAAGCCTTCGATTAGATAGGAAACATTGAAAATAGACGATAAAAGAAGATACTAGAATCCCCACATTCTGTAAGGTCCGCGGTCATGAAAATTGGCCAATTTTTCAAGGTATTAATTTTGTCTTTATTTTATGTCTAAATCAAAGAAAATCAGCTAAAAATACCTAAGAATAACATTAAAAGCCTTCGATTTGATAGGAAACATTGAAAATAGACGATAAAAGAAGATACTAGAATCCACACATGCTGTAAGGTCCGCGGTCATGAAAATTGGCCAATTTTTCAAGGTATTAATTTTGTCTTTATTTTATGTTTAAATCAAAGAAAATCAGCTAAAAATACCTAAGAATAACATTAAAAGCCTTCGATTAGATAGGAAACATTGAAAATAGACGATAAAAGAAGATACTAGAATCCCCACATTCTGTAAGGTCCGCGGTCATGAAAATTGGCCAATTTTTCAAGGTATTAATTTTGTCTTTATTTTATGTCTAAATCAAAGAAAATCAGCTAAAAATACCTAAGAATAACATTAAAAGCCTTCGATTAGATAGGAAACATTGAAAATAGACGATGAAAGAAGATACTAGAATCCCCACATTCTGTAAGGTCCGCGGTCATGAAAATTGGCCAATTTTTCAAGGTATTAATTTTGTCTTTATTTTATGTCTAAATCAAAGAAAATCAGCTAAAAATACCTAAGAATAACATTAAAAGCCTTCGATTAGAAAGGAAACATTGAAAATAGACGATAAAAGAAGATACCAGAATCCCCACATTCTGTAAGGTCCGCGGTCATGAAAATTGGCCAATTTTTCAAGGTATTAATTTTGTCTTTATTTTATGTCTAAATCAAAGAAAATCAGCTAAAAATACCTAAGAATAACATTAAAAGCCTTCGATTTGATAGGAAACATTGAAAATAGACGATAAAAGAAGATACTAGAATCCCCACATTCTGTAAGGTCCGCGGTCATGAAAATTGGCCAATTTTTCAAGGTATTAATTTTGTCCTTATTTTATGTCTAAATCAAAGTAAATCAACTAAAAATACCTAAGAATAACATTAAAAGCCTTCGATTAGATAGGAAACATTGAAAATAGACGATAAAAGAAGATACTAGAATCCCCACATTCTGTAAGGTCCGCGGTCATGAAAATTGGCCAATTTTTCAAGGTATTAATTTTGTCTTTATTTTATGTCTAAATCAAAGAAAATCAGCTAAAAATACCTAAGAATAACATTAAAAGCCTTCGATTTGATAGGAAACATTGAAAATAGACGATAAAAGAAGATACTAGAATCCACACATGCTGTAAGGTCCGCGGTCATGAAAATTGGCCAATTTTTCAAGGTATTAATTTTGTCTTTATTTTATGTTTAAATCAAAGAAAAACAGCTAAAAATACCTAAGAATAACATTAAAAGCCTTCGATTAGATAGGAAACATTGAAAATAGACGATAAAAGAAGATACTAGAATCTCCACATTCTGTAAGGTCCGCGGTCATGAAAATTGGCCAATTTTTCAAGGTATTAATTTTGTCTTTATTTTATGTCTAAATCAAAGAAAATCAGCTAAAAATACCTAAGAATAACATTAAAAGCCTTCGATTAGATAGGAAACATTGAAAATAGACGATAAAAGAAGATACTAGAATCCCCACATTCTGTAAGGTCCGCGGTCATGAAAATTGGCCAATTTTTCAAGGTATTAATTTTGTCCTTATTTTATGTCTAAATCAAAGTAAATCAACTAAAAATACCTAAGAATAACATTAAAAGCCTTCGATTAGATAGGAAACATTGAAAATAGACGATAAAAGAAGATACTAGAATCCCCACATTCTGTAAGGTCCGCGGTCATGAAAATTGGCCAATTTTTCAAGGTATTAATTTTGTCTTTATTTTATGTCTAAATCAAAGAAAATCAGCTAAAAATACCTAAGAATAACATTAAAAGCCTTCGATTTGATAGGAAACATTGAAAATAGACGATAAAAGAAGATACTAGAATCCCCACATTCTGTAAGGTCCGCGGTCATGAAAATTGGCCAATTTTTCAAGGTATTAATTTTGTCCTTATTTTATGTCTAAATCAAAGTAAATCAACTAAAAATACCTAAGAATAACATTAAAAGCCTTCGATTAGATAGGAAACATTGAAAATAGACGATAAAAGAAGATACTAGAATCCCCACATTCTGTAAGGTCCGCGGTCATGAAAATTGGCCAATTTTTCAAGGTATTAATTTTGTCTTTATTTTATGTCTAAATCAAAGAAAATCAGCTAAAAATACCTAAGAATAACATTAAAAGCCTTCGATTTGATAGGAAACATTGAAAATAGACGATAAAAGAAGATACTAGAATCCACACATGCTGTAAGGTCCGCGGTCATGAAAATTGGCCAATTTTTCAAGGTATTAATTTTGTCTTTATTTTATGTTTAAATCAAAGAAAAACAGCTAAAAATACCTAAGAATAACATTAAAAGCCTTCGATTAGATAGGAAACATTGAAAATAGACGATAAAAGAAGATACTAGAATCTCCACATTCTGTAAGGTCCGCGGTCATGAAAATTGGCCAATTTTTCAAGGTATTAATTTTGTCTTTATTTTATGTCTAAATCAAAGAAAATCAGCTAAAAATACCTAAGAATAACATTAAAAGCCTTCGATTAGATAGGAAACATTGAAAATAGACGATAAAAGAAGATACTAGAATCCCCACATTCTGTAAGGTCCGCGGTCATGAAAATTGGCCAATTTTTCAAGGTATTAATTTTGTCCTTATTTTATGTCTAAATCAAAGTAAATCAACTAAAAATACCTAAGAATAACATTAAAAGCCTTCGATTAGATAGGAAACATTGAAAATAGACGATAAAAGAAGATACTAGAATCCCCACATTCTGTAAGGTCCGCGGTCATGAAAATTGGCCAATTTTTCAAGGTATTAATTTTGTCTTTATTTTATGTCTAAATCAAAGAAAATCAGCTAAAAATACCTAAGAATAACATTAAAAGCCTTCGATTTGATAGGAAACATTGAAAATAGACGATAAAAGAAGATACTAGAATCCACACATGCTGTAAGGTCCGCGGTCATGAAAATTGGCCAATTTTTAAAGGTATTAATTTTGTCTTTATTTTATGTTTAAATCAAAGAAAATCAGCTAAAAATACCTAAGAATAACATTAAAAGCCTTCGATTAGATAGGAAACATTGAAAATAGACGATAAAAGAAGATACTAGAATCCCCACATTCTGTAAGGTCCGCGGTCATGAAAATTGGCCAATTTTTCAAGGTATTAATTTTGTCCTTATTTTATGTCTAAATCAAAGTAAATCAACTAAAAATACCTAAGAATAACATTAAAAGCCTTCGATTAGATAGGAAACATTGGAAATAGACGATAAAAGAAGATACCAGAATCCCCACATTCTGTAAGGTCCGCGGTCATGAAAATTGGCCAATTTTTCAAGGTATTAATTTTGTCTTTATTTTATGTCTAAATCAAAGAAAATCAGCTAAAAATACCTAAGAATAACATTAAAAGCCTTCGATTTGATAGGAAACATTGAAAATAGACGATAAAAGAAGATACTAGAATCCCCACATTCTGTAAGGTCCGCGGTCATGAAAATTGGCCAATTTTTCAAGGTATTAATTTTGTCCTTATTTTATGTCTAAATCAAAGTAAATCAACTAAAAATACCTAAGAATAACATTAAAAGCCTTCGATTAGATAGGAAACATTGAAAATAGACGATAAAAGAAGATACTAGAATCCCCACATTCTGTAAGGTCCGCGGTCATGAAAATTGGCCAATTTTTCAAGGTATTAATTTTGTCTTTATTTTATGTCTAAATCAAAGAAAATCAGCTAAAAATACCTAAGAATAACATTAAAAGCCTTCGATTTGATAGGAAACATTGAAAATAGACGATAAAAGAAGATACTAGAATCCACACATGCTGTAAGGTCCGCGGTCATGAAAATTGGCCAATTTTTCAAGGTATTAATTTTGTCTTTATTTTATGTTTAAATCAAAGAAAATCAGCTAAAAATACCTAAGAATAACATTAAAAGCCTTCGATTAGATAGGAAACATTGAAAATAGACGATAAAAGAAGATACTAGAATCCCCACATTCTGTAAGGTCCGCGGTCATGAAAATTGGCCAATTTTTCAAGGTATTAATTTTGTCTTTATTTTATGTCTAAATCAAAGAAAATCAGCTAAAAATACCTAAGAATAACATTAAAAGCCTTCGATTAGATAGGAAACATTGAAAATAGACGATGAAAGAAGATACTAGAATCCCCACATTCTGTAATTGTAATCATGAAAATTGGCCAATTTTTCAAGGTATTAATTTTGTCTTTATTTTATGTCTAAATCAAAGAAAATCAGCTAAAAATACCTAAGAATAACATTAAAAGCCTTCGATTAGAAAGGAAACATTGAAAATAGACGATAAAAGAAGATACCAGAATCCCCACATTCTGTAAGGTCCGCGGTCATGAAAATTGGCCAATTTTTCAAGGTATTAATTTTGTCTTTATTTTATGTCTAAATCAAAGAAAATCAGCTAAAAATACCTAAGAATAACATTAAAAGCCTTCGATTTGATAGGAAACATTGAAAATAGACGATAAAAGAAGATACTAGAATCCCCACATTCTGTAAGGTCCGCGGTCATGAAAATTGGCCAATTTTTCAAGGTATTAATTTTGTCCTTATTTTATGTCTAAATCAAAGTAAATCAACTAAAAATACCTAAGAATAACATTAAAAGCCTTCGATTAGATAGGAAACATTGAAAATAGACGATAAAAGAAGATACTAGAATCCCCACATTCTGTAAGGTCCGCGGTCATGAAAATTGGCCAATTTTTCAAGGTATTAATTTTGTCTTTATTTTATGTCTAAATCAAAGAAAATCAGCTAAAAATACCTAAGAATAACATTAAAAGCCTTCGATTTGATAGGAAACATTGAAAATAGACGATAAAAGAAGATACTAGAATCCACACATGCTGTAAGGTCCGCGGTCATGAAAATTGGCCAATTTTTCAAGGTATTAATTTTGTCTTTATTTTATGTTTAAATCAAAGAAAATCAGCTAAAAATACCTAAGAATAACATTAAAAGCCTTCGATTAGATAGGAAACATTGAAAATAGACGATAAAAGAAGATACTTGAATCCCCACATTCTGTAAGGTCCGCGGTCATGAAAATTGGCCAATTTTTCAAGGTATTAATTTTGTCTTTATTTTATGTCTAAATCAAAGAAAATCAGCTAAAAATACCTAATAATAACATTAAAAGCCTTCGATTTGATAGGAAACATTGAAAATAGACGATAAAAGAAGATACTAGAATCCACACATGCTGTAAGGTCCGCGGTCATGAAAATTGGCCAATTTTTCAAGGTATTAATTTTGTCTTTATTTTATGTTTAAATCAAAGAAAATCAGCTAAAAATACCTAAGAATAACATTAAAAGCCTTCGATTAGATAGGAAACATTGAAAATAGACGATGAAAGAAGATACTAGAATCCCCACATTCTGTAAGGTCCGCGGTCATGAAAATTGGCCAATTTTTCAAGGTATTAATTTTGTCTTTATTTTATGTCTAAATCAAAGAAAATCAGCTAAAAATACCTAAGAATAACATTAAAAGCCTTCGATTAGATAGGAAACATTGAAAATAGACGATGAAAGAAGATACTAGAATCCCCACATTCTGTAAGGTCCGCGGTCATGAAAATTGGCCAATTTTTCAAGGTATTAATTTTGTCTTTATTTTATGTCTAAATCAAAGAAAATCAGCTAAAAATACCTAAGAATAACATTAAAAGCCTTCGATTAGAAAGGAAACATTGAAAATAGACGATAAAAGAAGATACCAGAATCCCCACATTCTGTAAGGTCCGCGGTCATGAAAATTGGCCAATTTTTCAAGGTATTAATTTTGTCTTTATTTTATGTCTAAATCAAAGAAAATCAGCTAAAAATACCTAAGAATAACATTAAAAGCCTTCGATTTGATAGGAAACATTGAAAATAGACGATAAAAGAAGATACTAGAATCCCCACATTCTGTAAGGTCCGCGGTCATGAAAATTGGCCAATTTTTCAAGGTATTAATTTTGTCCTTATTTTATGTCTAAATCAAAGTAAATCAACTAAAAATACCTAAGAATAACATTAAAAGCCTTCGATTAGATAGGAAACATTGAAAATAGACGATAAAAGAAGATACTAGAATCCCCACATTCTGTAAGGTCCGCGGTCATGAAAATTGGCCAATTTTTCAAGGTATTAATTTTGTCTTTATTTTATGTCTAAATCAAAGAAAATCAGCTAAAAATACCTAAGAATAACATTAAAAGCCTTCGATTTGATAGGAAACATTGAAAATAGACGATAAAAGAAGATACTAGAATCCACACATGCTGTAAGGTCCGCGGTCATGAAAATTGGCCAATTTTTCAAGGTAATCATTTTGTCTTTATTTTATGTTTAAATCAAAGAAAATCAGCTAAAAATACCTAAGAATAACATTAAAAGCCTTCGATTAGATAGGAAACATTGAAAATAGACGATAAAAGAAGATACTAGAATCCCCACATTCTGTAAGGTCCGCGGTCATGAAAATTGGCCAATTTTTCAAGGTATTAATTTTGTCTTTATTTTATGTCTAAATCAAAGAAAATCAGCTAAAAATACCTAAGAATAACATTAAAAGCCTTCGATTAGATAGGAAACATTGAAAATAGACGATAAAAGAAGATACTAGAATCCACACATGCTGTAAGGTCCGCGGTCATGAAAATTGGCCAATTTTTCAAGGTATTAATTTTGTCTTTATTTTATGTTTAAATCAAAGAAAATCAGCTAAAAATACCTAAGAATAACATTAAAAGCCTTCGATTAGATAGGAAACATTGAAAATAGACGATAAAAGAAGATACTAGAATCCCCACATTCTGTAAGGTCCGCGGTCATGAAAATTGGCCAATTTTTCAAGGTATTAATTTTGTCTTTATTTTATGTCTAAATCAAAGAAAATCAGCTAAAAATACCTAAGAATAACATTAAAAGCCTTCGATTAGAAAGGAAACATTGAAAATAGACAATAAAAGAAGATACCAGAATCCCCACATTCTGTAAGGTCCGCGGTCATGAAAATTGGCCAATTTTTCAAGGTATTAATTTTGTCTTTATTTTATGTCTAAATCAAAGAAAATCAGCTAAAAATACCTAAGAATAACATTAAAAGCCTTCGATTTGATAGGAAACATTGAAAATAGACGATAAAAGAAGATACTAGAATCCCCACATTCTGTAAGGTCCGCGGTCATGAAAATTGGCCAATTTTTCAAGGTATTAATTTTGTCCTTATTTTATGTCTAAATCAAAGTAAATCAACTAAAAATACCTAAGAATAACATTAAAAGCCTTCGATTAGATAGGAAACATTGAAAATAGACGATAAAAGAAGATACTAGAATCCCCACATTCTGTAAGGTCCGCGGTCATGAAAATTGGCCAATTTTTCAAGGTATTAATTTTGTCTTTATTTTATGTCTAAATCAAAGAAAATCAGCTAAAAATACCTAAGCATAACATTAAAAGCCTTCGATTTGATAGGAAACATTGAAAATAGACGATAAAAGAAGATACTAGAATCCACACATGCTGTAAGGTCCGCGGTCATGAAAATTGGCCAATTTTTCAAGGTATTAATTTTGTCTTTATTTTATGTTTAAATCAAAGAAAATCAGCTAAAAATACCTAAGAATAACATTAAAAGCCTTCGATTAGATAGGAAACATTGAAAATAGACGATAAAAGAAGATACTAGAATCCCCACATTCTGTAAGGTCCGCGGTCATGAAAATTGGCCAATTTTTCAAGGTATTAATTTTGTCTTTATTTTATGTCTAAATCAAAGAAAATCAGCTAAAAATACCTAAGAATAACATTAAAAGCCTTCGATTAGATAGGAAACATTGAAAATAGACGATAAAAGAAGATACTAGAATCCCCACATTCTGTAAGGTCCGCGGTCATGAAAATTGGCCAATTTTTCAAGGTATTAATTTTGTCCTTATTTTATGTCTAAATCAAAGTAAATCAACTAAAAATACCTAAGAATAACATTAAAAGCCTTCGATTAGATAGGAAACATTGAAAATAGACGATAAAAGAAGATACTAGAATCCCCACATTCTGTAAGGTCCGCGGTCATGAAAATTGGCCAATTTTTCAAGGTATTAATTTTGTCTTTATTTTATGTCTAAATCAAAGAAAATCAGCTAAAAATACCTAAGAATAACATTAAAAGCCTTCGATTAGATAGAAACATTGAAAATAGACGATAAAAGAAGATACTAGAATCCCCACATTCTGTAACGTCTGCGGTCATGAAAATTGGCCAATTTTTCAAGGTATTAATTTTGTCTTTATTTTATGTCTAAATCAAAGAAAATCAGCTAAAAATACCTAAGAATAACATTAAAAGCCTTCGATTAGATAGGAAACATTGAAAATAGACGATAAAAGAAGATACTAGAATCCCCACATTCTGTAAGGTCCGCGGTCATGAAAATTGGCCAATTTTTCAAGGTATTAATTTTGTCTTTATTTTATGTCTAAATCAAAGAAAATCAGCTAAAAATACCTAAGAATAACATTAAAAGCCTTCGATTAGAAAGGAAACATTGAAAATAGACGATAAAAGAAGATACCAGAATCCCCACATTCTGTAAGGTCCGCGGTCATGAAAATTGGCCAATTTTTCAAGGTATTAATTTTGTCTTTATTTTATGTCTAAATCAAAGAAAATCAGCTAAAAATACCTAAGAATAACATTAAAAGCCTTCGATTTGATAGGAAACATTGAAAATAGACGATAAAAGAAGATACTAGAATCCCCACATTCTGTAAGGTCCGCGGTCATGAAAATTGGCCAATTTTTCAAGGTATTAATTTTGTCCTTATTTTATGTCTAAATCAAAGTAAATCAACTAAAAATACCTAAGAATAACATTAAAAGCCTTCGATTAGATAGGAAACATTGAAAATAGACGATAAAAGAAGATACTAGAATCCCCACATTCTGTAAGGTCCGCGGTCATGAAAATTGGCCAATTTTTCAAGGTATTAATTTTGTCTTTATTTTATGTCTAAATCAAAGAAAATCAGCTAAAAATACCTAAGAATAACATTAAAAGCCTTCGATTTGATAGGAAACATTGAAAATAGACGATAAAAGAAGATACTAGAATCCACACATGCTGTAAGGTCCGCGGTCATGAAAATTGGCCAATTTTTCAAGGTATTAATTTTGTCTTTATTTTATGTTTAAATCAAAGAAAATCAGCTAAAAATACCTAAGAATAACATTAAAAGCCTTCGATTAGATAGGAAACATTGAAAATAGACGATAAAAGAAGATACTAGAATCCCCACATTCTGTAAGGTCCGCGGTCATGAAAATTGGCCAATTTTTCAAGGTATTAATTTTGTCTTTATTTTATGTCTAAATCAAAGAAAATCAGCTAAAAATACCTAAGAATAACATTAAAAGCCTTCGATTAGATAGGAAACATTGAAAATAGACGATAAAAGAAGATACTAGAATCCCCACATTCTGTAAGGTCCGCGGTCATGAAAATTGGCCAATTTTTCAAGGTATTAATTTTGTCCTTATTTTATGTCTAAATCAAAGTAAATCAACTAAAAATACCTAAGAATAACATTAAAAGCCTTCGATTAGATAGGAAACATTGAAAATAGACGATAAAAGAAGATACTAGAATCCCCACATTCTGTAAGGTCCGCGGTCATGAAAATTGGCCAATTTTTCAAGGTATTAATTTTGTTCTTTATTTTATGTCTAAATCAAAGAAAATCAGCTAAAAATACCTAAGAATAACATTAAAAGCCTTCGATTTGATAGGAAACATTGAAAATAGACGATAAAAGAAGATACTAGAATCCACACATGCTGTAAGGTCCGCGGTCATGAAAATTGGCCAATTTTTAAAGGTATTAATTTTGTCTTTATTTTATGTTTAAATCAAAGAAAATCAGCTAAAAATACCTAAGAATAACATTAAAAGCCTTCGATTAGATAGGAAACATTGAAAATAGACGATAAAAGAAGATACTAGAATCCCCACATTCTGTAAGGTCCGCGGTCATGAAAATTGGCCAATTTTTCAAGGTATTAATTTTGTCTTTATTTTATGTCTAAATCAAAGAAAATCAGCTAAAAATACCTAAGAATAACATTAAAAGCCTTCGATTAGATAGGAAACATTGAAAATAGACGATAAAAGAAGATACTAGAATCCCCACATTCTGTAAGGTCCGCGGTCATGAAAATTGGCCAATTTTTCAAGGTATTAATTTTGTCCTTATTTTATGTCTAAATCAAAGTAAATCAACTAAAAATACCTAAGAATAACATTAAAAGCCTTCGATTAGATAGGAAACATTGAAAATAGACGATAAAAGAAGATACTAGAATCCCCACATTCTGTAAGGTCCGCGGTCATGAAAATTGGCCAATTTTTCAAGGTATTAATTTTGTCTTTATTTTATGTCTAAATCAAAGAAAATCAGCTAAAAATACCTAAGAATAACATTAAAAGCCTTCGATTAGATAGGAAACATTGAAAATAGACGATAAAAGAAGATACTAGAATCCCCACATTCTGTAACGTCTGCGGTCATGAAAATTGGCCAATTTTTCAAGGTATTAATTTTGTCTTTATTTTATGTCTAAATCAAAGAAAATCAGCTAAAAATACCTAAGAATAACATTAAAAGCCTTCGATTAGATAGGAAACATTGAAAATAGACGATAAAAGAAGATACTAGAATCCCCACATTCTGTAAGGTCCGCGGTCATGAAAATTGGCCAATTTTTCAAGGTATTAATTTTGTCTTTATTTTATGTCTAAATCAAATAAAATCAGCTAAAAATACCTAAGAATAACATTAAAAGCCTTCGATTAGAAAGGAAACATTGAAAATAGACGATAAAAGAAGATACCAGAATCCCCACATTCTGTAAGGTCCGCGGTCATGAAAATTGGCCAATTTTTCAAGGTATTAATTTTGTCTTTATTTTATGTCTAAATCAAAGAAAATCAGCTAAAAATACCTAAGAATAACATTAAAAGCCTTCGATTTGATAGGAAACATTGAAAATAGACGATAAAAGAAGATACTAGAATCCCCACATTCTGTAAGGTCCGCGGTCATGAAAATTGGCCAATTTTTCAAGGTATTAATTTTGTCCTTATTTTATGTCTAAATCAAAGTAAATCAACTAAAAATACCTAAGAATAACATTAAAAGCCTTCGATTAGATAGGAAACATTGAAAATAGACGATAAAAGAAGATACTAGAATCCCCACATTCTGTAAGGTCCGCGGTCATGAAAATTGGCCAATTTTTCAAGGTATTAATTTTGTCTTTATTTTATGTCTAAATCAAAGAAAATCAGCTAAAAATACCTAAGAATAACATTAAAAGCCTTCGATTTGATAGGAAACATTGAAAATAGACGATAAAAGAAGATACTAGAATCCACACATGCTGTAAGGTCCGCGGTCATGAAAATTGGCCAATTTTTCAAGGTATTAATTTTGTCTTTATTTTATGTTTAAATCAAAGAAAATCAGCTAAAAATACCTAAGAATAACATTAAAAGCCTTCGATTAGATAGGAAACATTGAAAATAGACGATAAAAGAAGATACTAGAATCCCCACATTCTGTAAGGTCCGCGGTCATGAAAATTGGCCAATTTTTCAAGGTATTAATTTTGTCTTTATTTTATGTCTAAATCAAAGAAAATCAGCTAAAAATACCTAAGAATAACATTAAAAGCCTTCGATTAGATAGGAAACATTGAAAATAGACGATGAAAGAAGATACTAGAATCCCCACATTCTGTAAGGTCCGCGGTCATGAAAATTGGCCAATTTTTCAAGGTATTAATTTTGTCTTTATTTTATGTCTAAATCAAAGAAAATCAGCAAAAAATACCTAAGAATAACATTAAAAGCCTTCGATTAGAAAGGAAACATTGAAAATAGACGATAAAAGAAGATACCAGAATCCCCACATTCTGTAAGGTCCGCGGTCATGAAAATTGGCCAATTTTTCAAGGTATTAATTTTGTCTTTATTTTATGTCTAAATCAAAGAAAATCAGCTAAAAATACCTAAGAATAACATTAAAAGCCTTCGATTTGATAGGAAACATTGAAAATAGACGATAAAAGAAGATACTAGAATCCCCACATTCTGTAAGGTCCGCGGTCATGAAAATTGGCCAATTTTTCAAGGTATTAATTTTGTCCTTATTTTATGTCTAAATCAAAGTAAATCAACTAAAAATACCTAAGAATAACATTAAAAGCCTTCGATTAGATAGGAAACATTGAAAATAGACGATAAAAGAAGATACTAGAATCCCCACATTCTGTAAGGTCCGCGGTCATGAAAATTGGCCAATTTTTCAAGGTATTAATTTTGTCTTTATTTTATGTCTAAATCAAAGAAAATCAGCTAAAAATACCTAAGAATAACATTAAAAGCCTTCGATTTGATAGGAAACATTGAAAATAGACGATAAAAGAAGATACTAGAATCCACACATGCTGTAAGGTCCGCGGTCATGAAAATTGGCCAATTTTTCAAGGTATTAATTTTGTCTTTATTTTATGTTTAAATCAAAGAAAAACAGCTAAAAATACCTAAGAATAACATTAAAAGCCTTCGATTAGATAGGAAACATTGAAAATAGACGATAAAAGAAGATACTAGAATCCCCACATTCTGTAAGGTCCGCGGTCATGAAAATTGGCCAATTTTTCAAGGTATTAATTTTGTCTTTATTTTATGTCTAAATCAAAGAAAATCAGCTAAAAATACCTAAGAATAACATTAAAAGCCTTCGATTAGATAGGAAACATTGAAAATAGACGATAAAAGAAGATACTAGAATCCCCACATTCTGTAACGTCTGCGGTCATGAAAATTGGCCAATTTTTCAAGGTATTAATTTTGTCTTTATTTTATGTCTAAATCAAAGAAAATCAGCTAAAAATACCTAAGAATAACATTAAAAGCCTTCGATTAGATAGGAAACATTGAAAATAGACGATAAAAGAAGATACTAGAATCCCCACATTCTGTAAGGTCCGCGGTCATGAAAATTGGCCAATTTTTCAAGGTATTAATTTTGTCTTTATTTTATGTCTAAATCAAAGAAAATCAGCTAAAAATACCTAAGAATAACATTAAAAGCCTTCGATTAGAAAGGAAACATTGAAAATAGACGATAAAAGAAGATACCAGAATCCCCACATTCTGTAAGGTCCGCGGTCATGAAAATTGGCCAATTTTTCAAGGTATTAATTTTGTCTTTATTTTATGTCTAAATCAAAGAAAATCAGCTAAAAATACCTAAGAATAACATTAAAAGCCTTCGATTTGATAGGAAACATTGAAAATAGACGATAAAAGAAGATACTAGAATCCCCACATTCTGTAAGGTCCGCGGTCATGAAAATTGGCCAATTTTTCAAGGTATTAATTTTGTCCTTATTTTATGTCTAAATCAAAGTAAATCAACTAAAAATACCTAAGAATAACATTAAAAGCCTTCGATTAGATAGGAAACATTGAAAATAGACGATAAAAGAAGATACTAGAATCCCCACATTCTGTAAGGTCCGCGGTCATGAAAATTGGCCAATTTTTCAAGGTATTAATTTTGTCTTTATTTTATGTCTAAATCAAAGAAAATCAGCTAAAAATACCTAAGAATAACATTAAAAGCCTTCGATTTGATAGGAAACATTGAAAATAGACGATAAAAGAAGATACTAGAATCCACACATGCTGTAAGGTCCGCGGTCATGAAAATTGGCCAATTTTTCAAGGTATTAATTTTGTCTTTATTTTATGTTTAAATCAAAGAAAATCAGCTAAAAATACCTAAGAATAACATTAAAAGCCTTCGATTAGATAGGAAACATTGAAAATAGACGATAAAAGAAGATACTAGAATCCCCACATTCTGTAAGGTCCGCGGTCATGAAAATTGGCCAATTTTTCAAGGTATTAATTTTGTCTTTATTTTATGTCTAAATCAAAGAAAATCAGCTAAAAATACCTAAGAATAACATTAAAAGCCTTCGATTAGATAGGAAACATTGAAAATAGACGATGAAAGAAGATACTAGAATCCCCACATTCTGTAAGGTCCGCGGTCATGAAAATTGGCCAATTTTTCAAGGTATTAATTTTGTCTTTATTTTATGTCTAAATCAAAGAAAATCAGCTAAAAATACCTAAGAATAACATTAAAAGCCTTCGATTAGAAAGGAAACATTGAAAATAGACGATAAAAGAAGATACCAGAATCCCCACATTCTGTAAGGTCCGCGGTCATGAAAATTGGCCAATTTTTCAAGGTATTAATTTTGTCTTTATTTTATGTCTAAATCAAAGAAAATCAGCTAAAAATACCTAAGAATAACATTAAAAGCCTTCGATTTGATAGGAAACATTGAAAATAGACGATAAAAGAAGATACTAGAATCCCCACATTCTGTAAGGTCCGCGGTCATGAAAATTGGCCAATTTTTCAAGGTATTAATTTTGTCCTTATTTTATGTCTAAATCAAAGTAAATCAACTAAAAATACCTAAGAATAACATTAAAAGCCTTCGATTAGATAGGAAACATTGAAAATAGACGATAAAAGAAGATACTAGAATCCCCACATTCTGTAAGGTCCGCGGTCATGAAAATTGGCCAATTTTTCAAGGTATTAATTTTGTCTTTATTTTATGTCTAAATCAAAGAAAATCAGCTAAAAATACCTAAGAATAACATTAAAAGCCTTCGATTTGATAGGAAACATTGAAAATAGACGATAAAAGAAGATACTAGAATCCACACATGCTGTAAGGTCCGCGGTCATGAAAATTGGCCAATTTTTCAAGGTATTAATTTTGTCTTTATTTTATGTTTAAATCAAAGAAAATCAGCTAAAAATACCTAAGAATAACATTAAAAGCCTTCGATTAGATAGGAAACATTGAAAATAGACGATAAAAGAAGATACTAGAATCCCCACATTCTGTAAGGTCCGCGGTCATGAAAATTGGCCAATTTTTCAAGGTATTAATTTTGTCCTTATTTTATGTCTAAATCAAAGTAAATCAACTAAAAATACCTAAGAATAACATTAAAAGCCTTCGATTAGATAGGAAACATTGAAAATAGACGATAAAAGAAGATACCAGAATCCCCACATTCTGTAAGGTCCGCGGTCATGAAAATTGGCCAATTTTTCAAGGTATTAATTTTGTCTTTATTTTATGTCTAAATCAAAGAAAATCAGCTAAAAATACCTAAGAATAACATTAAAAGCCTTCGATTTGATAGGAAACATTGAAAATAGACGATAAAAGAAGATACTAGAATCCCCACATTCTGTAAGGTCCGCGGTCATGAAAATTGGCCAATTTTTCAAGGTATTAATTTTGTCCTTATTTTATGTCTAAATCAAAGTAAATCAACTAAAAATACCTAAGAATAACATTAAAAGCCTTCGATTAGATAGGAAACATTGAAAATAGACGATAAAAGAAGATACTAGAATCCCCACATTCTGTAAGGTCCGCGGTCATGAAAATTGGCCAATTTTTCAAGGTATTAATTTTGTCTTTATTTTATGTCTAAATCAAAGAAAATCAGCTAAAAATACCTAAGAATAACATTAAAAGCCTTCGATTTGATAGGAAACATTGAAAATAGACGATAAAAGAAGATACTAGAATCCACACATGCTGTAAGGTCCGCGGTCATGAAAATTGGCCAATTTTTCAAGGTATTAATTTTGTCTTTATTTTATGTTTAAATCAAAGAAAATCAGCTAAAAATACCTAAGAATAACATTAAAAGCCTTCGATTAGATAGGAAACATTGAAAATAGACGATAAAAGAAGATACTAGAATCCCCACATTCTGTAAGGTCCGCGGTCATGAAAATTGGCCAATTTTTCAAGGTATTAATTTTGTCTTTATTTTATGTCTAAATCAAAGAAAATCAGCTAAAAATACCTAAGAATAACATTAAAAGCCTTCGATTAGATAGGAAACATTGAAAATAGACGATGAAAGAAGATACTAGAATCCCCACATTCTGTAATTGTAATCATGAAAATTGGCCAATTTTTCAAGGTATTAATTTTGTCTTTATTTTATGTCTAAATCAAAGAAAATCAGCTAAAAATACCTAAGAATAACATTAAAAGCCTTCGATTAGAAAGGAAACATTGAAAATAGACGATAAAAGAAGATACCAGAATCCCCACATTCTGTAAGGTCCGCGGTCATGAAAATTGGCCAATTTTTCAAGGTATTAATTTTGTCTTTATTTTATGTCTAAATCAAAGAAAATCAGCTAAAAATACCTAAGAATAACATTAAAAGCCTTCGATTTGATAGGAAACATTGAAAATAGACGATAAAAGAAGATACTAGAATCCCCACATTCTGTAAGGTCCGCGGTCATGAAAATTGGCCAATTTTTCAAGGTATTAATTTTGTCCTTATTTTATGTCTAAATCAAAGTAAATCAACTAAAAATACCTAAGAATAACATTAAAAGCCTTCGATTAGATAGGAAACATTGAAAATAGACGATAAAAGAAGATACTAGAATCCCCACATTCTGTAAGGTCCGCGGTCATGAAAATTGGCCAATTTTTCAAGGTATTAATTTTGTCTTTATTTTATGTCTAAATCAAAGAAAATCAGCTAAAAATACCTAAGAATAACATTAAAAGCCTTCGATTTGATAGGAAACATTGAAAATAGACGATAAAAGAAGATACTAGAATCCACACATGCTGTAAGGTCCGCGGTCATGAAAATTGGCCAATTTTTCAAGGTATTAATTTTGTCTTTATTTTATGTTTAAATCAAAGAAAATCAGCTAAAAATACCTAAGAATAACATTAAAAGCCTTCGATTAGATAGGAAACATTGAAAATAGACGATAAAAGAAGATACTTGAATCCCCACATTCTGTAAGGTCCGCGGTCATGAAAATTGGCCAATTTTTCAAGGTATTAATTTTGTCTTTATTTTATGTCTAAATCAAAGAAAATCAGCTAAAAATACCTAAGAATAACATTAAAAGCCTTCGATTTGATAGGAAACATTGAAAATAGACGATAAAAGAAGATACTAGAATCCACACATGCTGTAAGGTCCGCGGTCATGAAAATTGGCCAATTTTTCAAGGTATTAATTTTGTCTTTATTTTATGTTTAAATCAAAGAAAATCAGCTAAAAATACCTAAGAATAACATTAAAAGCCTTCGATTAGATAGGAAACATTGAAAATAGACGATAAAAGAAGATACTAGAATCCCCACATTCTGTAAGGTCCGCGGTCATGAAAATTGGCCAATTTTTCAAGGTATTAATTTTGTCTTTATTTTATGTCTAAATCAAAGAAAATCAGCTAAAAATACCTAAGAATAACATTAAAAGCCTTCGATTAGATAGGAAACATTGAAAATAGACGATGAAAGAAGATACTAGAATCCCCACATTCTGTAAGGTCCGCGGTCATGAAAATTGGCCAATTTTTCAAGGTATTAATTTTGTCTTTATTTTATGTCTAAATCAAAGAAAATCAGCTAAAAATACCTAAGAATAACATTAAAAGCCTTCGATTAGAAAGGAAACATTGAAAATAGACGATAAAAGAAGATACCAGAATCCCCACATTCTGTAAGGTCCGCGGTCATGAAAATTGGCCAATTTTTCAAGGTATTAATTTTGTCTTTATTTTATGTCTAAATCAAAGAAAATCAGCTAAAAATACCTAAGAATAACATTAAAAGCCTTCGATTTGATAGGAAACATTGAAAATAGACGATAAAAGAAGATACTAGAATCCCCACATTCTGTAAGGTCCGCGGTCATGAAAATTGGCCAATTTTTCAAGGTATTAATTTTGTCCTTATTTTATGTCTAAATCAAAGTAAATCAACTAAAAATACCTAAGAATAACATTAAAAGCCTTCGATTAGATAGGAAACATTGAAAATAGACGATAAAAGAAGATACTAGAATCCCCACATTCTGTAAGGTCCGCGGTCATGAAAATTGGCCAATTTTTCAAGGTATTAATTTTGTCTTTATTTTATGTCTAAATCAAAGAAAATCAGCTAAAAATACCTAAGAATAACATTAAAAGCCTTCGATTTGATAGGAAACATTGAAAATAGACGATAAAAGAAGATACTAGAATCCACACATGCTGTAAGGTCCGCGGTCATGAAAATTGGCCAATTTTTCAAGGTATTAATTTTGTCTTTATTTTATGTTTAAATCAAAGAAAATCAGCTAAAAATACCTAAGAATAACATTAAAAGCCTTCGATTAGATAGGAAACATTGAAAATAGACGATAAAAGAAGATACTAGAATCCCCACATTCTGTAAGGTCCGCGGTCATGAAAATTGGCCAATTTTTCAAGGTATTAATTTTGTCTTTATTTTATGTCTAAATCAAAGAAAATCAGCTAAAAATACCTAAGAATAACATTAAAAGCCTTCGATTAGATAGGAAACATTGAAAATAGACGATAAAAGAAGATACTAGAATCCCCACATTCTGTAAGGTCCGCGGTCATGAAAATTGGCCAATTTTTCAAGGTATTAATTTTGTCCTTATTTTATGTCTAAATCAAAGTAAATCAACTAAAAATACCTAAGAATAACATTAAAAGCCTTCGATTAGATAGGAAACATTGAAAATAGACGATAAAAGAAGATACTAGAATCCCCACATTCTGTAAAGTCCGCGGTCATGAAAATTGGCCAATTTTTCAAGGTATTAATTTTGTTCTTTATTTTATGTCTAAATCAAAGAAAATCAGCTAAAAATACCTAAGAATAACATTAAAAGCCTTCGATTTGATAGGAAACATTGAAAATAGACGATAAAAGAAGATACTAGAATCCACACATGCTGTAAGGTCCGCGGTCATGAAAATTGGCCAATTTTTAAAGGTATTAATTTTGTCTTTATTTTATGTTTAAATCAAAGAAAATCAGCTAAAAATACCTAAGAATAACATTAAAAGCCTTCGATTAGATAGGAAACATTGAAAATAGACGATAAAAGAAGATACTAGAATCCCCACATTCTGTAAGGTCCGCGGTCATGAAAATTGGCCAATTTTTCAAGGTATTAATTTTGTCCTTATTTTATGTCTAAATCAAAGTAAATCAACTAAAAATACCTAAGAATAACATTAAAAGCCTTCGATTAGATAGGAAACATTGAAAATAGACGATAAAAGAAGATACTAGAATCCCCACATTCTGTAAGGTCCGCGGTCATGAAAATTGGCCAATTTTTCAAGGTATTAATTTTGTCTTTATTTTATGTCTAAATCAAAGAAAATCAGCTAAAAATACCTAAGAATAACATTAAAAGCCTTCGATTTGATAGGAAACATTGAAAATAGACGATAAAAGAAGATACTAGAATCCACACATGCTGTAAGGTCCGCGGTCATGAAAATTGGCCAATTTTTCAAGGTATTAATTTTGTCTTTATTTTATGTCTAAATCAAAGAAAATCAGCTAAAAATACCTAAGAATAACATTAAAAGCCTTCGATTTGATAGGAAACATTGAAAATAGACGATAAAAGAAGATACTAGAATCCACACATGCTGTAAGGTCCGCGGTCATGAAAATTGGCCAATTTTTAAAGGTATTAATTTTGTCTTTATTTTATGTTTAAATCAAAGAAAATCAGCTAAAAATACCTAAGAATAACATTAAAAGCCTTCGATTAGATAGGAAACATTGAAAATAGACGATAAAAGAAGATACTAGAATCCCCACATTCTGTAAGGTCCGCGGTCATGAAAATTGGCCAATTTTTCAAGGTATTAATTTTGTCCTTATTTTATGTCTAAATCAAAGTAAATCAACTAAAAATACCTAAGAATAACATTAAAAGCCTTCGATTAGATAGGAAACATTGAAAATAGACGATAAAAGAAGATACTAGAATCCCCACATTCTGTAAGGTCCGCGGTCATGAAAATTGGCCAATTTTTCAAGGTATTAATTTTGTCTTTATTTTATGTCTAAATCAAAGAAAATCAGCTAAAAATACCTAAGAATAACATTAAAAGCCTTCGATTTGATAGGAAACATTGAAAATAGACGATAAAAGAAGATACTAGAATCCACACATGCTGTAAGGTCCGCGGTCATGAAAATTGGCCAATTTTTCAAGGTATTAATTTTGTCTTTATTTTATGTTTAAATCAAAGAAAATCAGCTAAAAATACCTAAGAATAACATTAAAAGCCTTCGATTAGATAGGAAACATTGAAAATAGACGATAAAAGAAGATACTAGAATCCCCACATTCTGTAAGGTCCGCGGTCATGAAAATTGGCCAATTTTTCAAGGTATTAATTTTGTCTTTATTTTATGTCTAAATCAAAGAAAATCAGCTAAAAATACCTAAGAATAACATTAAAAGCCTTCGATTAGATAGGAAACATTGAAAATAGACGATAAAAGAAGATACTAGAATCCCCACATTCTGTAAGGTCCTGCGGTCATGAAAATTGGCCAATTTTTCAAGGTATTAATTTTGTCTTTATTTTATGTCTAAATCAAAGAAAATCAGCTAAAAATACCTTAGAATAACATTAAAAGCCTTCGATTTGATAGGAAACATTGAAAATAGACGATAAAAGAAGATACTAGAATCCCCACATTCTGTAAGGTCCGCGGTCATGAAAATTGGCCAATTTTTCAAGGTATAAATTTTGTCTTTATTTTATGTCTAAATCAAAGTAAATCAACTAAAAATACCTAAGAATAACATTAAAAGCCTTCGATTAGATAGGAAACATTGAAAATAGACGATAAAAGAAGATACTAGAATCCCCACATTCTGTAAGGTCCGCGGTCATGAAAATTGGCCAATTTTTCAAGGTATTAATTTTGTCTTTATTTTATGTCTAAATCAAAGTAAATCAGCTAAAAATACCTAAGAATAACATTAAAAGCCTTCGATTTGATAGGAAACATTGAAAATAGACGATAAAAGAAGATACTAGAATCCCCACATTCTGTAAGGTCCGCGGTCATGAAAATTGGCCAATTTTTCAAGGTATTAATTTTGTCTTTATTTTATGTCTAAATCAAAGTAAATCAACTAAAAATACCTAAGAATAACATTAAAAGCCTTCGATTAGATAGGAAACATTGAAAATAGACGATAAAAGAAGATACTAGAATCCCCACATTCTGTAAGGTCCGCGGTCATGAAAATTGGCCAATTTTTACAGGGATTTAATTTTGTCTTTATTTTATGTCTAAATCAAAGAAAATCAGCTAAAAATACCTAAGAATAACATTAAAAGCCTTCGATTTGATAGGAAACATTGAAAATAGACGATAAAAGAAGATACTAGAATCCCCACATTCTGTAAGGTCCGCGGTCATGAAAATTGGCCAATTTTTCAAGGTATTAATTTTGTCTTTATTTTATGTCTAAATCAAAGAAAATCAGCTAAAAATACCTAAGAATAACATTAAAAGCCTTCGATTTGATAGGAAACATTGAAAATAGACGATAAAAGAAGATACTAGAATCCACACATGCTGTAAGGTCCGCGGTCATGAAAATTGGCCAATTTTTCAAGGTATTAATTTTGTCTTTATTTTATGTTTAAATCAAAGAAAATCAGCTAAAAATACCTAAGAATAACATTAAAAGCCTTCGATTAGATAGGAAACATTGAAAATAGACGATAAAAGAAGATACTAGAATCCCCACATTCTGTAAGGTCCGCGGTCATGAAAATTGGCCAATTTTTCAAGGTATTAATTTTGTCTTTATTTTATGTCTAAATCAAAGAAAATCAGCTAAAAATACCTAAGAATAACATTAAAAGCCTTCGATTAGATAGGAAACATTGAAAATAGACGATAAAAGAAGATACTAGAATCCCCACATTCTGTAAGGTCTGCGGTCATGAAAATTGGCCAATTTTTCAAGGTATTAATTTTGTCTTTATTTTATGTCTAAATCAAAGAAAATCAGCTAAAAATACCTTAGAATAACATTAAAAGCCTTCGATTTGATAGGAAACATTGAAAATAGACGATAAAAGAAGATACTAGAATCCCCACATTCTGTAAGGTCTGCGGTCATGAAAATTGGCCAATTTTTCAAGGTATAAATTTTGTCTTTATTTTATGTCTAAATCAAAGTAAATCAACTAAAAATACCTAAGAATAACATTAAAAGCCTTCGATTAGATAGGAAACATTGAAAATAGACGATAAAAGAAGATACTAGAATCCCCACATTCTGTAAGGTCCGCGGTCATGAAAATTGGCCAATTTTTCAAGGTATTAATTTTGTCTTTATTTTATGTCTAAATCAAAGTAAATCAGCTAAAAATACCTAAGAATAACATTAAAAGCCTTCGATTTGATAGGAAACATTGAAAATAGACGATAAAAGAAGATACTAGAATCCCCACATTCTGTAAGGTCCGCGGTCATGAAAATTGGCCAATTTTTCAAGGTATTAATTTTGTCTTTATTTTATGTCTAAATCAAAGTAAATCAACTAAAAATACCTAAGAATAACATTAAAAGCCTTCGATTAGATAGGAAACATTGAAAATAGACGATAAAAGAAGATACTAGAATCCCCACATTCTGTAAGGTCCGCGGTCATGAAAATTGGCCAATTTTTACAGGGATTTAATTTTGTCTTTATTTTATGTCTAAATCAAAGAAAATCAGCTAAAAATACCTAAGAATAACATTAAAAGCCTTCGATTTGATAGGAAACATTGAAAATAGACGATAAAAGAAGATACTAGAATCCCCACATTCTGTAAGGTCCGCGGTCATGAAAATTGGCCAATTTTTCAAGGTATTAATTTTGTCTTTATTTTATGTCTAAATCAAAGAAAATCAGCTAAAAATACCTAAGAATAACATTAAAAGCCTTCGATTTGATAGGAAACATTGAAAATAGACGATAAAAGAAGATACTAGAATCCCCACATTCTGTAAGGTCCGCGGTCATGAAAATTGGCCAATTTTTCAAGGTATTAATTTTGTCTTTATTTTATGTCTAAATCAAAGAAAATCAGCTAAAAATACCTAAGAATAACATTAAAAGCCTTCGATTTGATAGGAAACATTGAAAATAGACGATAAAAGAAGATACTAGAATCCCCACATTCTGTAAGGTCCGCGGTCATGAAAATTGGCCAATTTTTCAAGGTATTAATTTTGTCCTTATTTTATGTCTAAATCAAAGTAAATCAACTAAAAATACCTAAGAATAACATTAAAAGCCTTCGATTAGATAGGAAACATTGAAAATAGACGATAAAAGAAGATACTAGAATCCCCACATTCTGTAAGGTCCGCGGTCATGAAAATTGGCCAATTTTTCAAGGTATTAATTTTGTCTTTATTTTATGTCTAAATCAAAGAAAATCAGCTAAAAATACCTAAGAATAACATTAAAAGCCTTCGATTTGATAGGAAACATTGAAAATAGACGATAAAAGAAGATACTAGAATCCACACATTCTGTAAGGTCCGCGGTCATGAAAATTGGCCAATTTTTCAAGGTAATAATTTTGTCTTTATTTTATGTCTAAATCAAAGAAAATCAGCTAAAAATACCTAAGAATAACATTAAAAGCCTTCGATTAGATAGGAAACATTGAAAATAGACGATAAAAGAAGATACTAGAATCCTCACATTCTGTAAGGTCCGCGGTCATGAAAATTGGCCAATTTTTCAAGGTATTAATTTTGTCTTTATTTTATGTCTAAATCAAAGAAAATCAGCTAAAAATACCTAAGAATAACATTAAAAGCCTTCGATTAGATAGGAAACATTGAAAATAGACGATAAAAGAAGATACTAGAATCCCCACATTCTGTAAGGTCCGCGGTCATGAAAATTGGCCAATTTTTCAAGGTATTAATTTTGTCTTTATTTTATGTCTAAATCAAAGAAAATCAGCTAAAAATACCTTAGAATAACATTAAAAGCCTTCGATTTGATAGGAAACATTGAAAATAGACGATAAAAGAAGATACTAGAATCCCCACATTCTGTAAGGTCCGCGGTCATGAAAATTGGCCAATTTTTCAAGGTATTAATTTTGTCTTTATTTTATGTCTAAATCAAAGTAAATCAACTAAAAATACCTAAGAATAACATTAAAAGCCTTCGATTTGATAGGAAACATTGAAAATAGACGATAAAAGAAGATACTAGAATCCCCACATTCTGTAAGGTCCGCGGTCATGAAAATTGGCCAATTTTTCAAGGTATTAATTTTGTCTTTATTTTATGTCTAAATCAAAGTAAATCAGCTAAAAATACCTAAGAATAACATTAAAAGCCTTCGATTTGATAGGAAACATTGAAAATAGACGATAAAAGAAGATACTAGAATCCCCACATTCTGTAAGGTCCGCGGTCATGAAAATTGGCCAATTTTTCAAGGTATTAATTTTGTCTTTATTTTATGTCTAAATCAAAGATAATCAGCTAAAAATACCTAAGAATAACATTAAAAGCCTTCGATTTGATAGGAAACATTGAAAATAGACGATAAAAGAAGATACTAGAATCCACACATTCTGTAAGGTCCGCGGTCATGAAAATTGGCCAATTTTTCAAGGTATTAATTTTGTCTTTATTTTATGTCTAAATCAAAGAAAATCAGCTAAAAATACCTAAGAATAACATTAAAAGCCTTCGATTAGATAGGAAACGTTGAAAATAGACGATAAAAGAAGATACTAGAATCCCCTGATTCTGTAAGGTCCGCGGTCATGAAAATTGGCCAATTTTTCAAGGTATTAATTTTGTCTTTATTTTATGTCTAAATCAAAGAAAGTCAGATAAAAATACCTTAGAATAACATTAAAAGCCTTCGATTTGATAGGAAACATTGAAAATAGACGATAAAAGAAGATACTAGAATCCCCACATTCTGTAAGGTCCGCGGTCATGAAAATTGGCCAATTTTTCAAGGTATTAATTTTGTCTTTATTTTATGTCTAAATCAAAGTAAATCAACTAAAAATACCTAAGAATAACATTAAAAGCCTTCGATTTGATAGGAAACATTGAAAATAGACGATAAAAGAAGATACTAGAATCCCCACATTCTGTAAGGTCCGCGGTCATGAAAATTGGCCAATTTTTCAAGGTATTAATTTTGTCTTTATTTTATGTCTAAATCAAAGTAAATCAACTAAAAATACCTAAGAATAACATTAAAAGCCTTCGATTTGATAGGAAACATTGAAAATAGACGATAAAAGAAGATACTAGAATCCCCACATTCTGTAAGGTCCGCGGTCATGAAAATTGGCCAATTTTTCAAGGTATTAATTTTGTCTTTATTTTATGTCTAAATCAAAGAAAATCAGCTAAAAATACCTAAGAATAACATTAAAAGCCTTCGATTTGATAGGAAACATTGAAAATAGACGATAAAAGAAGATACTAGAATCCACACATTCTGTAAGGTCCGCGGTCATGAAAATTGGCCAATTTTTCAAGGTATTAATTTTGTCTTTATTTTATGTCTAAATCAAAGAAAATCAGCTAAAAATACCTAAGAATAACATTAAAAGCCTTCGATTAGATAGGAAACATAGAAAATAGACGATAAAAGAAGATACTAGAATCCTCACATTCTGTAAGGTCCGCGGTCATGAAAATTGGCCAATTTTTCAAGGTATTAATTTTGTCTTTATTTTATGTCTAAATCAAAGAAAATCAGCTAAAAATACCTAAGAATAACATTAAAAGCCTTCGATTAGATAGGAAACATTGAAAATAGACGATAAAAGAAGATACTAGAATCCCCACATTCTGTAAGGTCCGCGGTTATGAAAATTGGCCAATTTTTCAAGGTATTAATTTTGTCTTTATTTTATGTCTAAATAAAAGAAAATCAGCCAAAAATACATTAGAATAACATTAAAAGCCTTCGATTTGATAGGAAACATTGAAAATAGACGATAAAAGAAGATACTAGAATCCCCACATTCTGTAAGGTCCGCGGTCATGAAAATTGGCCAATTTTTCAAGGTATTAATTTTGTCTTTATTTTATGTCTAAATCAAAGTAAATCAACTAAAAATACCTAAGAATAACATTAAAAGCCTTCGATTAGATAGGAAACATTTAAAATAGACGATAAAAGAAGATACTAGAATCCCCACATTCTGTAAGGTCCGCGGTCATGAAAATTGGCCAATTTTTCAAGGTATTAATTTTGTCTTTATTTTATGTCTAAATCAAAGAAAATCAGCTAAAAATACCTAAGAATAACATTAAAAGCCTTCGATTAGATAGGAAACATTGAAAATAGACGATAACAGAAGATACCAGAATCCCCACATTCTGTAATGTCCGCGGTCATGAAAATTGGCCAATTTTTCAAGGTATTAATTTTGTCTTTATTTTATGTCTAAATCAAAGAAAATCAGCTAAAAATACCTAAGAATAACATTAAAAGCCTTCGATTAGATAGGAAACATTGAAAATAGACGATAAAAGAAGATACTAGAATCCTCACATTCTGTAAGGTCCGCGGTCATGAAAATTGGCCAATTTTTCAAGGTATTAATTTTGTCTTTATTTTATGTCTAAATCAAAGAAAATCAGCTAAAAATACCTAACAATAACATTAAAAGCCTTCGATTAGATAGGAAACATTGAAAATAGACGATAAAAGAAGATACTAGAATCCCAACATTCTGTAAGGTCCGCGGTCATGAAAATTGGCCAATTTTTCAAGGTATTAATTTTGTCTTTATTTTATGTCTAAATCAAAGAAAATCAGCTAAAAATACCTTAGAATAACATTAAAAGCCTTCGATTTGATAGGAAACATTGAAAATAGACGATAAAAGAAGATACTAGAATCCCCACATTCTGTAAGGTCCGCGGTCATGAAAATTGGCCAATTTTTCAAGGTATTAATTTTGTCTTTGTTTTATGTCTAAATCAAAGTAAATCAACTAAAAATACCTAAGAATAACATTAAAAGCCTTCGATTAGATAGGAAACATTTAAAATAGACGATAAAAGAAGATACTAGAATCCCCACATTCTGTAAGGTCCGCGGTCATGAAAATTGGCCAATTTTTCAAGGTATTAATTTTGTCTTTATTTTATGTCTAAATCAAAGTAAATCAACTAAAAATACCTAAGAATAACATTAAAAGCCTTCGATTAGATAGGAAACATTGAAAATAGACGATAACAGAAGATACCAGAATCCCCACATTCTGTAATGTCCGCGGTCATGAAAATTGGCCAATTTTTCAAGGTATTAATTGTGTCTTTATTTTATGTCTAAATCAAAGAAAATCAGCTAAAAATACCTAAGAATAACATTAAAAGCCTTCGATTAGATAGGAAACATTGAAAATAGACGATAAAAGAAGATACTAGAATCCCCACATTCTGTAAGGTCCGCGGTCATGAAAATTGGCCAATTTTTCAAGGTATTAATTTTGTCTTTATTTTATGTCTAAATCAAAGTAAATCAACTAAAAATACCTAAGAATTACATTAAAAGCCTTCGATTTGATAGGAAACATTGAAAATAGACGATAAAAGAAGATACTAGAATCCCCACATTCTGTAAGGTCCGCGGTCATGAAAATTGGCCAATTTTTCAAGGTATTAATTTTGTCTTTATTTTATGTCTAAATCAAAGTAAATCAGCTAAAAATACCTAAGAACAACATTAAAAGCCTTCGATTTGATAGGAAACATTGAAAATAGACGATAAAAGAAGATACTAGAATCCCCACATTCTGTAAGGTCCGCGGTCATGAAAATTGGCCAATTTTTCAAGGTATTAATTTTGTCTTTATTTTATGTCTAAATCAAAGAAAATCAGCTAAAAATACCTAAGAATAACATTAAAAGCCTTCGATTTGATAGGAAACATTGAAAATAGACGATAAAAGAAGATACTTGAATCCACACATTCTGTAAGGTCCGCGGTCATGAAAATTGGCCAATTTTTCAAGGTATTAATTTTGTCTTGATTTTATGTCTAAATCAAAGAAAATCAGCTAAAAATACCTAAGAATAACATTAAAAGCCTTCGATTAGATAGGAAACATTGAAAATAGACGATAAAAGAAGATACTAGAATCCCCACATTCTGTAAGGTCCGCGGTTATGAAAATTGGCCAATTTTTCAAGGTATTAATTTTGTCTTTATTTTATGTCTAAATAAAAGAAAATCAGCTAAAAATACCTAAGAATAACATTAAAAGCCTTCGATTTGATAGGAAACATTGAAAATAGACGATAAAAGAAGATACTAGAATCCCCACATTCTGTAAGGTCCGCGGTCATGAAAATTGGCCAATTTTTCAAGGTATTAATTTTGTCTTTATTTTATGTCTAAATCAAAGTAAATCAACTAAAAATACCTAAGAATAACATTAAAAGCCTTCGATTAGATAGGAAACATTTAAAATAGACGATAAAAGAAGATACTAGAATCCCCACATTCTGTAAGGTCCGCAGTCATGAAAATTGGCCAATTTTTCAAGGTATTAATTTTGTCTTTATTTTATGTCTAAATCAAAGAAAATCAGCTAAAAATACCTAAGAATAACATTAAAAGCCTTCGATTAGATAGGAAACATTGAAAATAGACGATAACAGAAGATACCAGAATCCCCACATTCTGTAATGTCCGCGGTCATGAAAATTGGCCAATTTTTCAAGGTATTAATTTTGTCTTTATTTTATGTCTAAATCAAAGAAAATCAGCTAAAAATACCTAAGAATAACATTAAAAGCCTTCGATTAGATAGGAAACATTGAAAATAGACGATAAAAGAAGATACTAGAATCCTCACATTCTGTAAGGTCCGCGGTCATGAAAATTGGCCAATTTTTCAAGGTATTAATTTTGTCTTTATTTTATGTCTAAATCAAAGAAAATCAGCTAAAAATACCTAACAATAACATTAAAAGCCTTCGATTAGATAGGAAACATTGAAAATAGACGATAAAAGAAGATACTAGAATCCCAACATTCTGTAAGGTCCGCGGTCATGAAAATTGGCCAATTTTTCAAGGTATTAATTTTGTCTTTATTTTATGTCTAAATCAAAGAAAATCAGCTAAAAATACCTTAGAATAACATTAAAAGCCTTCGATTTGATAGGAAACATTGAAAATAGACGATAAAAGAAGATACTAGAATCCCCACATTCTGTAAGGTCCGCGGTCATGAAAATTGGCCAATTTTTCAAGGTATTAATTTTGTCTTTGTTTTATGTCTAAATCAAAGTAAATCAACTAAAAATACCTAAGAATAACATTAAAAGCCTTCGATTAGATAGGAAACATTTAAAATAGACGATAAAAGAAGATACTAGAATCCCCACATTCTGTAAGGTCCGCGGTCATGAAAATTGGCCAATTTTTCAAGGTATTAATTTTGTCTTTATTTTATGTCTAAATCAAAGTAAATCAACTAAAAATACCTAAGAATAACATTAAAAGCCTTCGATTAGATAGGAAACATTGAAAATAGACGATAACAGAAGATACCAGAATCCCCACATTCTGTAATGTCCGCGGTCATGAAAATTGGCCAATTTTTCAAGGTATTAATTGTGTCTTTATTTTATGTCTAAATCAAAGAAAATCAGCTAAAAATACCTAAGAATAACATTAAAAGCCTTCGATTTGATAGGAAACATTGAAAATAGACGATAAAAGAAGATACTAGAATCCCCACATTCTGTAAGGTCCGCGGTCATGAAAATTGGCCAATTTTTCAAGGTATTAATTTTGTCTTTATTTTATGTCTAAATCAAAGTAAATCAACTAAAAATACCTAAGAATTACATTAAAAGCCTTCGATTTGATAGGAAACATTGAAAATAGACGATAAAAGAAGATACTAGAATCCCCACATTCTGTAAGGTCCGCGGTCATGAAAATTGGCCAATTTTTCAAGGTATTAATTTTGTCTTTATTTTATGTCTAAATCAAAGTAAATCAGCTAAAAATACCTAAGAACAACATTAAAAGCCTTCGATTTGATAGGAAACATTGAAAATAGACGATAAAAGAAGATACTAGAATCCCCACATTCTGTAAGGTCCGCGGTCATGAAAATTGGCCAATTTTTCAAGGTATTAATTTTGTCTTTATTTTATGTCTAAATCAAAGAAAATCAGCTAAAAATACCTTAGAATAACATTAAAAGCCTTCGATTAGATAGGAAACATTGAAAATAGACGATAAAAGAAGATACTAGAATCCTCACATTCTGTAAGGTCCGCGGTCATGAAAATTGGCCAATTTTTCAAGGTATTAATTTTGTCTTTATTTTATGTCTAAATCAAAGTAAATCAACTAAAAATACCTAAGAATAACATTAAAAGCCTTCGATTAGATAGGAAACATTTAAAATAGACGATAAAAGAAGATACTAGAATCCCCACATTCTGTAAGGTCCGCGGTCATGAAAATTGGCCAATTTTTCAAGGTATTAATTTTGTCTTTATTTTATGTCTAAATCAAAGAAAATCAGCTAAAAATACCTAAGAATAACATTAAAAGCCTTCGATTAGATAGGAAACATTGAAAATAGACGATAACAGAAGATACCAGAATCCCCACATTCTGTAATGTCCGCGGTCATGAAAATTGGCCAATTTTTCAAGGTATTAATTTTGTCTTTATTTTATGTCTAAATCAAAGAAAATCAGCTAAAAATACCTAAGAATAACATTAAAAGCCTTCGATTAGATAGGAAACATTGAAAATAGACGATAAAAGAAGATACTAGAATCCTCACATTCTGTAAGGTCCGCGGTCATGAAAATTGGCCAATTTTTCAAGGTATTAATTTTGTCTTTATTTTATGTCTAAATCAAAGAAAATCAGCTAAAAATACCTAACAATAACATTAAAAGCCTTCGATTAGATAGGAAACATTGAAAATAGACGATAAAAGAAGATACTAGAATCCCAACATTCTGTAAGGTCCGCGGTCATGAAAATTGGCCAATTTTTCAAGGTATTAATTTTGTCTTTATTTTATGTCTAAATCAAAGAAAATCAGCTAAAAATACCTTAGAATAACATTAAAAGCCTTCGATTTGATAGGAAACATTGAAAATAGACGATAAAAGAAGATACTAGAATCCCCACATTCTGTAAGGTCCGCGGTCATGAAAATTGGCCAATTTTTCAAGGTATTAATTTTGTCTTTGTTTTATGTCTAAATCAAAGTAAATCAACTAAAAATACCTAAGAATAACATTAAAAGCCTTCGATTAGATAGGAAACATTTAAAATAGACGATAAAAGAAGATACTAGAATCCCCACATTCTGTAAGGTCCGCGGTCATGAAAATTGGCCAATTTTTCAAGGTATTAATTTTGTCTTTATTTTATGTCTAAATCAAAGTAAATCAACTAAAAATACCTAAGAATAACATTAAAAGCCTTCGATTAGATAGGAAACATTGAAAATAGACGATAACAGAAGATACCAGAATCCCCACATTCTGTAATGTCCGCGGTCATGAAAATTGGCCAATTTTTCAAGGTATTAATTGTGTCTTTATTTTATGTCTAAATCAAAGAAAATCAGCTAAAAATACCTAAGAATAACATTAAAAGCCTTCGATTTGATAGGAAACATTGAAAATAGACGATAAAAGAAGATACTAGAATCCCCACATTCTGTAAGGTCCGCGGTCATGAAAATTGGCCAATTTTTCAAGGTATTAATTTTGTCTTTATTTTATGTCTAAATCAAAGTAAATCAACTAAAAATACCTAAGAATTACATTAAAAGCCTTCGATTTGATAGGAAACATTGAAAATAGACGATAAAAGAAGATACTAGAATCCCCACATTCTGTAAGGTCCGCGGTCATGAAAATTGGCCAATTTTTCAAGGTATTAATTTTGTCTTTATTTTATGTCTAAATCAAAGTAAATCAGCTAAAAATACCTAAGAACAACATTAAAAGCCTTCGATTTGATAGGAAACATTGAAAATAGACGATAAAAGAAGATACTAGAATCCCCACATTCTGTAAGGTCCGCGGTCATGAAAATTGGCCAATTTTTCAAGGTATTAATTTTGTCTTTATTTTATGTCTAAATCAAAGAAAATCAGCTAAAAATACCTTAGAATAACATTAAAAGCCTTCGATTAGATAGGAAACATTGAAAATAGACGATAAAAGAAGATACTAGAATCCTCACATTCTGTAAGGTCCGCGGTCATGAAAATTGGCCAATTTTTCAAGGTATTAATTTTGTCTTTATTTTATGTCTAAATCAAAGAAAATCAGCTAAAAATACCTTAGAATAACATTAAAAGCCTTCGATTTGATAGGAAACATTGAAAATAGACGATAAAAGAAGATACTAGAATCCCCACATTCTGTAAGGTCCGCGGTCATGAAAATTGGCCAATTTTTCAAGGTATTAATTTTGTCTTTATTTTATGTCTAAATCAAAGTAAATCAACTAAAAATACCTAAGAATAACATTAAAAGCCTTCGATTTGATAGGAAACATTGAAAATAGACGATAAAAGAAGATACTAGAATCCCCACATTCTGTAAGGTCCGCGGTCATGAAAATTGGCCAATTTTTCAAGGTATTAATTTTGTCTTTATTTTATGTCTAAATCAAAGTAAATCAGCTAAAAATACCTAAGAATAACATTAAAAGCCTTCGATTTGATAGGAAACATTGAAAATAGACGATAAAAGAAGATACTAGAATCCCCACATTCTGTAAGGTCCGCGGTCATGAAAATTGGCCAATTTTTCAAGGTATTAATTTTGTCTTTATTTTATGTCTAAATCAAAGAAAGTCAGCTAAAAATACCTTAGAATAACATTAAAAGCCTTCGATTTGATAGGAAACATTGAAAATAGACGATAAAAGAAGATACTAGAATCCCCACATTCTGTAAGGTCCGCGGTCATGAAAATTGGCCAATTTTTCAAGGTATTAATTTTGTCTTTATTTTATGTCTAAATCAAAGTAAATCAACTAAAAATACCTAAGAATAACATTAAAAGCCTTCGATTTGATAGGAAACATTGAAAATAGACGATAAAAGAAGATACTAGAATCCCCACATTCTGTAAGGTCCGCGGTCATGAAAATTGGCCAATTTTTCAAGGTATTAATTTTGTCTTTATTTTATGTCTAAATCAAAGTAAATCAACTAAAAATACCTAAGAATAACATTAAAAGCCTTCGATTTGATAGGAAACATTGAAAATAGACGATAAAAGAAGATACTAGAATCCCCACATTCTGTAAGGTCCGCGGTCATGAAAATTGGCCAATTTTTCAAGGTATTAATTTTGTCTTTATTTTATGTCTAAATCAAAGAAAATCAGCTAAAAATACCTACGAATAAGATTAAAAGCCTTCGATTTGATAGGAAACATTGAAAATAGACGATAAAAGAAGATACTAGAATCCACACATTCTGTAAGGTCCGCGGTCATGAAAATTGGCCAATTTTTCAAGGTATTAATTTTGTCTTTATTTTATGTCTAAATCAAAGAAAATCAGCTAAAAATACCTAAGAATAACATTAAAAGCCTTCGATTAGATAGGAAACATAGAAAATAGACGATAAAAGAAGATACTAGAATCCTCACATTCTGTAAGGTCCGCGGTCATGAAAATTGGCCAATTTTTCAAGGTATTAATTTTGTCTTTATTTTATGTCTAAATCAAAGAAAATCAGCTAAAAATACCTAAGAATAACATTAAAAGCCTTCGATTAGATAGGAAACATTGAAAATAGACGATAAAAGAAGATACTAGAATCCCCACATTCTGTAAGGTCCGCGGTTATGAAAATTGGCCAATTTTTCAAGGTATTAATTTTGTCTTTATTTTATGTCTAAATCAAAGAAAATCAGCTTAAAATACCTTAGAATAACATTAAAAGCCTTCGATTTGATAGGAAACATTGAAAATAGACGATAAAAAAAGATACTAGAATCCCCACATTCTGTAAGGTCCGCGGTCATGAAAATTGGCCAATTTTTCAAGGTATTAATTTTGTCTTTATTTTATGTCTAAATCAAAGAAAATCAGCTAAAAATACCTAAGAATAACATTAAAAGCCTTCGATTAGATAGGAAACATTGAAAATAGACGATAAAAGAAGATACTAGAATCCTCACATTCTGTAAGGTCCGCGGTCATGAAAATTGGCCAATTTTTCAAGGTATTAATTTTGTCTTTATTTTATGTCTAAATCAAAGAAAATCAGCTAAAAATACCTAAGAATAACATTAAAAGCCTTCGATTAGATAGGAAACATTGAAAATAGACGATAAAAGAAGATACCAGAATCTCCACATTCTGTAAGGTCCGCGGTCATGAAAATTGGCCAATTTTTCAAGGTATTAATTTTGTCTTTATTTTATGTCTAAATCAAAGAAAATCAACTAAAAATACCTTAGAATAACATTAAAAGCCTTCGATTTGATAGGAAACATTGAAAATAGACGATAAAAGAAGATACTAGAATCCCCACATTCTGTAAGGTCCGCGGTCATGAAAATTGGCCAATTTTTCAAGGTAATAATTTTGTCTTTATTTTATGTCTAAATCAAAGTAAATCAACTAAAAATACCTAAGAATAACATTAAAAGCCTTCGATTAGATAGGAAACATTTAAAATAGACGATAAAAGAAGATACTAGAATCCCCACATTCTGTAAGGTCCGCGGTCATGAAAATTGGCCAATTTTTCAAGGTATTAATTTTGTCTTTATTTTATGTCTAAATCAAAGTAAATCAACTAAAAATACCTAAGAATAACATTAAAAGCCTTCGATTAGATAGGAAACATTGAAAATAGACGATAACAGAAGATACCAGAATCCCCACATTCTGTAATGTCCGCGGTCATGAAAATTGGCCAATTTTTCAAGGTATTAATTGTGTCTTTATTTTATGTCTAAATCAAAGAAAATCAGCTAAAAATACCTAAGAATAACATTAAAAGCCTTCGATTTGATAGGAAACATTGAAAATAGACGATAAAAGAAGATACTAGAATCCCCACATTCTGTAAGGTCCGCGGTCATGAAAATTGGCCAATTTTTCAAGGTATTAATTTTGTCTTTATTTTATGTCTAAATCAAAGTAAATCAACTAAAAATACCTAAGAATAACATTAAAAGCCTTCGATTAGATAGGAAACATTGAAAATAGACGATAAAAGAAGATACTAGAATCCCCACATTCTGTAAGGTCCGCGGTCATGAAAATTGGCCAATTTTTCAAGGTATTAATTTTGTCTTTATTTTATGTCTAAATCAAAGTAAATCAGCTAAAAATACCTAAGAACAACATTAAAAGCCTTCGATTTGATAGGAAACATTGAAAATAGACGATAAAAGAAGATACTAGAATCCCCACATTCTGTAAGGTCCGCGGTCATGAAAATTGGCCAATTTTTCAAGGTATTAATTTTGTCTTTATTTTATGTCTAAATCAAAGAAAATCAGCTAAAAATACCTTAGAATAACATTAAAAGCCTTCGATTTGATAGGAAACATTGAAAATAGACGATAAAAGAAGATACTAGAATCCCCACATTCTGTAAGGTCCGCGGTCATGAAAATTGGCCAATTTTTCTAGGTATTAATTTTGTCTTTATTTTATGTCTAAATCAAAGTAAATCAACTAAAAATACCTAAGAATAACATTAAAAGCCTTCGATTAGATAGGAAACATTTAAAATAGACGATAAAAGAAGATACTAGAATCCCCACATTCTGTAAGGTCCGCGGTCATGAAAATTGGCCAATTTTTCAAGGTATTAATTTTGTCTTTATTTTATGTCTAAATCAAAGAAAATCAGCTAAAAATACCTAAGAATAACATTAAAAGCCTTCGATTAGATAGGAAACATTGAAAATAGACGATAAAAGAAGATACCAGAATCCCCACATTCTGTAATGTCCGCGGTCATGAAAATTGGCCAATTTTTCAAGGTATTAATTTTGTCTTTATTTTATGTCTAAATCAAAGAAAATCAGCTAAAAATACCTAAGAATAACATTAAAAGCCTTCGATTTGATAGGAAACATTGAAAATAGACGATAAAAGAAGATACTAGAATCCCCACATTCTGTAAGGTCCGCGGTCATGAAAATTGGCCAATTTTTCAAGGTATTAATTTTGTCTTTATTTTATGTCTAAATCAAAGTAAATCAACTAAAAATACCTAAGAATAACATTAAAATCTTCGATTTGATAGGAAACATTGAAAATAGACGATAAAAGAAGATACTAGAATCCCCACATTCTGTAAGGTCCGCGGTCATTAAAATTGGCCAATTTTTCAAGGTATTAATTTTGTCTTTATTTTATGTCTAAATCAATGTAAATCAGCTAAAAATACCTAAGAATAACATTAAAAGCCTTCGATTAGATAGGAAACATTTAAAATAGACGATAAAAGAAGATACTAGAATCCCCACATTCTGTAAGGTCCGCGGTCATGAAAATTGGCCAATTTTTCAAGGTATTAATTTTGTCTTTATTTTATGTCTAAATCAAAGAAAATCAGCTAAAAATACCTAAGAATAACATTAAAAGCCTTCGATTAGATAGGAAACATTGAAAATAGGCGATAAAAGAAGATACTAGAATCCCCACATTCTGTAAGGTCCGCGGTCATGAAAATTGGCCAATTTTTCAAGGTATTAATTTTGTCTTTATTTTATGTCTAAATCAAAGTAAATCAACTAAAAATACCTAAGAATAACATTAAAAGCCTTCGATTAGATAGGAAACATTTAAAATAGACGATAAAAGAAGATACTAGAATCCCCACATTCTGTAAGGTCCGCGGTCATGAAAATTGGCCAATTTTTCAAGGTAAGTATTTTGTCTTTATTTTATGTCTAAATCAAAGTAAATCAACTAAAAATACCTAAGAATAACATTAAAAGCCTTCGATTTGATAGGAAACATTGAAAATAGACGATAACAGAAGATACCAGAATCCCCACATTCTGTAATGTCCGCGGTCATGAAAATTGGCCAATTTTTCAAGGTATTAATTTTGTCTTTATTTTATGTCTAAATCAAAGAAAATCAGCTAAAAATACCTTAGAATAACATTAAAAGCCTTCGATTTGATAGGAAACATTGAAAATAGACGATAAAAGAAGATACTAGAATCCCCACATTCTGTAAGGTCCGCGGTCATGAAAATTGGCCAATTTTTCTAGGTATTAATTTTGTCTTTATTTTATGTCTAAATCAAAGTAAATCAACTAAAAATACCTAAGAATAACATTAAAAGCCTTCGATTAGATAGGAAACATTTAAAATAGACGATAAAAGAAGATACTAGAATCCCCACATTCTGTAAGGTCCGCGGTCATGAAAATTGGCCAATTTTTCAAGGTATTAATTTTGTCTTTATTTTATGTCTAAATCAAAGAAAATCAGCTAAAAATACCTAAGAATAACATTAAAAGCCTTCGATTAGATAGGAAACATTGAAAATAGACGATAAAAGAAGATACCAGAATCCCCACATTCTGTAATGTCCGCGGTCATGAAAATTGGCCAATTTTTCAAGGTATTAATTTTGTCTTTATTTTATGTCTAAATCAAAGAAAATCAGCTAAAAATACCTAAGAATAACATTAAAAGCCTTCGATTTGATAGGAAACATTGAAAATAGACGATAAAAGAAGATACTAGAATCCCCACATTCTGTAAGGTCCGCGGTCATGAAAATTGGCCAATTTTTCAAGGTATTAATTTTGTCTTTATTTTATGTCTAAATCAAAGTAAATCAACTAAAAATACCTAAGAATAACATTAAAATCTTCGATTTGATAGGAAACATTGAAAATAGACGATAAAAGAAGATACTAGAATCCCCACATTCTGTAAGGTCCGCGGTCATTAAAATTGGCCAATTTTTCAAGGTATTAATTTTGTCTTTATTTTATGTCTAAATCAATGTAAATCAGCTAAAAATACCTAAGAATAACATTAAAAGCCTTCGATTAGATAGGAAACATTTAAAATAGACGATAAAAGAAGATACTAGAATCCCCACATTCTGTAAGGTCCGCGGTCATGAAAATTGGCCAATTTTTCAAGGTATTAATTTTGTCTTTATTTTATGTCTAAATCAAAGAAAATCAGCTAAAAATACCTAAGAATAACATTAAAAGCCTTCGATTAGATAGGAAACATTGAAAATAGGCGATAAAAGAAGATACTAGAATCCCCACATTCTGTAAGGTCCGCGGTCATGAAAATTGGCCAATTTTTCAAGGTATTAATTTTGTCTTTATTTTATGTCTAAATCAAAGTAAATCAACTAAAAATACCTAAGAATAACATTAAAAGCCTTCGATTAGATAGGAAACATTTAAAATAGACGATAAAAGAAGATACTAGAATCCCCACATTCTGTAAGGTCCGCGGTCATGAAAATTGGCCAATTTTTCAAGGTAAGTATTTTGTCTTTATTTTATGTCTAAATCAAAGTAAATCAACTAAAAATACCTAAGAATAACATTAAAAGCCTTCGATTTGATAGGAAACATTGAAAATAGACGATAACAGAAGATACCAGAATCCCCACATTCTGTAATGTCCGCGGTCATGAAAATTGGCCAATTTTTCAAGGTATTAATTGTGTCTTTATTTTATGTCTAAATCAAAGAAAATCAGCTAAAAATACCTAAGAATAACATTAAAAGCCTTCGATTTGAGAGGAAACATTGAAAATAGACGATAAAAGAAGATACTAGAATCCCCACATTCTGTAAGGTCCGCGGTCATGAAAATTGGCCAATTTTTCAAGGTATTAATTTTGTCTTTATTTTATGTCTAAATCAAAGTAAATCAACTAAAAATACCTAAGAATAACATTAAAAGCCTTCGATTTGATAGGAAACATTGAAAATAGACGATAAAAGAAGATACTAGAATCCCCACATTCTGTAAGGTCCGCGGTCATGAAAATTGGCCAATTTTTCAAGGTATTAATTTTGTCTTTATTTTATGTCTAAATCAAAGAAAATCAGCTAAAAATACCTAAGAATAACATTAAAAGCCTTCGATTAGATAGGAAACATGTAAAATAGACGATAAAAGAAGATACCAGAATCCCCACATTCTGTAATGTCCGCGGTCATGAAAATTGGCCAATTTTTCAAGGTATTAATTTTGTCTTTATTTTATGTCTAAATCAAAGAAAATCAGCTAAAAATACCTAAGAATAACATTAAAAGCCTTCGATTTGATAGGAAACATTGAAAATAGACGATAAAAGAAGATACTAGAATCCCCACATTCTGTAAGGTCCGCGGTCATGAAAATTGGCCAATTTTTCAAGGTATTAATTTTGTCTTTATTTTATGTCTAAATCAAAGTAAATCAACTAAAAATACCTAAGAATAACATTAAAATCTTCGATTTGATAGGAAACATTGAAAATAGACGATAAAAGAAGATACTAGAATCCCCACATTCTGTAAGGTCCGCGGTCATTAAAATTGGCCAATTTTTCAAGGTATTAATTTTGTCTTTATTTTATGTCTAAATCAATGTAAATCAGCTAAAAATACCTAAGAATAACATTAAAAGCCTTCGATTAGATAGGAAACATTGAAAATAGGCGATAAAAGAAGATACTAGAATCCCCACATTCTGTAAGGTCCGCGGTCATGAAAATTGGCCAATTTTTCAAGGTATTAATTTTGTCTTTATTTTATGTCTAAATCAAAGTAAATCAACTAAAAATACCTAAGAATAACATTAAAAGCCTTCGATTAGATAGGAAACATTTAAAATAGACGATAAAAGAAGATACTAGAATCCCCACATTCTGTAAGGTCCGCGGTCATGAAAATTGGCCAATTTTTCAAGGTAAGTATTTTGTCTTTATTTTATGTCTAAATCAAAGTAAATCAACTAAAAATACCTAAGAATAACATTAAAAGCCTTCGATTTGATAGGAAACATTGAAAATAGACGATAAAAGAAGATACTAGAATCCCCACATTCTGTAAGGTCCGCGGTCATGAAAATTGGCCAATTTTTCAAGGTATTAATTTTGTCTTTATTTTATGTCTAAATCAAAGTAAATCAGCTAAAAATACCTAAGAACAACATTAAAAGCCTTCGATTTGATAGGAAACATTGAAAATAGACGATAAAAGAAGATACTAGAATCCCCACATTCTGTAAGGTCCGCGGTCATGAAAATTGGCCAATTTTTCAAGGTATTAATTTTGTCTTTATTTTATGTCTAAATCAAAGAAAATCAGCTAAAAATACCTTAGAATAACATTAAAAGCCTTCGATTTGATAGGAAACATTGAAAATAGACGATAAAAGAAGATACTAGAATCCCCACATTCTGTAAGGTCCGCGGTCATGAAAATTGGCCAATTTTTCTAGGTATTAATTTTGTCTTTATTTTATGTCTAAATCAAAGTAAATCAACTAAAAATACCTAAGAATAACATTAAAAGCCTTCGATTAGATAGGAAACATTTAAAATAGACGATAAAAGAAGATACTAGAATCCCCACATTCTGTAAGGTCCGCGGTCATGAAAATTGGCCAATTTTTCAAGGTATTAATTTTGTCTTTATTTTATGTCTAAATCAAAGAAAATCAGCTAAAAATACCTAAGAATAACATTAAAAGCCTTCGATTTGATAGGAAACATTGAAAATAGACGATAAAAGAAGATACTAGAATCCCCACATTCTGTAAGGTCCGCGGTCATGAAAATTGGCCAATTTTTCAAGGTATTAATTTTGTCTTTATTTTATGTCTAAATCAAAGTAAATCAACTAAAAATACCTAAGAATAACATTAAAATCTTCGATTTGATAGGAAACATTGAAAATAGACGATAAAAGAAGATACTAGAATCCCCACATTCTGTAAGGTCCGCGGTCATGAAAATTGGCCAATTTTTCAAGGTATTAATTTTGTCTTTATTTTATGTCTAAATCAAAGAAAATCAGCTAAAAATACCTAAGAATAACATTAAAAGCCTTCGATTTGATAGGAAACATTGAAAATAGGCGATAAAAGAAGATACTAGAATCCCCACATTCTGTAAGGTCCGCGGTCATGAAAATTGGCCAATTTTTCAAGGTATTAATTTTGTCTTTATTTTATGTCTAAATCAAAGTAAATCAACTAAAAATACCTAAGAATAACATTAAAAGCCTTCGATTAGATAGGAAACATTTAAAATAGACGATAAAAGAAGATACTAGAATCCCCACATTCTGTAAGGTCCGCGGTCATGAAAATTGGCCAATTTTTCAAGGTATTAATTTTGTCTTTATTTTATGTCTAAATCAAAGTAAATCAACTAAAAATACCTAAGAATAACATTAAAAGCCTTCGATTAGATAGGAAACATTGAAAATAGACGATAACAGAAGATACCAGAATCCCCACATTCTGTAATGTCCGCGGTCATGAAAATTGGCCAATTTTTCAAGGTATTAATTTTGTCTTTATTTTATGTCTAAATCAAAGAAAATCAGCTAAAAATACCTAAGAATAACATTAAAAGCCTTCGATTTGATAGGAAACATTGAAAATAGACGATAAAAGAAGATACTAGAATCCCCACATTCTGTAAGGTCCGCGGTCATGAAAATTGGCCAATTTTTCAAGGTATTAATTTTGTCTTTATTTTATGTCTAAATCAAAGTAAATCAACTAAAAATACCTAAGAATAACATTAAAATCTTCGATTTGATAGGAAACATTGAAAATAGACGATAAAAGAAGATACTAGAATCCCCACATTCTGTAAGGTCCGCGGTCATTAAAATTGGCCAATTTTTCAAGGTATTAATTTTGTCTTTATTTTATGTCTAAATCAATGTAAATCAGCTAAAAATACCTAAGAATAACATTAAAAGCCTTCGATTAGATAGGAAACATTTAAAATAGACGATAAAAGAAGATACTAGAATCCCCACATTCTGTAAGGTCCGCGGTCATGAAAATTGGCCAATTTTTCAAGGTATTAATTTTGTCTTTATTTTATGTCTAAATCAAAGAAAATCAGCTAAAAATACCTAAGAATAACATTAAAAGCCTTCGATTTGATAGGAAACATTGAAAATAGACGATAAAAGAAGATACTAGAATCCCCACATTCTGTAAGGTCCGCGGTCATGAAAATTGGCCAATTTTTCAAGGTATTAATTTTGTCTTTATTTTATGTCTAAATCAAAGTAAATCAACTAAAAATACCTAAGAATAACATTAAAATCTTCGATTTGATAGGAAACATTGAAAATAGACGATAAAAGAAGATACTAGAATCCCCACATTCTGTAAGGTCCGCGGTCATTAAAATTGGCCAATTTTTCAAGGTATTAATTTTGTCTTTATTTTATGTCTAAATCAATGTAAATCAGCTAAAAATACCTAAGAATAACATTAAAAGCCTTCGATTAGATAGGAAACATTTAAAATAGACGATAAAAGAAGATACTAGAATCCCCACATTCTGTAAGGTCCGCGGTCATGAAAATTGGCCAATTTTTCAAGGTATTAATTTTGTCTTTATTTTATGTCTAAATCAAAGAAAATCAGCTAAAAATACCTAAGAATAACATTAAAAGCCTTCGATTAGATAGGAAACATTGAAAATAGGCGATAAAAGAAGATACTAGAATCCCCACATTCTGTAAGGTCCGCGGTCATGAAAATTGGCCAATTTTTCAAGGTATTAATTTTGTCTTTATTTTATGTCTAAATCAAAGTAAATCAACTAAAAATACCTAAGAATAACATTAAAAGCCTTCGATTAGATAGGAAACATTTAAAATAGACGATAAAAGAAGATACTAGAATCCCCACATTCTGTAAGGTCCGCGGTCATGAAAATTGGCCAATTTTTCAAGGTAAGTATTTTGTCTTTATTTTATGTCTAAATCAAAGTAAATCAACTAAAAATACCTAAGAATAACATTAAAAGCCTTCGATTTGATAGGAAACATTGAAAATAGACGATAACAGAAGATACCAGAATCCCCACATTCTGTAATGTCCGCGGTCATGAAAATTGGCCAATTTTTCAAGGTATTAATTGTGTCTTTATTTTATGTCTAAATCAAAGAAAATCAGCTAAAAATACCTAAGAATAACATTAAAAGCCTTCGATTTGAGAGGAAACATTGAAAATAGACGATAAAAGAAGATACTAGAATCCCCACATTCTGTAAGGTCCGCGGTCATGAAAATTGGCCAATTTTTCAAGGTATTAATTTTGTCTTTATTTTATGTCTAAATCAAAGTAAATCAACTAAAAATACCTAAGAATAACATTAAAAGCCTTCGATTTGATAGGAAACATTGAAAATAGACGATAAAAGAAGATACTAGAATCCCCACATTCTGTAAGGTCCGCGGTCATGAAAATTGGCCAATTTTTCAAGGTATTAATTTTGTCTTTATTTTATGTCTAAATCAAAGAAAATCAGCTAAAAATACCTAAGAATAACATTAAAAGCCTTCGATTAGATAGGAAACATGTAAAATAGACGATAAAAGAAGATACCAGAATCCCCACATTCTGTAATGTCCGCGGTCATGAAAATTGGCCAATTTTTCAAGGTATTAATTTTGTCTTTATTTTATGTCTAAATCAAAGAAAATCAGCTAAAAATACCTAAGAATAACATTAAAAGCCTTCGATTTGATAGGAAACATTGAAAATAGACGATAAAAGAAGATACTAGAATCCCCACATTCTGTAAGGTCCGCGGTCATGAAAATTGGCCAATTTTTCAAGGTATTAATTTTGTCTTTATTTTATGTCTAAATCAAAGTAAATCAACTAAAAATACCTAAGAATAACATTAAAATCTTCGATTTGATAGGAAACATTGAAAATAGACGATAAAAGAAGATACTAGAATCCCCACATTCTGTAAGGTCCGCGGTCATTAAAATTGGCCAATTTTTCAAGGTATTAATTTTGTCTTTATTTTATGTCTAAATCAATGTAAATCAGCTAAAAATACCTAAGAATAACATTAAAAGCCTTCGATTAGATAGGAAACATTGAAAATAGGCGATAAAAGAAGATACTAGAATCCCCACATTCTGTAAGGTCCGCGGTCATGAAAATTGGCCAATTTTTCAAGGTATTAATTTTGTCTTTATTTTATGTCTAAATCAAAGTAAATCAACTAAAAATACCTAAGAATAACATTAAAAGCCTTCGATTAGATAGGAAACATTTAAAATAGACGATAAAAGAAGATACTAGAATCCCCACATTCTGTAAGGTCCGCGGTCATGAAAATTGGCCAATTTTTCAAGGTAAGTATTTTGTCTTTATTTTATGTCTAAATCAAAGTAAATCAACTAAAAATACCTAAGAATAACATTAAAAGCCTTCGATTTGATAGGAAACATTGAAAATAGACGATAAAAGAAGATACTAGAATCCCCACATTCTGTAAGGTCCGCGGTCATGAAAATTGGCCAATTTTTCAAGGTATTAATTTTGTCTTTATTTTATGTCTAAATCAAAGTAAATCAGCTAAAAATACCTAAGAACAACATTAAAAGCCTTCGATTTGATAGGAAACATTGAAAATAGACGATAAAAGAAGATACTAGAATCCCCACATTCTGTAAGGTCCGCGGTCATGAAAATTGGCCAATTTTTCAAGGTATTAATTTTGTCTTTATTTTATGTCTAAATCAAAGAAAATCAGCTAAAAATACCTTAGAATAACATTAAAAGCCTTCGATTTGATAGGAAACATTGAAAATAGACGATAAAAGAAGATACTAGAATCCCCACATTCTGTAAGGTCCGCGGTCATGAAAATTGGCCAATTTTTCTAGGTATTAATTTTGTCTTTATTTTATGTCTAAATCAAAGTAAATCAACTAAAAATACCTAAGAATAACATTAAAAGCCTTCGATTAGATAGGAAACATTTAAAATAGACGATAAAAGAAGATACTAGAATCCCCACATTCTGTAAGGTCCGCGGTCATGAAAATTGGCCAATTTTTCAAGGTATTAATTTTGTCTTTATTTTATGTCTAAATCAAAGAAAATCAGCTAAAAATACCTAAGAATAACATTAAAAGCCTTCGATTAGATAGGAAACATTGAAAATAGACGATAACAGAAGATACCAGAATCCCCACATTCTGTAATGTCCGCGGTCATGAAAATTGGCCAATTTTTCAAGGTATTAATTTTGTCTTTATTTTATGTCTAAATCAAAGAAAATCAGCTAAAAATACCTAAGAATAACATTAAAAGCCTTCGATTTGATAGGAAACATTGAAAATAGACGATAAAAGAAGATACTAGAATCCCCACATTCTGTAAGGTCCGCGGTCATGAAAATTGGCCAATTTTTCAAGGTATTAATTTTGTCTTTATTTTATGTCTAAATCAAAGTAAATCAACTAAAAATACCTAAGAATAACATTAAAATCTTCGATTTGATAGGAAACATTGAAAATAGACGATAAAAGAAGATACTAGAATCCCCACATTCTGTAAGGTCCGCGGTCATGAAAATTGGTCAATTTTTCAAGGTATTAATTTTGTCTTTATTTTATGTCTAAATCAAAGAAAATCAGCTAAAAATACCTAAGAATAACATTAAAAGCCTTCGATTTGATAGGAAACATTGAAAATAGGCGATAAAAGAAGATACTAGAATCCCCACATTCTGTAAGGTCCGCGGTCATGAAAATTGGCCAATTTTTCAAGGTATTAATTTTGTCTTTATTTTATGTCTAAATCAAAGTAAATCAACTAAAAATACCTAAGAATAACATTAAAAGCCTTCGATTAGATAGGAAACATTTAAAATAGACGATAAAAGAAGATACTAGAATCCCCACATTCTGTAAGGTCCGCGGTCATGAAAATTGGCCAATTTTTCAAGGTATTAATTTTGTCTTTATTTTATGTCTAAATCAAAGTAAATCAACTAAAAATACCTAAGAATAACATTAAAAGCCTTCGATTAGATAGGAAACATTGAAAATAGACGATAACAGAAGATACCAGAATCCCCACATTCTGTAATGTCCGCGGTCATGAAAATTGGCCAATTTTTCAAGGTATTAATTTTGTCTTTATTTTATGTCTAAATCAAAGAAAATCAGCTAAAAATACCTAAGAATAACATTAAAAGCCTTCGATTTGATAGGAAACATTGAAAATAGACGATAAAAGAAGATACTAGAATCCCCACATTCTGTAAGGTCCGCGGTCATGAAAATTGGCCAATTTTTCAAGGTATTAATTTTGTCTTTATTTTATGTCTAAATCAAAGTAAATCAACTAAAAATACCTAAGAATAACATTAAAAGCCTTCGATTTGATAGGAAACATTGAAAATAGACGATAAAAGAAGATACTAGAATCCCCACATTCTGTAAGGTCCGCGGTCATGAAAATTGGCCAATTTTTCAAGGTATTAATTTTGTCTTTATTTTATGTCTAAATCAAAGAAAATCAGCAAAAAATACCTAAGAATAACATTAAAAGCCTTCGATTAGATAGGAAACATTGAAAATAGACGATAAAAGAAGATACCAGAATCCCCACATTCTGTAAGGTCCGCGGTCATGAAAATTGGCCAATTTTTCAAGGTATTAATTTTGTCTTTATTTTATGTCTAAATCAAAGTAAATCAACTAAAAATACCTAAGAATAACATTGAAAGCCTTCGATTAGATAGGAAACATTGAAAATAGACGATAAAAGAAGATACTAGAATCCCCACATTCTGTAAGGTCCGCGGTCATGAAAATTGGCCAATTTTTCAAGGTATTAATTTTATCTTTATTTTATGTCTAAATCAAAGAAAATCAGCTAAAAATACCTTAGAATAACATTTAAAGCCTTCGATTTGATAGGAAACATTGAAAATAGACGATAAAAGAAGATACTAGACTCCCCACATTCTGTAAGGTCCGCGGTCATGAAAATTGGCCAATTTTCCAAGGTATTAATTTTGTCTTTATTTTATGTCTAAATCAAAGTAAATCAACTAAAAATACCTAAGAATAACATTAAAAGCCTTCGATTAGATAGGAAACATTTAAAATAGACGATAAAAGAAGATACTAGAATCCCCACATTCTGTAAGGTCCGCGGTCATTAAAATTGGCCAATTTTTCAAGGTATTAATTTTGTCTTTATTTTATGTCTAAATCAAAGTAAATCAACTAAAAATACCTAAGAATAACATTAAAAGCCTTCGATTAGATAGGAAACATTGAAAATAGACGATAAAAGAAGATACTAGAATCCCCACATTCTGTAAGGTCCGCGGTCATGAAAATTGGCCCATTTTTCAAGGTATTAATTTTGTCTTTATTTTATGTCTAAATCAAAGAAAATCAGCTAAAAATACCTAAGAATAACATTAAAAGCCTTCGATTTGATAGGAAACATTGAAAATAGACGATAAAAGAAGATACTAGAATCCCCACATTCTGTAAGGTCCGCGGTCATTAAAATTGGCCAATTTTTCAAGGTATTAATTTTGTCTTTATTTTATGTCTAAATCAATGTAAATCAGCTAAAAATACCTAAGAATAACATTAAAAGCCTTCGATTAGATAGGAAACATTGAAAATAGACGATAAAAGAAGATACTAGAATCCCCACATTCTGTAAGGTCCGCGGTCATGAAAATTGGCCAATTTTTCAAGGTATTAATTTTGTCTTTATTTTATGTCTAAATCAAAGAAAATCAGCTAAAAATACCTAAGAATAACATTAAAAGCCTTCGATTTGATAGGAAACATTGAAAATAGGCGATAAAAGAAGATACTAGAATCCCCACATTCTGTAAGGTCCGCGGTCATGAAAATTGGCCAATTTTTCAAGGTATTAATTTTGTCTTTATTTTATGTCTAAATCAAAGAAAATCAGCAAAAAATACCTAAGAATAACATTAAAAGCCTTCGATTAGATAGGAAACATTGAAAATAGACGATAAAAGAAGATACCAGAATCCCCACATTCTGTAAGGTCCGCGGTCATGAAAATTGGCCAATTTTTCAAGGTATTAATTTTGTCTTTATTTTATGTCTAAATCAAAGTAAATCAACTAAAAATACCTAAGAATAACATTGAAAGCCTTCGATTAGATAGGAAACATTGAAAATAGACGATAAAAGAAGATACTAGAATCCCCACATTCTGTAAGGTCCGCGGTCATGAAAATTGGCCAATTTTTCAAGGTATTAATTTTGTCTTTATTTTATGTCTAAATCAAAGAAAATCAGCTAAAAATACCTAAGAATAACATTAAAAGCCTTCGATTTTATAGGAAACATTGAAAATAGACGATAAAAGAAGATACTAGAATCCACACATTCTGTAAGGTCCGCGGTCATGAAAATTGGCCAATTTTTCAAGGTATTAATTTTGTCTTTATTTTATGTCTAAATCAAAGAAAATCAGCTAAAAATACCTAAGAATAACATTAAAAGCCTTCGATTAGATATGAAACATTGAAAATAGACGATAAAAGAAGATACTAGAATCCCCACATTCTGTAAGGTTCGCGGTCATGAAAATTGGCCAATTTTTCAAGGTATTAATTTTGTCTTTATTTTATGTCTAAATCAAAGAAAATCAGCTAAAAATACCTTAGAATAACATTTAAAGCCTTCGATTTGATAGGAAACATTGAAAATAGACGATAAAAGAAGATACTAGACTCCCCACATTCTGTTAGGTCCGCGGTCATGAAAATTGGCCAATTTTCCAAGGTATTAATTTTGTCTTTATTTTATGTCTAAATCAAAGTAAATCAACTAAAAATACCTAAGAATAACATTAAAAGCCTTCGATTAGATAGGAAACATTTAAAATAGACGATAAAAGAAGATACTAGAATCCCCACATTCTGTAAGGTCCGCGGTCATTAAAATTGGCCAATTTTTCAAGGTATTAATTTTGTCTTTATTTTATGTCTAAATCAAAGTAAATCAACTAAAAATACCTAAGAATAACATTAAAAGCCTTCGATTAGATAGGAAACATTGAAAATAGACGATAAAAGAAGATACTAGAATCCCCACATTCTGTAAGGTCCGCGGTCATGAAAATTGGCCCATTTTTCAAGGTATTAATTTTGTCTTTATTTTATGTCTAAATCAAAGAAAATCAGCTAAAAATACCTAAGAATAACATTAAAAGCCTTCGATTTGATAGGAAACATTGAAAATAGACGATAAAAGAAGATACTAGAATCCACACATTCTGTAAGGTCCGCGGTCATGAAAATTGGCCAATTTTTCAAGGTATTAATTTTGTCTTTATTTTATGTCTAAATCAAAGAAAATCAGCTAAAAATACCTAAGAATAACATTAAAAGCCTTCGATTAGATATGAAACATTGAAAATAGACGATAAAAGAAGATACTAGAATCCCCACATTCTGTAAGGTTCGCGGTCATGAAAATTGGCCAATTTTTCAAGGTATTAATTTTGTCTTTATTTTATGTCTAAATCAAAGAAAATCAGCTAAAAATACCTTAGAATAACATTTAAAGCCTTCGATTTGATAGGAAACATTGAAAATAGACGATAAAAGAAGATACTAGACTCCCCACATTCTGTAAGGTCCGCGGTCATGAAAATTGGCCAATTTTCCAAGGTATTAATTTTGTCTTTATTTTATGTCTAAATCAAAGTAAATCAACTAAAAATACCTAAGAATAACATTAAAAGCCTTCGATTAGATAGGAAACATTTAAAATAGACGATAAAAGAAGATACTAGAATCCCCACATTCTGTAAGGTCCGCGGTCATTAAAATTGGCCAATTTTTCAAGGTATTAATTTTGTCTTTATTTTATGTCTAAATCAAAGTAAATCAACTAAAAATACCTAAGAATAACATTAAAAGCCTTCGATTAGATAGGAAACATTGAAAATAGACGATAAAAGAAGATACTAGAATCCCCACATTCTGTAAGGTCCGCGGTCATGAAAATTGGCCCATTTTTCAAGGTATTAATTTTGTCTTTATTTTATGTCTAAATCAAAGAAAATCAGCTAAAAATACCTAAGAATAACATTAAAAGCCTTCGATTTGATAGGAAACATTGAAAATAGACGATAAAAGAAGATACTAGAATCCCCACATTCTGTAATGTCCGCGGTCATGAAAATTGGCCAATTTTTACAGGGAATTAATTTTGTCTTTATTTTATGTCTAAATCAAAGTAAATCAACTAAAAATACCTAAGAATAACATTAAAAGCCTTCGATTAGATAGGAAAAATTGAAAATAGACGATTAAAGAAGATACCAGAATCCCCACATTCTGTAAGGTCCGCGGTCATGAAAATTGGCCAATTTTTCAAGGTATTAATTTTGTCTTTATTTTATGTCTAAATAAAAGAAAATCAGCTAAAAATACCTAAGAATAACATTAAAAGCCTTCGATTAGATAGGAAACATTGAAAATAGACGATAAAAGAAGATACCAGAATCCGCACATTCTGTAAGGTCCGCGGTCATGAAAATTGGCCAATTTTTCAAGGTATTAATTTTGTCTTTATTTTATGTCTAAATCAAAGAAAATCAGCCAAAAATACCTAAGAGTAACATTAAAAGCCTTCGATTAGATAGGAAACATTGAAAATAGACGATAAAAGAAGATACCAGAATCTCCACATTCTGTAAGGTCCGCGGTCATGAAAATTGGCCAATTTTTCAAGGTATTAATTTTGTCTTTATTTTATGTCTAAATCAAAGTAAATCAACTAAAAATACCTAAGAATAACATTAAAAGCCTTCGATTAGATAGGAAACATTTAAAATAGACGATAAAAGAAGATACTAGAATCCCCACATTCTGTAAGGTCCGCGGTCATGAAAATTGGCCAATTTTTCAAGGTATTAATTTTATGTCTAAATCAAAGTAAATCAACTAAAAATACCTAAGAATAACATTAAAAGCCTTCGATTAGATAGGAAACATTGAAAATAGACGATAAAAGAAGATACTAGAATCCCCACATTCTGTAAGGTCCGCGGTCATGAAAATTGGCCAATTTTTCAAGGTATTAATTTTGTCTTTATTTTATGTCTAAATCAAAGAAAATCAGCTAAAAATACCTAAGAATAACATTAAAAGCCTTCGATTAGATAGGAAACATTGAAAATAGACGATAAAAGAAGATACTAGAATCCCCACATTCTGTAAGGTCCGCGGTCATGAAAATTGGCCAATTTTTCAAGGTATTAATTTTGTCTTTATTTTATGTCTAAATCAAAGTAAATCAACTAAAAATACCTAAGAATAACATTAAAAGCCTTCGATTAGATAGGAAACATTTAAAATAGACGATAAAAGAAGATACTAGAATCCCCACATTCTGTAAGGTCCGCGGTCATGAAAATTGGCCAATTTTTCAAGGTATTAATTTTATGTCTAAATCAAAGTAAATCAGCTAAAAATACCTAAGAATAACATTAAAAGCCTTCGATTAGATAGGAAACATTGAAAATAGACGATAACAGAAGATACCAGAATCCCCACATTCTGTAATGTCCGCGGTCATGAAAATTGGCCAATTTTCCAAGGTATTAATTTTGTCTTTATTTTATGTCTAAATCAAAGAAAATCAGCTAAAAATACCTAAGAATAACATTAAAAGCCTTCGATTTGATAGGAAACATTGAAAATAGACGATAAAAGAAGATACTAGAATCCCCACATTCTGTAAGGTCCGCGGTCATGAAAATTGGCCAATTTTTCAAGGTATTAATTTTGTCTTTATTTTATGTCTAAATCAAAGTAAATCAACTAAAAATACCTAAGAATAACATTAAAAGCCTTCGATTTGATAGGAAACATTGAAAATAGACGATAAAAGAAGATACTAGAATCCCAACATTCTGTAAGGTCCGCGGTCATGAAAATTGGGCAAATTATTCAAGGTATTAATTTTGTCTTTATTTTATGTCTAAATCAAAGAAAATCAGCTAAAAATACCTTAGAATAACATTTAAAGCCTTCGATTTGATAGGAAACATTGAAAATAGACGATAAAAGAAGATACTAGACTCCCCACATTCTGTAAGGTCCGCGGTCATGAAAATTGGCCAATTTTCCAAGGTATTAATTTTGTCTTTATTTTATGTCTAAATCAAAGTAAATCAACTAAAAATACCTAAGAATAACATTAAAAGCCTTCGATTAGATAGGAAACATTTAAAATAGACGATAAAAGAAGATACTAGAATCCCCACATTCTGTAAGGTCCGCGGTCATTAAAATTGGCCAATTTTTCAAGGTATTAATTTTGTCTTTATTTTATGTCTAAATCAAAGTAAATCAACTAAAAATACCTAAGAATAACATTAAAAGCCTTCGATTAGATAGGAAACATTGAAAATAGACGATAAAAGAAGATACTAGAATCCCCACATTCTGTAAGGTCCGCGGTCATGAAAATTGGCCAATTTTTCAAGGTATTAATTTTGTCTTTATTTTATGTCTAAATCAAAGAAAATCAGCTAAAAATACCTAAGAATAACATTAAAAGCCTTCGATTAGATAGGAAACATTGAAAATAGACGATAAAAGAAGATACCAGAATCCCCACATTCTGTAATGTCCGCGGTCATGAAAATTGGCCAATTTTTACAGGGAATTAATTTTGTCTTTATTTTATGTCTAAATCAAAGTAAATCAACTAAAAATACCTAAGAATAACATTAAAAGCCTTCGATTAGATAGGAAACATTGAAAATAGACGATAAAAGAAGATACCAGAATCCGCACATTCTGTAAGGTCCGCGGTCATGAAAATTGGCCAATTTTTCAAGGTATTAATTTTGTCTTTGTTTTATGTCTAAATCAAAGTAAATCAACTAAAAATACCTAAGAATAACATTAAAAGCCTTCGATTAGATAGGAAACATTTAAAATAGACGATAAAAGAAGATACTAGAATCCCCACATTCTGTAAGGTCCGCGGTCATGAAAATTGGCCAATTTTTCAAGGTATTAATTTTATGTCTAAATCAAAGTAAATCAACTAAAAATACCTAAGAATAACATTAAAAGCCTTCGATTAGATAGGAAACATTGAAAATAGACGATAAAAGAAGATACTAGAATCCCCACATTCTGTAAGGTCCGCGGTCATGAAAATTGGCCAATTTTTCAAGGTATTAATTTTGTCTTTATTTTATGTCTAAATCAAAGAAAATCAGCTAAAAATACCTAAGAATAACATTAAAAGCCTTCGATTAGATAGGAAACATTGAAAATAGACGATAAAAGAAGATACTAGAATCCCCACATTCTGTAAGGTCCGCGGTCATGAAAATTGGCCAATTTTTCAAGGTATTAATTTTGTCTTTATTTTATGTCTAAATCAAAGAAAATCAGCTAAAAATACCTAAGAATAACATTAAAAGCCTTCGATTAGATAGGAAACATTGAAAATAGACGATAAAAGAAGATACCAGAATCTCCACATTCTGTAAGGTCCGCGGTCATGAAAATTGGCCAATTTTTCAAGGTATTAATTTTGTCTTTATTTTATGTCTAAATCAAAGAAAATCAGCTAAAAATACCTTAGAATAACATTAAAAGCCTTCGATTTGATAGGAAACATTGAAAATAGACGATAAAAGAAGATACTAGAATCCCCACATTCTGTAAGGTCCGCGGTCATGAAAATTGGCCAATTTTTCAAGGTATTAATTTTGTCTTTATTTTATGTCTAAATCAAAGTAAATCAACTAAAAATACCTAAGAATAACATTAAAAGCCTTCGATTAGATAGGAAACATTTAAAATAGACGATAAAAGAAGATACTAGAATCCCCACATTCTGTAAGGTCCGCGGTCATGAAAATTGGCCAATTTTTCAAGGTATTAATTTTGTCTTTATTTTATGTCTAAATCAAAGTAAATCAGCTAAAAATACCTAAGAATAACATTAAAAGCCTTCGATTTGATAGGAAACATTGAAAATAGACGATAAAAGAAGATACTAGAATCCCCACATTCTGTAAGGTCCGCGGTCATGAAAATTGGCCAATTTTTCAAGGTATTAATTTTGTCTTTATTTTATGTCTAAATCAAAGTAAATCAACTAAAAATACCTAAGAATAACATTAAAAGCCTTCGATTTGATAGGAAACATTGAAAATAGACGATAAAAGAAGATACTAGAATCCCCACATTCTGTAAGGTCCGCGGTCATGAAAATTGGCCAATTTTTCAAGGTATTAATTTTGTCTTTATTTTATGTCTAAATCAAAGTAAATCAGCTAAAAATACCTAAGAATAACATTAAAAGCCTTCGATTTGATAGGAAACATTGAAAATAGACGATAAAAGAAGATACTAGAATCCCCACATTCTGTAAGGTCCGCGGTCATGAAAATTGGCCAATTTTTCAAGGTATTAATTTTGTCTTTATTTTATGTCTAAATCAAAGAAAATCAGCTAAAAATACCTTAGAATAACATTAAAAGCCTTCGATTTGATAGGAAACATTGAAAATAGACGATAAAAGAAGATACTAGAATCCCCACATTCTGTAAGGTCCGCGGTCATGAAAATTGGCCAATTTTTCTAGGTATTAATTTTGTCTTTATTTTATGTCTAAATCAAAGTAAATCAACTAAAAATACCTAAGAATAACATTAAAAGCCTTCGATTAGATAGGAAACATTTAAAATAGACGATAAAAGAAGATACTAGAATCCCCACATTCTGTAAGGTCCGCGGTCATGAAAATTGGCCAATTTTTCAAGGTATTAATTTTGTCTTTATTTTATGTCTAAATCAAAGAAAATCAGCTAAAAATACCTAAGAATAACATTAAAAGCCTTCGATTAGATAGGAAACATTGAAAATAGACGATAACAGAAGATACCAGAATCCCCACATTCTGTAATGTCCGCGGTCATGAAAATTGGCCAATTTTTCAAGGTATTAATTTTGTCTTTATTTTATGTCTAAATCAAAGAAAATCAGCTAAAAATACCTAAGAATAACATTAAAAGCCTTCGATTTGATAGGAAACATTGAAAATAGACGATAAAAGAAGATACTAGAATCCCCACATTCTGTAAGGTCCGCGGTCATGAAAATTGGCCAATTTTTCAAGGTATTAATTTTGTCTTTATTTTATGTCTAAATCAAAGTAAATCAACTAAAAATACCTAAGAATAACATTAAAAGCCTTCGATTTGATAGGAAACATTGAAAATAGACGATAAAAGAAGATACTAGAATCCCCACATTCTGTAAGGTCCGCGGTCATTAAAATTGGCCAATTTTTCAAGGTATTAATTTTGTCTTTATTTTATGTCTAAATCAATGTAAATCAGCTAAAAATACCTAAGAATAACATTAAAAGCCTTCGATTAGATAGGAAACATTGAAAATAGACGATAAAAGAAGATACTAGAATCCCCACATTCTGTAAGGTCCGCGGTCATGAAAATTGGCCAATTTTTCAAGGTATTAATTTTGTCTTTATTTTATGTCTAAATCAAAGTAAATCAACTAAAAATACCTAAGAATAACATTAAAAGCCTTCGATTAGATAGGAAACATTGAAAATAGACGATAACAGAAGATACCAGAATCCCCACATTCTGTAATGTCCGCGGTCATGAAAATTGGCCAATTTTTCAAGGTATTAATTGTGTCTTTATTTTATGTCTAAATCAAAGAAAATCAGCTAAAAATACCTAAGAATAACATTAAAAGCCTTCGATTTGATAGGAAACATTGAAAATAGACGATAAAAGAAGATACTAGAATCCCCACATTCTGTAAGGTCCGCGGTCATGAAAATTGGCCAATTTTTCAAGGTATTAATTTTGTCTTTATTTTATGTCTAAATCAAAGTAAATCAACTAAAAATACCTAAGAATAACATTAAAAGCCTTCGATTTGATAGGAAACATTGAAAATAGACGATAAAAGAAGATACTAGAATCCCCACATTCTGTAAGGTCCGCGGTCATGAAAATTGGCCAATTTTTCAAGGTATTAATTTTGTCTTTATTTTATGTCTAAATCAAAGTAAATCAGCTAAAAATACCTAAGAACAACATTAAAAGCCTTCGATTTGATAGGAAACATTGAAAATAGACGATAAAAGAAGATACTAGAATCCCCACATTCTGTAAGGTCCGCGGTCATGAAAATTGGCCAATTTTTCAAGGTATTAATTTTGTCTTTATTTTATGTCTAAATCAAAGAAAATCAGCTAAAAATACCTTAGAATAACATTAAAAGCCTTCGATTTGATAGGAAACATTGAAAATAGACGATAAAAGAAGATACTAGAATCCCCACATTCTGTAAGGTCCGCGGTCATGAAAATTGGCCAATTTTTCTAGGTATTAATTTTGTCTTTATTTTATGTCTAAATCAAAGAAAATCAGCTAAAAATACCTAAGAATAACATTAAAAGCCTTCGATTAGATAGGAAACATTTAAAATAGACGATAAAAGAAGATACTAGAATCCCCACATTCTGTAAGGTCCGCGGTCATGAAAATTGGCCAATTTTTCAAGGTATTAATTTTGTCTTTATTTTATGTCTAAATCAAAGAAAATCAGCTAAAAATACCTAAGAATAACATTAAAAGCCTTCGATTAGATAGGAAACATTGAAAATAGACGATAACAGAAGATACCAGAATCCCCACATTCTGTAATGTCCGCGGTCATGAAAATTGGCCAATTTTTCAAGGTATTAATTTTGTCTTTATTTTATGTCTAAATCAAAGAAAATCAGCTAAAAATACCTAAGAATAACATTAAAAGCCTTCGATTTGATAGGAAACATTGAAAATAGACGATAAAAGAAGATACTAGAATCCCCACATTCTGTAAGGTCCGCGGTCATGAAAATTGGCCAATTTTTCAAGGTATTAATTTTGTCTTTATTTTATGTCTAAATCAAAGTAAATCAACTAAAAATACCTAAGAATAACATTAAAAGCCTTCGATTTGATAGGAAACATTGAAAATAGACGATAAAAGAAGATACTAGAATCCCCACATTCTGTAAGGTCCGCGGTCATTAAAATTGGCCAATTTTTCAAGGTATTAATTTTGTCTTTATTTTATGTCTAAATCAATGTAAATCAGCTAAAAATACCTAAGAATAACATTAAAAGCCTTCGATTAGATAGGAAACATTGAAAATAGACGATAAAAGAAGATACTAGAATCCCCACATTCTGTAAGGTCCGCGGTCATGAAAATTGGCCAATTTTTCAAGGTATTAATTTTGTCTTTATTTTATGTCTAAATCAAAGAAAATCAGCTAAAAATACCTAAGAATAACATTACAAGCCTTCGATTTGATAGGAAACATTGAAAATAGGCGATAAAAGAAGATACCAGAATCCCCACATTCTGTAAGGTCCGCGGTCATGAAAATTGGCCAATTTTTCAAGGTATTAATTTTGTCTTTATTTTATGTCTAAATCAAAGTAAATCAACTAAAAATACCTAAGAATAACATTGAAAGCCTTCGATTAGATAGGAAACATTGAAAATAGACGATAAAAGAAGATACTAGAATCCCCACATTCTGTAAGGTCCGCGGTCATGAAAATTGGCCAATTTTTCAAGGTATTAATTTTGTCTTTATTTTATGTCTAAATCAAAGAAAATCAGCAAAAAATACCTAAGAATAACATTAAAAGCCTTCGATTTGATAGGAAACATTGAAAATAGACGATAAAAGAAGATACTAGAATCCACACATTCTGTAAGGTCCGCGGTCATGAAAATTGGCCAATTTTTCAAGGTATTAATTTTGTCTTTATTTTATGTCTAAATCAAAGAAAATCAGCTAAAAATACCTAAGAATAACATTAAAAGCCTTCGATTAGATAGGAAACATTGAAAATAGACGATAAAAGAAGATACTAGAATCCCCACATTCTGTAAGGTCCGCGGTCATGAAAATTGGCCAATTTTTCAAGGTAATAATTTTGTCTTTATTTTATGTCTAAATCAAAGAAAATCAGCTAAAAATACCTAAGAATAACATTAAAAGCCTTCGATTAGATAGGAAACATTGAAAATAGACGATAAAAGAAGATACTAGAATCTCCACATTCTGTAAGGTTCGCGGTCATGAAAATTGGCCAATTTTTCAAGGTATTAATTTTGTCTTTATTTTATGTCTAAATCAAAGAAAATCAGCTAAAAATACCTTAGAATAACATTAAAAGCCTTCGATTAGATAGGAAACATTGAAAATAGACGATAAAAGAAGATACTAGAATCCCCACATTCTGTAAGGTCCGCGGTCATGAAAATTGGCCAATTTTTCAAGGTATTAATTTTGTCTTTATTTTATGTCTAAATCAAAGAAAATCAGCTAAAAATACCTAAGAATAACATTAAAAGCCTTCGATTAGATAGGAAACATTGAAAATAGACGATAACAGAAGATACCAGAATCCCCACATTCTGTAATGTCCGCGGTCATGAAAATTGGCCAATTTTTCAAGGTATTAATTTTGTCTTTATTTTATGTCTAAATCAAAGAAAATCAGCTAAAAATACCTAAGAATAACATTAAAAGCCTTCGATTTGATAGGAAACATTGAAAATAGACGATAAAAGAAGATACTAGAATCCCCACATTCTGTAAGGTCCGCGGTCATGAAAATTGGCCAATTTTTCAAGGTATTAATTTTGTCTTTATTTTATGTCTAAATCAAAGTAAATCAACTAAAAATACCTAAGAATAACATTAAAAGCCTTCGATTTGATAGGAAACATTGAAAATAGACGATAAAAGAAGATACTAGAATCCCCACATTCTGTAAGGTCCGCGGTCATTAAAATTGGCCAATTTTTCAAGGTATTAATTTTGTCTTTATTTTATGTCTAAATCAATGTAAATCAGCTAAAAATACCTAAGAATAACATTAAAAGCCTTCGATTAGATAGGAAACATTGAAAATAGACGATAAAAGAAGATACTAGAATCCCCACATTCTGTAAGGTCCGCGGTCATGAAAATTGGCCAATTTTTCAAGGTATTAATTTTGTCTTTATTTTATGTCTAAATCAAAGAAAATCAGCTAAAAATACCTAAGAATAACATTACAAGCCTTCGATTTGATAGGAAACATTGAAAATAGGCGATAAAAGAAGATACCAGAATCCCCACATTCTGTAAGGTCCGCGGTCATGAAAATTGGCCAATTTTTCAAGGTATTAATTTTGTCTTTATTTTATGTCTAAATCAAAGTAAATCAACTAAAAATACCTAAGAATAACATTGAAAGCCTTCGATTAGATAGGAAACATTGAAAATAGACGATAAAAGAAGATACTAGAATCCCCACATTCTGTAAGGTCCGCGGTCATGAAAATTGGCCAATTTTTCAAGGTATTAATTTTGTCTTTATTTTATGTCTAAATCAAAGAAAATCAGCTAAAAATACCTAAGAATAACATTAAAAGCCTTCGATTTGATAGGAAACATTGAAAATAGACGATAAAAGAAGATACTAGAATCCACACATTCTGTAAGGTCCGCGGTCATGAAAATTGGCCAATTTTTCAAGGTATTAATTTTGTCTTTATTTTATGTCTAAATCAAAGAAAATCAGCTAAAAATACCTAAGAATAACATTAAAAGCCTTCGATTAGATAGGAAACATTGAAAATAGACGATAAAAGAAGATACTAGAATCCCCACATTCTGTAAGGTCCGCGGTCATGAAAATTGGCCAATTTTTCAAGGTAATAATTTTGTCTTTATTTTATGTCTAAATCAAAGAAAATCAGCTAAAAATACCTAAGAATAACATTAAAAGCCTTCGATTAGATAGGAAACATTGAAAATAGACGATAAAAGAAGATACTAGAATCTCCACATTCTGTAAGGTTCGCGGTCATGAAAATTGGCCAATTTTTCAAGGTATTAATTTTGTCTTTATTTTATGTCTAAATCAAAGAAAATCAGCTAAAAATACCTTAGAATAACATTAAAAGCCTTCGATTAGATAGGAAACATTGAAAATAGACGATAAAAGAAGATACTAGAATCCCCACATTCTGTAAGGTCCGCGGTCATGAAAATTGGCCAATTTTTCAAGGTATTAATTTTGTCTTTATTTTATGTCTAAATCAAAGAAAATCAGCTAAAAATACCTAAGAATAACATTACAAGCCTTCGATTTGATAGGAAACATTGAAAATAGGCGATAAAAGAAGATACCAGAATCCCCACATTCTGTAAGGTCCGCGGTCATGAAAATTGGCCAATTTTTCAAGGTATTAATTTTGTCTTTATTTTATGTCTAAATCAAAGTAAATCAACTAAAAATACCTAAGAATAACATTGAAAGCCTTCGATTAGATAGGAAACATTGAAAATAGACGATAAAAGAAGATACTAGAATCCCCACATTCTGTAAGGTCCGCGGTCATGAAAATTGGCCAATTTTTCAAGGTATTAATTTTGTCTTTATTTTATGTCTAAATCAAAGAAAATCAGCTAAAAATACCTAAGAATAACATTAAAAGCCTTCGATTTGATAGGAAACATTGAAAATAGACGATAAAAGAAGATACTAGAATCCACACATTCTGTAAGGTCCGCGGTCATGAAAATTGGCCAATTTTTCAAGGTATTAATTTTGTCTTTATTTTATGTCTAAATCAAAGAAAATCAGCTAAAAATACCTAAGAATAACATTAAAAGCCTTCGATTAGATAGGAAACATTGAAAATAGACGATAAAAGAAGATACTAGAATCCCCACATTCTGTAAGGTCCGCGGTCATGAAAATTGGCCAATTTTTCAAGGTAATAATTTTGTCTTTATTTTATGTCTAAATCAAAGAAAATCAGCTAAAAATACCTAAGAATAACATTAAAAGCCTTCGATTAGATAGGAAACATTGAAAATAGACGATAAAAGAAGATACTAGAATCTCCACATTCTGTAAGGTTCGCGGTCATGAAAATTGGCCAATTTTTCAAGGTATTAATTTTGTCTTTATTTTATGTCTAAATCAAAGAAAATCAGCTAAAAATACCTTAGAATAACATTTAAAGCCTTCGATTTGATAGGAAACATTGAAAATAGACGATAAAAGAAGATACTAGACTCCCCACATTCTGTAAGGTCCGCGGTCATGAAAATTGGCCAATTTTCCAAGGTATTAATTTTGTCTTTATTTTATGTCTAAATCAAAGTAAATCAACTAAAAATACCTAAGAATAACATTAAAAGCCTTCGATTAGATAGGAAACATTTAAAATAGACGATAAAAGAAGATACTAGAATCCCCACATTCTGTAAGGTCCGCGGTCATTAAAATTGGCCAATTTTTCAAGGTATTAATTTTGTCTTTATTTTATGTCTAAATCAAAGTAAATCAACTAAAAATACCTAAGAATAACATTAAAAGCCTTCGATTAGATAGGAAACATTGAAAATAGACGATAAAAGAAGATACTAGAATCCCCACATTCTGTAAGGTCCGCGGTCATGAAAATTGGCCAATTTTTCAAGGTATTAATTTTGTCTTTATTTTATGTCTAAATCAAAGAAAATCAGCTAAAAATACCTAAGAATAACATTAAAAGCCTTCGATTTGATAGGAAACATTGAAAATAGACGATAAAAGAAGATACTAGAATCCCCACATTCTGTAATGTCCGCGGTCATGAAAATTGGCCAATTTTTACAGGGAATTAATTTTGTCTTTATTTTATGTCTAAATCAAAGTAAATCAACTAAAAATACCTAAGAATAACATTAAAAGCCTTCGATTAGATAGGAAACATTGAAAATAGACGATGAAAGAAGATACCAGAATCCCCACATTCTGTAAGGTCCGCGGTCATGAAAATTGGCCAATTTTTCAAGGTATTAATTTTGTCTTTATTTTATGTCTAAATCAAAGAAAATCAGCTAAAAATACCTAAGAATAACATTAAAAGCCTTCGATTAGATAGGAAACATTGAAAATAGACGATAAAAGAAGATACCAGAATCCGCACATTCTGTAAGGTCCGCGGTCATGAAAATTGGCCAATTTTTCAAGGTATTAATTTTGTCTTTATTTTATGTCTAAATCAAAGAAAATCAGCCAAAAATACCTAAGAGTAACATTAAAAGCCTTCGATTAGATAGGAAACATTGAAAATAGACGATAAAAGAAGATACCAGAATCTCCACATTCTGTAAGGTCCGCGGTCATGAAAATTGGCCAATTTTTCAAGGTATTAATTTTGTCTTTATTTTATGTCTAAATCAAAGAAAATCAGCTAAAAATACCTTAGAATAACATTAAAAGCCTTCGATTTGATAGGAAACATTGAAAATAGACGATAAAAGAAGATACTAGAATCCCCACATTCTGTAAGGTCCGCGGTCATGAAAATTGGCCAATTTTTCAAGGTATTAATTTTGTCTTTATTTTATGTCTAAATCAAAGTAAATCAACTAAAAATACCTAAGAATAACATTAAAAGCCTTCGATTAGATAGGAAACATTTAAAATAGACGATAAAAGAAGATACTAGAATCCCCACATTCTGTAAGGTCCGCGGTCATGAAAATTGGCCAATTTTTCAAGGTATTAATTTTATGTCTAAATCAAAGTAAATCAACTAAAAATACCTAAGAATAACATTAAAAGCCTTCGATTAGATAGGAAACATTGAAAATAGACGATAAAAGAAGATACTAGAATCCCCACATTCTGTAAGGTCCGCGGTCATGAAAATTGGCCAATTTTTCAAGGTATTAATTTTGTCTTTATTTTATGTCTAAATCAAAGAAAATCAGCTAAAAATACCTAAGAATAACATTAAAAGCCTTCGATTTGATAGGAAACATTGAAAATAGACGATAAAAGAAGATACTAGAATCCCCACATTCTGTAAGGTCCGCGGTCATGAAAATTGGCCAATTTTTCAAGGTATTAATTTTGTCTTTATTTTATGTCTAAATCAAAGTAAATCAACTAAAAATACCTAAGAATAACATTAAAAGCCTTCGATTTGATAGGAAACATTGAAAATAGACGATAAAAGAAGATACTAGAATCCCAACATTCTGTAAGGTCCGCGGTCATGAAAATTGGCCAATTTTTCAAGGTATTAATTTTGTCTTTATTTTATGTCTAAATCAAAGTAAATCAGCTAAAAATACCTAAGAATAACATTAAAAGCCTTCGATTTGATAGGAAACATTGAAAATAGACGATAAAAGAAGATACTAGAATCCCCACATTCTGTAAGGTCCGCGGTCATGAAAATTGGCCAATTTTTCAAGGTATTAATTTTGTCTTTATTTTATGTCTAAATCAAAGAAAATCAGCTAAAAATACCTAAGAATAACATTAAAAGCCTTCGATTTGATAGGAAACATTGAAAATAGACGATAAAAGAAGATACTAGAATCCCCACATTCTGTAATGTCCGCGGTCATGAAAATTGGCCAATTTTTACAGGGAATTAATTTTGTCTTTATTTTATGTCTAAATCAAAGTAAATCAACTAAAAATACCTAAGAATAACATTAAAAGCCTTCGATTAGATAGGAAACATTGAAAATAGACGATAAAAGAAGATACCAGAATCCGCACATTCTGTAAGGTCCGCGGTCATGAAAATTGGCCAATTTTTCAAGGTATTAATTTTGTCTTTGTTTTATGTCTAAATCAAAGTAAATCAACTAAAAATACCTAAGAATAACATTAAAAGCCTTCGATTAGATAGGAAACATTTAAAATAGACGATAAAAGAAGATACTAGAATCCCCACATTCTGTAAGGTCCGCGGTCATGAAAATTGGCCAATTTTTCAAGGTATTAATTTTATGTCTAAATCAAAGTAAATCAACTAAAAATACCTAAGAATAACATTAAAAGCCTTCGATTAGATAGGAAACATTGAAAATAGACGATAAAAGAAGATACTAGAATCCCCACATTCTGTAAGGTCCGCGGTCATGAAAATTGGCCAATTTTTCAAGGTATTAATTTTGTCTTTATTTTATGTCTAAATCAAAGAAAATCAGCTAAAAATACCTAAGAATAACATTAAAAGCCTTCGATTAGATAGGAAACATTGAAAATAGACGATAAAAGAAGATACTAGAATCCCCACATTCTGTAAGGTCCGCGGTCATGAAAATTGGCCAATTTTTCAAGGTATTAATTTTGTCTTTATTTTATGTCTAAATCAAAGTAAATCAACTAAAAATACCTAAGAATAACATTAAAAGCCTTCGATTAGATAGGAAACATTTAAAATAGACGATAAAAGAAGATACTAGAATCCCCACATTCTGTAAGGTCCGCGGTCATGAAAATTGGCCAATTTTTCAAGGTATTAATTTTATGTCTAAATCAAAGTAAATCAACTAAAAATACCTAAGAATAACATTAAAAGCCTTCGATTAGATAGGAAACATTGAAAATAGACGATAAAAGAAGATACTAGAATCCCCACATTCTGTAAGGTCCGCGGTCATGAAAATTGGCCAATTTTTCAAGGTATTAATTTTGTCTTTATTTTATGTCTAAATCAAAGAAAATCAGCTAAAAATACCTAAGAATAACATTAAAAGCCTTCGATTAGATAGGAAACATTGAAAATAGACGATAAAAGAAGATACTAGAATCCCCACATTCTGTAAGGTCCGCGGTCATGAAAATTGGCCAATTTTTCAAGGTATTAATTTTGTCTTTATTTTATGTCTAAATCAAAGAAAATCAGCTAAAAATACCTAAGAATAACATTAAAAGCCTTCGATTAGATAGGAAACATTGAAAATAGACGATAACAGAAGATACCAGAATCCCCACATTCTGTAATGTCCGCGGTCATGAAAATTGGCCAATTTTTCAAGGTATTAATTTTGTCTTTATTTTATGTCTAAATCAAAGAAAATCAGCTAAAAATACCTAAGAATAACATTAAAAGCCTTCGATTTGATAGGAAACATTGAAAATAGACGATAAAAGAAGATACTAGAATCCCCACATTCTGTAAGGTCCGCGGTCATGAAAATTGGCCAATTTTTCAAGGTATTAATTTTGTCTTTATTTTATGTCTAAATCAAAGTAAATCAACTAAAAATACCTAAGAATAACATTAAAAGCCTTCGATTTGATAGGAAACATTGAAAATAGACGATAAAAGAAGATACTAGAATCCCCACATTCTGTAAGGTCCGCGGTCATGAAAATTGGCCAATTTTTCAAGGTATTAATTTTGTCTTTATTTTATGTCTAAATCAAAGTAAATCAGCTAAAAATACCTAAGAATAACATTAAAAGCCTTCGATTTGATAGGAAACATTGAAAATAGACGATAAAAGAAGATACTAGAATCCCCACATTCTGTAAGGTCCGCGGTCATGAAAATTGGCCAATTTTTCAAGGTATTAATTTTGTCTTTATTTTATGTCTAAATCAAAGAAAATCAGCTAAAAATACCTTAGAATAACATTAAAAGCCTTCGATTTGATAGGAAACATTGAAAATAGACGATAAAAGAAGATACTAGAATCCCCACATTCTGTAAGGTCCGCGGTCATGAAAATTGGCCAATTTTTCAAGGTATTAATTTTGTCTTTATTTTATGTCTAAATCAAAGTAAATCAACTAAAAATACCTAAGAATAACATTAAAAGCCTTCGATTAGATAGGAAACATTTAAAATAGACGATAAAAGAAGATACTAGAATCCCCACATTCTGTAAGGTCCGCGGTCATGAAAATTGGCCAATTTTTCAAGGTATTAATTTTGTCTTTATTTTATGTCTAAATCAAAGTAAATCAGCTAAAAATACCTAAGAATAACATTAAAAGCCTTCGATTTGATAGGAAACATTGAAAATAGACGATAAAAGAAGATACTAGAATCCCCACATTCTGTAAGGTCCGCGGTCATGAAAATTGGCCAATTTTTCAAGGTATTAATTTTGTCTTTATTTTATGTCTAAATCAAAGTAAATCAACTAAAAATACCTAAGAATAACATTAAAAGCCTTCGATTTGATAGGAAACATTGAAAATAGACGATAAAAGAAGATACTAGAATCCCCACATTCTGTAAGGTCCGCGGTCATGAAAATTGGCCAATTTTTCAAGGTATTAATTTTGTCTTTATTTTATGTCTAAATAAAAGTAAATCAGCTAAAAATACCTAAGAACAACATTAAAAGCCTTCGATTTGATAGGAAACATTGAAAATAGACGATAAAAGAAGATACTAGAATCCCCACATTCTGTAAGGTCCGCGGTCATGAAAATTGGCCAATTTTTCAAGGTATTAATTTTGTCTTTATTTTATGTCTAAATCAAAGAAAATCAGCTAAAAATACCTTAGAATAACATTAAAAGCCTTCGATTTGATAGGAAACATTGAAAATAGACGATAAAAGAAGATACTAGAATCCCCACATTCTGTAAGGTCCGCGGTCATGAAAATTGGCCAATTTTTCAAGGTATTAATTTTATGTCTAAATCAAAGTAAATCAACTAAAAATACCTAAGAATAACATTAAAAGCCTTCGATTAGATAGGAAACATTGAAAATAGACGATAAAAGAAGATACTAGAATCCCCACATTCTGTAAGGTCCGCGGTCATGAAAATTGGCCAATTTTTCAAGGTATTAATTTTGTCTTTATTTTATGTCTAAATCAAAGAAAATCAGCTAAAAATACCTAAGAATAACATTAAAAGCCTTCGATTAGATAGGAAACATTGAAAATAGACGATAACAGAAGATACCAGAATCCCCACATTCTGTAATGTCCGCGGTCATGAAAATTGGCCAATTTTTCAAGGTATTAATTTTGTCTTTATTTTATGTCTAAATCAAAGAAAATCAGCTAAAAATACCTAAGAATAACATTAAAAGCCTTCGATTTGATAGGAAACATTGAAAATAGACGATAAAAGAAGATACTAGAATCCCCACATTCTGTAAGGTCCGCGGTCATGAAAATTGGCCAATTTTTCAAGGTATTAATTTTGTCTTTATTTTATGTCTAAATCAAAGTAAATCAACTAAAAATACCTAAGAATAACATTAAAAGCCTTCGATTTGATAGGAAACATTGAAAATAGACGATAAAAGAAGATACTAGAATCCCCACATTCTGTAAGGTCCGCGGTCATGAAAATTGGCCAATTTTTCAAGGTATTAATTTTGTCTTTATTTTATGTCTAAATCAAAGTAAATCAGCTAAAAATACCTAAGAATAACATTAAAAGCCTTCGATTTGATAGGAAACATTGAAAATAGACGATAAAAGAAGATACTAGAATCCCCACATTCTGTAAGGTCCGCGGTCATGAAAATTGGCCAATTTTTCAAGGTATTAATTTTGTCTTTATTTTATGTCTAAATCAAAGAAAATCAGCTAAAAATACCTTAGAATAACATTAAAAGCCTTCGATTTGATAGGAAACATTGAAAATAGACGATAAAAGAAGATACTAGAATCCCCACATTCTGTAAGGTCCGCGGTCATGAAAATTGGCCAATTTTTCAAGGTATTAATTTTGTCTTTATTTTATGTCTAAATCAAAGTAAATCAACTAAAAATACCTAAGAATAACATTAAAAGCCTTCGATTAGATAGGAAACATTTAAAATAGACGATAAAAGAAGATACTAGAATCCCCACATTCTGTAAGGTCCGCGGTCATGAAAATTGGCCAATTTTTCAAGGTATTAATTTTGTCTTTATTTTATGTCTAAATCAAAGTAAATCAGCTAAAAATACCTAAGAATAACATTAAAAGCCTTCGATTTGATAGGAAACATTGAAAATAGACGATAAAAGAAGATACTAGAATCCCCACATTCTGTAAGGTCCGCGGTCATGAAAATTGGCCAATTTTTCAAGGTATTAATTTTGTCTTTATTTTATGTCTAAATCAAAGTAAATCAACTAAAAATACCTAAGAATAACATTAAAAGCCTTCGATTTGATAGGAAACATTGAAAATAGACGATAAAAGAAGATACTAGAATCCCCACATTCTGTAAGGTCCGCGGTCATGAAAATTGGCCAATTTTTCAAGGTATTAATTTTGTCTTTATTTTATGTCTAAATCAAAGTAAATCAGCTAAAAATACCTAAGAACAACATTAAAAGCCTTCGATTTGATAGGAAACATTGAAAATAGACGATAAAAGAAGATACTAGAATCCCCACATTCTGTAAGGTCCGCGGTCATGAAAATTGGCCAATTTTTCAAGGTATTAATTTTGTCTTTATTTTATGTCTAAATCAAAGAAAATCAGCTAAAAATACCTTAGAATAACATTAAAAGCCTTCGATTTGATAGGAAACATTGAAAATAGACGATAAAAGAAGATACTAGAATCCCCACATTCTGTAAGGTCCGCGGTCATGAAAATTGGCCAATTTTTCTAGGTATTAATTTTGTCTTTATTTTATGTCTAAATCAAAGTAAATCAACTAAAAATACCTAAGAATAACATTAAAAGCCTTCGATTAGATAGGAAACATTTAAAATAGACGATAAAAGAAGATACTAGAATCCCCACATTCTGTAAGGTCCGCGGTCATGAAAATTGGCCAATTTTTCAAGGTATTAATTTTGTCTTTATTTTATGTCTAAATCAAAGAAAATCAGCTAAAAATACCTAAGAATAACATTAAAAGCCTTCGATTTGATAGGAAACATTGAAAATAGGCGAAAAAAGAAGATACTAGAATCCCCACATTCTGTAAGGTCCGCGGTCATGAAAATTGGCCAATTTTTCAAGGTATTAATTTTGTCTTTATTTTATGTCTAAATCAAAGTAAATCAACTAAAAATACCTAAGAATAACATTAAAAGCCTTCGATTAGATAGGAAACATTTAAAATAGACGATAAAAGAAGATACTAGAATCCCCACATTCTGTAAGGTCCGCGGTCATGAAAATTGGCCAATTTTTCAAGGTATTAATTTTGTCTTTATTTTATGTCTAAATCAAAGTAAATCAACTAAAAATACCTAAGAATAACATTAAAAGCCTTCGATTAGATAGGAAACATTGAAAATAGACGATAACAGAAGATACCAGAATCCCCACATTCTGTAATGTCCGCGGTCATGAAAATTGGCCAATTTTTCAAGGTATTATTTTGTCTTTATTTAATGTCTAAATCAAAGAAAATCAGCTAAAAATACCTAAGAATAACATTAAAAGCCTTCGATTTGATAGGAAACATTGAAAATAGACGATAAAAGAAGATACTAGAATCCCCACATTCTGTAAGGTCCGCGGTCATGAAAATTGGCCAATTTTTCAAGGTATTAATTTTGTCTTTATTTTATGTCTAAATCAAAGTAAATCAACTAAAAATACCTAAGAATAACATTAAAAGCCTTCGATTCGATAGGAAACATTGAAAATAGACGATAAAAGAAGATACTAGAATCCCCACATTCTGTAAGGTCCGCGGTCATTAAAATTGTCCAATTTTTCAAGGTATTAATTTTGTCTTTATTTTATGTCTAAATCAAAGTAAATCAACTAAAAATACCTAAGAATAACATTAAAAGCCTTCGATTAGATAGGAAACATTGAAAATAGACGATAACAGAAGATACCAGAATCCCCACATTCTGTAATGTCCGCGGTCATGAAAATTGGCCAATTTTTCAAGGTATTATTTTGTCTTTATTTTATGTCTAAATCAAAGAAAATCAGCTAAAAATACCTAAGAATAACATTAAAAGCCTTCGATTTGATAGGAAACATTGAAAATAGACGATAAAAGAAGATACTAGAATCCCCACATTCTGTAAGGTCCGCGGTCATGAAAATTGGCCAATTTTTCAAGGTATTAATTTTGTCTTTATTTTATGTCTAAATCAAAGTAAATCAACTAAAAATACCTAAGAATAACATTAAAAGCCTTCGATTCGATAGGAAACATTGAAAATAGACGATAAAAGAAGATACTAGAATCCCCACATTCTGTAAGGTCCGCGGTCATGAAAATTGGCCAATTTTTCAAGGTATTAATTTTGTCTTTATTTTATGTCTAAATCAAAGAAAATCAGCTAAAAATACCTTAGAATAACATTAAAAGCCTTCGATTTGATAGGAAACATTGAAAATAGACGATAAAAGAAGATACTAGAATCCCCACATTCTGTAAGGTCCGCGGTCATGAAAATTGGCCAATTTTTCTAGGTATTAATTTTGTCTTTATTTTATGTCTAAATCAAAGTAAATCAACTAAAAATACCTAAGAATAACATTAAAAGCCTTCGATTAGATAGGAAACATTTAAAATAGACGATAAAAGAAGATACTAGAATCCCCACATTCTGTAAGGTCCGCGGTCATGAAAATTGGCCAATTTTTCAAGGTATTAATTTTGTCTTTATTTTATGTCTAAATCAAAGAAAATCAGCTAAAAATACCTAAGAATAACATTAAAAGCCTTCGATTAGATAGGAAACATTGAAAATAGACGATAACAGAAGATACCAGAATCCCCACATTCTGTAATGTCCGCGGTCATGAAAATTGGCCAATTTTTCAAGGTATTAATTTTGTCTTTATTTTATGTCTAAATCAAAGAAAATCAGCTAAAAATACCTAAGAATAACATTAAAAGCCATCGATTTGATAGGAAACATTGAAAATAGACGATAAAAGAAGATACTAGAATCCCCACATTCTGTAAGGTCCGCGGTCATGAAAATTGGCCAATTTTTCAAGGTATTAATTTTGTCTTTATTTTATGTCTAAATCAAAGAAAATCAGCTAAAAATACCTAAGAATAACATTAAAAGCCTTCGATTTGATAGGAAACATTGAAAATAGGCGAAAAAAGAAGATACTAGAATCCCCACATTCTGTAAGGTCCGCGGTCATGAAAATTGGCCAATTTTTCAAGGTATTAATTTTGTCTTTATTTTATGTCTAAATCAAAGTAAATCAACTAAAAATACCTAAGAATAACATTAAAAGCCTTCGATTAGATAGGAAACATTTAAAATAGACGATAAAAGAAGATACTAGAATCCCCACATTCTGTAAGGTCCGCGGTCATGAAAATTGGCCAATTTTTCAAGGTATTAATTTTGTCTTTATTTTATGTCTAAATCAAAGTAAATCAACTAAAAATACCTAAGAATAACATTAAAAGCCTTCGATTAGATAGGAAACATTGAAAATAGACGATAACAGAAGATACCAGAATCCCCACATTCTGTAATGTCCGCGGTCATGAAAATTGGCCAATTTTTCAAGGTATTATTTTGTCTTTATTTTATGTCTAAATCAAAGAAAATCAGCTAAAAATACCTAAGAATAACATTAAAAGCCTTCGATTTGATAGGAAACATTGAAAATAGACGATAAAAGAAGATACTAGAATCCCCACATTCTGTAAGGTCCGCGGTCATGAAAATTGGCCAATTTTTCAAGGTATTAATTTTGTCTTTATTTTATGTCTAAATCAAAGTAAATCAACTAAAAATACCTAAGAATAACATTAAAAGCCTTCGATTCGATAGGAAACATTGAAAATAGACGATAAAAGAAGATACTAGAATCCCCACATTCTGTAAGGTCCGCGGTCATTAAAATTGTCCAATTTTTCAAGGTATTAATTTTGTCTTTATTTTATGTCTAAATCAATGTAAATCAGCTAAAAATACCTAAGAATAACATTAAAAGCCTTCGATTAGATAGGAAACATTGAAAATAGACGATAAAAGAAGATACTAGAATCCCCACATTCTGTAAGGTCCGCGGTCATGAAAATTGGCCAATTTTTCAAGGTATTAATTTTGTCTTTATTTTATGTCTAAATCAAAGAAAATCAGCTAAAAATACCTAAGAATAACATTAAAAGCCTTCGATTTGATAGGAAACATTGAAAATAGGCGAAAAAAGAAGATACTAGAATCCCCACATTCTGTAAGGTCCGCGGTCATGAAAATTGGCCAATTTTTCAAGGTATTAATTTTGTCTTTATTTTATGTCTAAATCAAAGTAAATCAACTAAAAATACCTAAGAATAACATTAAAAGCCTTCGATTAGATAGGAAACATTTAAAATAGACGATAAAAGAAGATACTAGAATCCCCACATTCTGTAAGGTCCGCGGTCATGAAAATTGGCCAATTTTTCAAGGTATTAATTTTGTCTTTATTTTATGTCTAAATCAAAGTAAATCAACTAAAAATACCTAAGAATAACATTAAAAGCCTTCGATTAGATAGGAAACATTGAAAATAGACGATAACAGAAGATACCAGAATCCCCACATTCTGTAATGTCCGCGGTCATGAAAATTGGCCAATTTTTCAAGGTATTAATTGTGTCTTTATTTTATGTCTAAATCAAAGAAAATCAGCTAAAAATACCTAAGAATAACATTAAAAGCCTTCGATTTGATAGGAAACATTGAAAATAGACGATAAAAGAAGATACTAGAATCCCCACATTCTGTAAGGTCCGCGGTCATGAAAATTGGCCAATTTTTCAAGGTATTAATTTTGTCTTTATTTTATGTCTAAATCAAAGTAAATCAACTAAAAATACCTAAGAATAACATTAAAAGCCTTCGATTTGATAGGAAACATTGAAAATAGACGATAAAAGAAGATACTAGAATCCCCACATTCTGTAAGGTCCGCGGTCATGAAAATTGGCCAATTTTTCAAGGTATTAATTTTGTCTTTATTTTATGTCTAAATCAAAGTAAATCAGCTAAAAATACCTAAGAACAACATTAAAAGCCTTCGATTTGATAGGAAACATTGAAAATAGACGATAAAAGAAGATACTAGAATCCCCACATTCTGTAAGGTCCGCGGTCATGAAAATTGGCCAATTTTTCAAGGTATTAATTTTGTCTTTATTTTATGTCTAAATCAAAGAAAATCAGCTAAAAATACCTTAGAATAACATTAAAAGCCTTCGATTTGATAGGAAACATTGAAAATAGACGATAAAAGAAGATACTAGAATCCCCACATTCTGTAAGGTCCGCGGTCATGAAAATTGGCCAATTTTTCTAGGTATTAATTTTGTCTTTATTTTATGTCTAAATCAAAGAAAATCAGCTAAAAATACCTAAGAATAACATTAAAAGCCTACGATTAGATAGGAAACATTTAAAATAGACGATAAAAGAAGATACTAGAATCCCCACATTCTGTAAGGTCCGCGGTCATGAAAATTGGCCAATTTTTCAAGGTATTAATTTTGTCTTTATTTTATGTCTAAATCAAAGAAAATCAGCTAAAAATACCTAAGAATAACATTAAAAGCCTTCGATTAGATAGGAAACATTGAAAATAGACGATAACAGAAGATACCAGAATCCCCACATTCTGTAATGTCCGCGGTCATGAAAATTGGCCAATTTTTCAAGGTATTAATTTTGGCTTTATTTTATGTCTAAATCAAAGAAAATCAGCTAAAAATACCTAAGAATAACATTAAAAGCCTTCGATTTGATAGGAAACATTGAAAATAGACGATAAAAGAAGATACTAGAATCCCCACATTCTGTAAGGTCCGCGGTCATGAAAATTGGCCAATTTTTCAAGGTATTAATTTTGTCTTTATTTTATGTCTAAATCAAAGTAAATCAACTAAAAATACCTAAGAATAACATTAAAAGCCTTCGATTTGATAGGAAACATTGAAAATAGACGATAAAAGAAGATACTAGAATCCCCACATTCTGTAAGGTCCGCGGTCATTAAAATTGGCCAATTTTTCAAGGTATTAATTTTGTCTTTATTTTATGTCTAAATCAATGTAAATCAGCTAAAAATACCTAAGAATAACATTAAAAGCCTTCGATTAGATAGGAAACATTGAAAATAGACGATAAAAGAAGATACTAGAATCCCCACATTCTGTAAGGTCCGCGGTCATGAAAATTGGCCAATTTTTCAAGGTATTAATTTTGTCTTTATTTTATGTCTAAATCAAAGAAAATCAGCTAAAAATACCTAAGAATAACATTACAAGCCTTCGATTTGATAGGAAACATTGAAAATAGGCGATAAAAGAAGATACCAGAATCCCCACATTCTGTAAGGTCCGCGGTCATGAAAATTGGCCAATTTTTCAAGGTATTAATTTTGTCTTTATTTTATGTCTAAATCAAAGTAAATCAACTAAAAATACCTAAGAATAACATTGAAAGCCTTCGATTAGATAGGAAACATTGAAAATAGACGATAAAAGAAGATACTAGAATCCCCACATTCTGTAAGGTCCGCGGTCATGAAAATTGGCCAATTTTTCAAGGTATTAATTTTGTCTTTATTTTATGTCTAAATCAAAGAAAATCAGCTAAAAATACCTAAGAATAACATTAAAAGCCTTCGATTTGATAGGAAACATTGAAAATAGACGATAAAAGAAGATACTAGAATCCACACATTCTGTAAGGTCCGCGGTCATGAAAATTGGCCAATTTTTCAAGGTATTAATTTTGTCTTTATTTTATGTCTAAATCAAAGAAAATCAGCTAAAAATACCTAAGAATAACATTAAAAGCCTTCGATTAGATAGGAAACATTGAAAATAGACGATAAAAGAAGATACTAGAATCCCCACATTCTGTAAGGTCCGCGGTCATGAAAATTGGCCAATTTTTCAAGGTAATAATTTTGTCTTTATTTTATGTCTAAATCAAAGAAAATCAGCTAAAAATACCTAAGAATAACATTAAAAGCCTTCGATTAGATAGGAAACATTGAAAATAGACGATAAAAGAAGATACTAGAATCTCCACATTCTGTAAGGTTCGCGGTCATGAAAATTGGCCAATTTTTCAAGGTATTAATTTTGTCTTTATTTTATGTCTAAATCAAAGAAAATCAGCTAAAAATACCTTAGAATAACATTTAAAGCCTTCGATTTGATAGGAAACATTGAAAATAGACGATAAAAGAAGATACTAGACTCCCCACATTCTGTAAGGTCCGCGGTCATGAAAATTGGCCAATTTTCCAAGGTATTAATTTTGTCTTTATTTTATGTCTAAATCAAAGTAAATCAACTAAAAATACCTAAGAATAACATTAAAAGCCTTCGATTAGATAGGAAACATTTAAAATAGACGATAAAAGAAGATACTAGAATCCCCACATTCTGTAAGGTCCGCGGTCATTAAAATTGGCCAATTTTTCAAGGTATTAATTTTGTCTTTATTTTATGTCTAAATCAAAGTAAATCAACTAAAAATACCTAAGAATAACATTAAAAGCCTTCGATTAGATAGGAAACATTGAAAATAGACGATAAAAGAAGATACTAGAATCCCCACATTCTGTAAGGTCCGCGGTCATGAAAATTGGCCCATTTTTCAAGGTATTAATTTTGTCTTTATTTTATGTCTAAATCAAAGAAAATCAGCTAAAAATACCTAAGAATAACATTAAAAGCCTTCGATTTGATAGGAAACATTGAAAATAGACGATAAAAGAAGATACTAGAATCCCCACATTCTGTAATGTCCGCGGTCATGAAAATTGGCCAATTTTTACAGGGAATTAATTTTGTCTTTATTTTATGTCTAAATCAAAGTAAATCAACTAAAAATACCTAAGAATAACATTAAAAGCCTTCGATTAGATAGGAAACATTGAAAATAGACGATGAAAGAAGATACCAGAATCCCCACATTCTGTAAGGTCCGCGGTCATGAAAATTGGCCAATTTTTCAAGGTATTAATTTTGTCTTTATTTTATGTCTAAATCAAAGAAAATCAGCTAAAAATACCTAAGAATAACATTAAAAGCCTTCGATTAGATAGGAAACATTGAAAATAGACGATAACAGAAGATACCAGAATCCCCACATTCTGTAATGTCCGCGGTCATGAAAATTGGCCAATTTTTCAAGGTATTAATTTTGGCTTTATTTTATGTCTAAATCAAAGAAAATCAGCTAAAAATACCTAAGAATAACATTAAAAGCCTTCGATTTGATAGGAAACATTGAAAATAGACGATAAAAGAAGATACTAGAATCCCCACATTCTGTAAGGTCCGCGGTCATGAAAATTGGCCAATTTTTCAAGGTATTAATTTTGTCTTTATTTTATGTCTAAATCAAAGTAAATCAACTAAAAATACCTAAGAATAACATTAAAAGCCTTCGATTTGATAGGAAACATTGAAAATAGACGATAAAAGAAGATACTAGAATCCCCACATTCTGTAAGGTCCGCGGTCATTAAAATTGGCCAATTTTTCAAGGTATTAATTTTGTCTTTATTTTATGTCTAAATCAATGTAAATCAGCTAAAAATACCTAAGAATAACATTAAAAGCCTTCGATTAGATAGGAAACATTGAAAATAGACGATAAAAGAAGATACTAGAATCCCCACATTCTGTAAGGTCCGCGGTCATGAAAATTGGCCAATTTTTCAAGGTATTAATTTTGTCTTTATTTTATGTCTAAATCAAAGAAAATCAGCTAAAAATACCTAAGAATAACATTACAAGCCTTCGATTTTATAGGAAACATTGAAAATAGGCGATAAAAGAAGATACCAGAATCCCCACATTCTGTAAGGTCCGCGGTCATGAAAATTGGCCAATTTTTCAAGGTATTAATTTTGTCTTTATTTTATGTCTAAATCAAAGTAAATCAACTAAAAATACCTAAGAATAACATTGAAAGCCTTCGATTAGATAGGAAACATTGAAAATAGACGATAAAAGAAGATACTAGAATCCCCACATTCTGTAAGGTCCGCGGTCATGAAAATTGGCCAATTTTTCAAGGTATTAATTTTGTCTTTATTTTATGTCTAAATCAAAGAAAATCAGCTAAAAATACCTAAGAATAACATTAAAAGCCTTCGATTTGATAGGAAACATTGAAAATAGACGATAAAAGAAGATACTAGAATCCACACATTCTGTAAGGTCCGCGGTCATGAAAATTGGCCAATTTTTCAAGGTATTAATTTTGTCTTTATTTTATGTCTAAATCAAAGAAAATCAGCTAAAAATACCTAAGAATAACATTAAAAGCCTTCGATTAGATAGGAAACATTGAAAATAGACGATAAAAGAAGATACTAGAATCCCCACATTCTGTAAGGTCCGCGGTCATGAAAATTGGCCAATTTTTCAAGGTAATAATTTTGTCTTTATTTTATGTCTAAATCAAAGAAAATCAGCTAAAAATACCTAAGAATAACATTAAAATCCTTCGATTAGATAGGAAACATTGAAAATAGACGATAAAAGAAGATACTAGAATCTCCACATTCTGTAAGGTTCGCGGTCATGAAAATTGGCCAATTTTTCAAGGTATTAATTTTGTCTTTATTTTATGTCTAAATCAAAGAAAATCAGCTAAAAATACCTTAGAATAACATTTAAAGCCTTCGATTTGATAGGAAACATTGAAAATAGACGATAAAAGAAGATACTAGACTCCCCACATTCTGTAAGGTCCGCGGTCATGAAAATTGGCCAATTTTCCAAGGTATTAATTTTGTCTTTATTTTATGTCTAAATCAAAGTAAATCAACTAAAAATACCTAAGAATAACATTAAAAGCCTTCGATTAGATAGGAAACATTTAAAATAGACGATAAAAGAAGATACTAGAATCCCCACATTCTGTAAGGTCCGCGGTCATTAAAATTGGCCAATTTTTCAAGGTATTAATTTTGTCTTTATTTTATGTCTAAATCAAAGTAAATCAACTAAAAATACCTAAGAATAACATTAAAAGCCTTCGATTAGATAGGAAACATTGAAAATAGACGATAAAAGAAGATACTAGAATCCCCACATTCTGTAAGGTCCGCGGTCATGAAAATTGGCCCATTTTTCAAGGTATTAATTTTGTCTTTATTTTATGTCTAAATCAAAGAAAATCAGCTAAAAATACCTAAGAATAACATTAAAAGCCTTCGATTTGATAGGAAACATTGAAAATAGACGATAAAAGAAGATACTAGAATCCCCACATTCTGTAATGTCCGCGGTCATGAAAATTGGCCAATTTTTACAGGGAATTAATTTTGTCTTTATTTTATGTCTAAATCAAAGTAAATCAACTAAAAATACCTAAGAATAACATTAAAAGCCTTCGATTAGATAGGAAACATTGAAAATAGACGATGAAAGAAGATACCAGAATCCCCACATTCTGTAAGGTCCGCGGTCATGAAAATTGGCCAATTTTTCAAGGTATTAATTTTGTCTTTATTTTATGTCTAAATCAAAGAAAATCAGCTAAAAATACCTAAGAATAACATTAAAAGCCTTCGATTAGATAGGAAACATTGAAAATAGACGATAAAAGAAGATACCAGAATCCGCACATTCTGTAAGGTCCGCGGTCATGAAAATTGGCCAATTTTTCAAGGTATTAATTTTGTCTTTATTTTATGTCTAAATCAAAGAAAATCAGCCAAAAATACCTAAGAGTAACATTAAAAGCCTTCGATTAGATAGGAAACATTGAAAATAGACGATAAAAGAAGATACCAGAATCTCCACATTCTGTAAGGTCCGCGGTCATGAAAATTGGCCAATTTTTCAAGGTATTAATTTTGTCTTTATTTTATGTCTAAATCAAAGAAAATCAGCTAAAAATACCTTAGAATAACATTAAAAGCCTTCGATTTGATAGGAAACATTGAAAATAGACGATAAAAGAAGATACTAGAATCCCCACATTCTGTAAGGTCCGCGGTCATGAAAATTGGCCAATTTTTCAAGGTATTAATTTTGTCTTTATTTTATGTCTAAATCAAAGTAAATCAACTAAAAATACCTAAGAATAACATTAAAAGCCTTCGATTAGATAGGAAACATTTAAAATAGACGATAAAAGAAGATACTAGAATCCCCACATTCTGTAAGGTCCGCGGTCATGAAAATTGGCCAATTTTTCAAGGTATTAATTTTATGTCTAAATCAAAGTAAATCAACTAAAAATACCTAAGAATAACATTAAAAGCCTTCGATTAGATAGGAAACATTGAAAATAGACGATAAAAGAAGATACTAGAATCCCCACATTCTGTAAGGTCCGCGGTCATGAAAATTGGCCAATTTTTCAAGGTATTAATTTTGTCTTTATTTTATGTCTAAATCAAAGAAAATCAGCTAAAAATACCTAAGAATAACATTAAAAGCCTTCGATTAGATAGGAAACATTGAAAATAGACGATAAAAGAAGATACTAGAATCCCCACATTCTGTAAGGTCCGCGGTCATGAAAATTGGCCAATTTTTCAAGGTATTAATTTTGTCTTTATTTTATGTCTAAATCAAAGTAAATCAACTAAAAATACCTAAGAATAACATTAAAAGCCTTCGATTAGATAGGAAACATTTAAAATAGACGATAAAAGAAGATACTAGAATCCCCACATTCTGTAAGGTCCGCGGTCATGAAAATTGGCCAATTTTTCAAGGTATTAATTTTATGTCTAAATCAAAGTAAATCAGCTAAAAATACCTAAGAATAACATTAAAAGCCTTCGATTAGATAGGAAACATTGAAAATAGACGATAACAGAAGATACCAGAATCCCCACATTCTGTAATGTCCGCGGTCATGAAAATTGGCCAATTTTCCAAGGTATTAATTTTGTCTTTATTTTATGTCTAAATCAAAGAAAATCGGCTAAAAATACCTAAGAATAACATTAAAAGCCTTCGATTTGATAGGAAACATTGAAAATAGACGATAAAAGAAGATACTAGAATCCCCACATTCTGTAAGGTCCGCGGTCATGAAAATTGGCCAATTTTTCAAGGTATTAATTTTGTCTTTATTTTATGTCTAAATCAAAGAAAATCAGCTAAAAATACCTAAGAATAACATTAAAAGCCTTCGATTTGATAGGAAACATTGAAAATAGACGATAAAAGAAGATACTAGAATCCCCACATTCTGTAAGGTCCGCGGTCATGAAAATTGGCCAATTTTTCAAGGTATTAATTTTGTCTTTATTTTATGTCTAAATCAAAGAAAATCAGCTAAAAATACCTAAGAATAACATTAAAAGCCTTCGATTTGATAGGAAACATTGAAAATAGACGATAAAAGAAGATACTAGAATCCCCACATTCTGTAATGTCCGCGGTCATGAAAATTGGCCAATTTTTACAGGGAATTAATTTTGTCTTTATTTTATGTCTAAATCAAAGTAAATCAACTAAAAATACCTAAGAATAACATTAAAAGCCTTCGATTAGATAGGAAACATTGAAAATAGACGATAAAAGAAGATACCAGAATCCGCACATTCTGTAAGGTCCGCGGTCATGAAAATTGGCCAATTTTTCAAGGTATTAATTTTGTCTTTGTTTTATGTCTAAATCAAAGTAAATCAACTAAAAATACCTAAGAATAACATTAAAAGCCTTCGATTAGATAGGAAACATTTAAAATAGACGATAAAAGAAGATACTAGAATCCCCACATTCTGTAAGGTCCGCGGTCATGAAAATTGGCCAATTTTTCAAGGTATTAATTTTATGTCTAAATCAAAGTAAATCAACTAAAAATACCTAAGAATAACATTAAAAGCCTTCGATTAGATAGGAAACATTGAAAATAGACGATAAAAGAAGATACTAGAATCCCCACATTCTGTAAGGTCCGCGGTCATGAAAATTGGCCAATTTTTCAAGGTATTAATTTTGTCTTTATTTTATGTCTAAATCAAAGAAAATCAGCTAAAAATACCTAAGAATAACATTAAAAGCCTTCGATTAGATAGGAAACATTGAAAATAGACGATAAAAGAAGATACTAGAATCCCCACATTCTGTAAGGTCCGCGGTCATGAAAATTGGCCAATTTTTCAAGGTATTAATTTTGTCTTTATTTTATGTCTAAATCAAAGTAAATCAACTAAAAATACCTAAGAATAACATTAAAAGCCTTCGATTAGATAGGAAACATTTAAAATAGACGATAAAAGAAGATACTAGAATCCCCACATTCTGTAAGGTCCGCGGTCATGAAAATTGGCCAATTTTTCAAGGTATTAATTTTATGTCTAAATCAAAGTAAATCAACTAAAAATACCTAAGAATAACATTAAAAGCCTTCGATTAGATAGGAAACATTGAAAATAGACGATAAAAGAAGATACTAGAATCCCCACATTCTGTAAGGTCCGCGGTCATGAAAATTGGCCAATTTTTCAAGGTATTAATTTTGTCTTTATTTTATGTCTAAATCAAAGAAAATCAGCTAAAAATACCTAAGAATAACATTAAAAGCCTTCGATTAGATAGGAAACATTGAAAATAGACGATAAAAGAAGATACTAGAATCCCCACATTCTGTAAGGTCCGCGGTCATGAAAATTGGCCAATTTTTCAAGGTATTAATTTTGTCTTTATTTTATGTCTAAATCAAAGTAAATCAACTAAAAATACCTAAGAATAACATTAAAAGCCTTCGATTAGATAGGAAACATTTAAAATAGACGATAAAAGAAGATACTAGAATCCCCACATTCTGTAAGGTCCGCGGTCATGAAAATTGGCCAATTTTTCAAGGTATTAATTTTATGTCTAAATCAAAGTAAATCAGCTAAAAATACCTAAGAATAACATTAAAAGCCTTCGATTAGATAGGAAACATTGAAAATAGACGATAACAGAAGATACCAGAATCCCCACATTCTGTAATGTCCGCGGTCATGAAAATTGGCCAATTTTCCAAGGTATTAATTTTGTCTTTATTTTATGTCTAAATCAAAGAAAATCAGCTAAAAATACCTAAGAATAACATTAAAAGCCTTCGATTTGATAGGAAACATTGAAAATAGACGATAAAAGAAGATACTAGAATCCCCACATTCTGTAAGGTCCGCGGTCATGAAAATTGGCCAATTTTTCAAGGTATTAATTTTGTCTTTATTTTATGTCTAAATCAAAGAAAATCAGCTAAAAATACCTAAGAATAACATTAAAAGCCTTCGATTTGATAGGAAACATTGAAAATAGACGATAAAAGAAGATACTAGAATCCCCACATTCTGTAAGGTCCGCGGTCATGAAAATTGGCCAATTTTTCAAGGTATTAATTTTGTCTTTATTTTATGTCTAAATCAAAGAAAATCAGCTAAAAATACCTAAGAATAACATTAAAAGCCTTCGATTTGATAGGAAACATTGAAAATAGACGATAAAAGAAGATACTAGAATCCCCACATTCTGTAATGTCCGCGGTCATGAAAATTGGCCAATTTTTACAGGGAATTAATTTTGTCTTTATTTTATGTCTAAATCAAAGTAAATCAACTAAAAATACCTAAGAATAACATTAAAAGCCTTCGATTAGATAGGAAACATTGAAAATAGACGATAAAAGAAGATACCAGAATCCGCACATTCTGTAAGGTCCGCGGTCATGAAAATTGGCCAATTTTTCAAGGTATTAATTTTGTCTTTGTTTTATGTCTAAATCAAAGTAAATCAACTAAAAATACCTAAGAATAACATTAAAAGCCTTCGATTAGATAGGAAACATTTAAAATAGACGATAAAAGAAGATACTAGAATCCCCACATTCTGTAAGGTCCGCGGTCATGAAAATTGGCCAATTTTTCAAGGTATTAATTTTATGTCTAAATCAAAGTAAATCAACTAAAAATACCTAAGAATAACATTAAAAGCCTTCGATTAGATAGGAAACATTGAAAATAGACGATAAAAGAAGATACTAGAATCCCCACATTCTGTAAGGTCCGCGGTCATGAAAATTGGCCAATTTTTCAAGGTATTAATTTTGTCTTTATTTTATGTCTAAATCAAAGAAAATCAGCTAAAAATACCTAAGAATAACATTAAAAGCCTTCGATTAGATAGGAAACATTGAAAATAGACGATAAAAGAAGATACTAGAATCCCCACATTCTGTAAGGTCCGCGGTCATGAAAATTGGCCAATTTTTCAAGGTATTAATTTTGTCTTTATTTTATGTCTAAATCAAAGTAAATCAACTAAAAATACCTAAGAATAACATTAAAAGCCTTCGATTAGATAGGAAACATTTAAAATAGACGATAAAAGAAGATACTAGAATCCCCACATTCTGTAAGGTCCGCGGTCATGAAAATTGGCCAATTTTTCAAGGTATTAATTTTATGTCTAAATCAAAGTAAATCAACTAAAAATACCTAAGAATAACATTAAAAGCCTTCGATTAGATAGGAAACATTGAAAATAGACGATAAAAGAAGATACTAGAATCCCCACATTCTGTAAGGTCCGCGGTCATGAAAATTGGCCAATTTTTCAAGGTATTAATTTTGTCTTTATTTTATGTCTAAATCAAAGAAAATCAGCTAAAAATACCTAAGAATAACATTAAAAGCCTTCGATTAGATAGGAAACATTGAAAATAGACGATAAAAGAAGATACTAGAATCCCCACATTCTGTAAGGTCCGCGGTCATGAAAATTGGCCAATTTTTCAAGGTATTAATTTTGTCTTTATTTTATGTCTAAATCAAAGAAAATCAGCTAAAAATACCTAAGAATAACATTAAAAGCCTTCGATTAGATAGGAAACATTTAAAATAGACGATAACAGAAGATACCAGAATCCCCACATTCTGTAATGTCCGCGGTCATGAAAATTGGCCAATTTTTCAAGGTATTAATTTTGTCTTTATTTTATGTCTAAATCAAAGAAAATCAGCTAAAAATACCTAAGAATAACATTAAAAGCCTTCGATTTGATAGGAAACATTGAAAATAGACGATAAAAGAAGATACTAGAATCCCCACATTCTGTAAGGTCCGCGGTCATGAAAATTGGCCAATTTTTAAGGTATTAATTTTGTCTTTATTTTATGTCTAAATCAAAGTAAATCAACTAAAAATACCTAAGAATAACATTAAAAGCCTTCGATTAGATAGGAAACATTGAAAATAGACGATAAAAGAAGATACTAGAATCCCCACATTCTGTAAGGTCCGCGGTCATGAAAATTGGCCAATTTTTCAAGGTATTAATTTTGTCTTTATTTTATGTCTAAATCAAAGTAAATCAGCTAAAAATACCTAAGAATAACATTAAAAGCCTTCGATTTGATAGGAAACATTGAAAATAGACGATAAAAGAAGATACTAGAATCCCCACATTCTGTAAGGTCCGCGGTCATGAAAATTGGCCAATTTTTCAAGGTATTAATTTTGTCTTTATTTTATGTCTAAATCAAAGAAAATCAGCTAAAAATACCTTAGAATAACATTTAAAGCCTTCGATTTGATAGGAAACATTGAAAATAGACGATAAAAGAAGATACTAGACTCCCCACATTCTGTAAGGTCCGCGGTCATGAAAATTGGCCAATTTTCCAAGGTATTAATTTTGTCTTTATTTTATGTCTAAATCAAAGTAAATCAACTAAAAATACCTAAGAATAACATTAAAAGCCTTCGATTAGATAGGAAACATTTAAAATAGACGATAAAAGAAGATACTAGAATCCCCACATTCTGTAAGGTCCGCGGTCATTAAAATTGGCCAATTTTTCAAGGTATTAATTTTGTCTTTATTTTATGTCTAAATCAAAGTAAATCAACTAAAAATACCTAAGAATAACATTAAAAGCCTTCGATTTGATAGGAAACATTGAAAATAGACGATAAAAGAAGATACTAGAATCCCCACATTCTGTAAGGTCCGCGGTCATGAAAATTGGCCAATTTTTCAAGGTATTAATTTTGTCTTTATTTTATGTCTAAATCAAAGAAAATCAGCTAAAAATACCTAAGAATAACATTAAAAGCCTTCGATTTGATAGGAAACATTGAAAATAGACGATAAAAGAAGATACTAGAATCCCCACATTCTGTAATGTCCGCGGTCATGAAAATTGGCCAATTTTTATAGGGAATTAATTTTGTCTTTATTTTATGTCTAAATCAAAGTAAATCAACTAAAAATACCTAAGAATAACATTAAAAGCCTTCGATTAGATAGGAAACATTGAAAATAGACGATAAAAGAAGATACCAGAATCCGCACATTCTGTAAGGTCCGCGGTCATGAAAATTGGCCAATTTTTCAAGGTATTAATTTTGTCTTTGTTTTATGTCTAAATCAAAGTAAATCAACTAAAAATACCTAAGAACAACATTAAAAGCCTTCGATTAGATAGGAAACATTTAAAATAGACGATAAAAGAAGATACTAGAATCCCCACATTCTGTAAGGTCCGCGGTCATGAAAATTGGCCAATTTTTCAAGGTATTAATTTTATGTCTAAATCAAAGTAAATCAACTAAAAATACCTAAGAATAACATTAAAAGCCTTCGATTAGATAGGAAACATTGAAAATAGACGATAAAAGAAGATACTAGAATCCCCACATTCTGTAAGGTCCGCGGTCATGAAAATTGGCCAATTTTTCAAGGTATTAATTTTGTCTTTATTTTATGTCTAAATCAAAGAAAATCAGCTAAAAATACCTAAGAATAACATTAAAAGCCTTCGATTAGATAGGAAACATTGAAAATAGACGATAAAAGAAGATACTAGAATCCCCACATTCTGTAAGGTCCGCGGTCATGAAAATTGGCCAATTTTTCAAGGTATTAATTTTGTCTTTATTTTATGTCTAAATCAAAGTGAATCAACTAAAAATACCTAAGAATAACATTAAAAGCCTTCGATTAGATAGGAAACATTTAAAATAGACGATAAAAGAAGATACTAGAATCCCCACATTCTGTAAGGTCCGCGGTCATGAAAATTGGCCAATTTTTCAAGGTATTAATTTTATGTCTAAATCAAAGTAAATCAACTAAAAATACCTAAGAATAACATTAAAAGCCTTCGATTAGATAGGAAACATTGAAAATAGACGATAAAAGAAGATACTAGAATCCCCACATTCTGTAAGGTCCACGGTCATGAAAATTGGCCAATTTTTCAAGGTATTAATTTTGTCTTTATTTTATGTCTAAATCAAAGAAAATCAGCTAAAAATACCTAAGAATAACATTAAAAGCCTTCGATTAGATAGGAAACATTTAAAATAGGCGATAAAAGAAGATACTAGAATCCCCACATTCTGTAAGGTCCGCGGTCATGAAAATTGGCCAATTTTTCAAGGTATTAATTTTGTCTTTATTTTATGTCTAAATCAAAGAAAATCAGCTAAAAATACCTAAGAATAACATTAAAAGCCTTCGATTTGATAGGAAACATTGAAAATAGACGATAAAAGAAGATACTAGAATCCCCACATTCTGTAATGTCAGCGGTCATGAAAATTGGCCAATTTTTACAGGGAAATTATTTTGTCTTTATTTTATGTCTAAATCAAAGTAAATCAACTAAAAATACCTAAGAATAACATTAAAAGCCTTCGATTAGATAGGAAACATTGAAAATAGACGATAAAAGAAGATACCAGAATTCGCACATTCTGTAAGGTCCGCGGTCATGAAAATTGGCCAATTTTTCAAGGTATTAATTTTGTCTTTGTTTTATGTCTAAATCAAAGTAAATCAACTAAAAATACCTAAGAACAACATTAAAAGCCTTCGATTAGATAGGAAACATTTAAAATAGACGATAAAAGAAGATACTAGAATCCCCACATTCTGTAAGGTCCGCGGTCATGAAAATTGGCCAATTTTTCAAGGTATTAATTTTATGTCTAAATCAAAGTAAATCAACTAAAAATACCTAAGAATAACATTAAAAGCCTTCGATTAGATAGGAAACATTGAAAATAGACGATAAAAGAAGATACTAGAATCCCCACATTCTGTAAGGTCCGCGGTCATGAAAATTGGCCAATTTTTCAAGGTATTAATTTTGTCTTTATTTTATGTCTAAATCAAAGAAAATCAGCTAAAAATACCTAAGAATAACATTAAAAGCCTTCGATTAGATAGGAAACATTGAAAATAGACGATAAAAGAAGATACTAGAATCCCCACATTCTGTAAGGTCCGCGGTCATGAAAATTGGCCAATTTTTCAAGGTATTAATTTTGTCTTTATTTTATGTCTAAATCAAAGTGAATCAACTAAAAATACCTAAGAATAACATTAAAAGCCTTCGATTAGATAGGAAACATTTAAAATAGACGATAAAAGAAGATACTAGAATCCCCACATTCTGTAAGGTCCGCGGTCATGAAAATTGGCCAATTTTTCAAGGTATTAATTTTATGTCTAAATCAAAGTAAATCAACTAAAAATACCTAAGAATAACATTAAAAGCCTTCGATTAGATAGGAAACATTGAAAATAGACGATAAAAGAAGATACTAGAATCCCCACATTCTGTAAGGTCCACGGTCATGAAAATTGGCCAATTTTTCAAGGTATTAATTTTGTCTTTATTTTATGTCTAAATCAAAGAAAATCAGCTAAAAATACCTAAGAATAACATTAAAAGCCTTCGATTAGATAGGAAACATTTAAAATAGACGATAAAAGAAGATACTAGAATCCCCACATTCTGTAAGGTCCGCGGTCATGAAAATTGGCCAATTTTTCAAGGTATTAATTTTGTCTTTATTTTATGTCTAAATAAAAGAAAATCAGCTAAAAATACCTAAGAATAACATTAAAAGCCTTCGATTAGATAGGAAACATTGAAAATAGACGATAACAGAAGATACCAGAATCCCCACATTCTGTAATGTCCGCGGTCATGAAAATTGGCCAATTTTTCAAGGTATTAATTTTGTCTTTATTTTATGTCTAAATCAAAGAAAATCAGCTAAAAATACCTTAGAATAACATTTAAAGCCTTCGATTTGATAGGAAACATTGAAAATAGACGATAAAAGAAGATACTAGACTCCCCACATTCTGTAAGGTCCGCGGTCATGAAAATTGGCCAATTTTCCAAGGTATTAATTTTGTCTTTATTTTATGTCTAAATCAAAGTAAATCAACTAAAAATACCTAAGAATAACATTAAAAGCCTTCGATTAGATAGGAAACATTTAAAATAGACGATAAAAGAAGATACTAGAATCCCCACATTCTGTAAGGTCCGCGGTCATTAAAATTGGCCAATTTTTCAAGGTATTAATTTTGTCTTTATTTTATGTCTAAATCAAAGTAAATCAACTAAAAATACCTAAGAATAACATTAAAAGCCTTCGATTAGATAGGAAACATTGAAAATAGACGATAAAAGAAGATACTAGAATCCCCACATTCTGTAAGGTCCGCGGTCATGAAAATTGGCCAATTTTTCAAGGTATTAATTTTGTCTTTATTTTATGTCTAAATCAAAGAAAATCAGCTAAAAATACCTAAGAATAACATTAAAAGCCTTCGATTTGATAGGAAACATTGAAAATAGACGATAAAAGAAGATACTAGAATCCCCACATTCTGTAATGTCCGCGGTCATGAAAATTGGCCAATTTTTACAGGGAATTAATTTTGTCTTTATTTTATGTCTAAATCAAAGTAAATCAACTAAAAATACCTAAGAATAACATTAAAAGCCTTCGATTAGATAGGAAACATTGAAAATAGACGATAAAAGAAGATACCAGAATCCGCACATTCTGTAAGGTCCGCGGTCATGAAAATTGGCCAATTTTTCAAGGTATTAATTTTGTCTTTGTTTTATGTCTAAATCAAAGTAAATCAACTAAAAATACCTAAGAACAACATTAAAAGCCTTCGATTAGATAGGAAACATTTAAAATAGACGATAAAAGAAGATACTAGAATCCCCACATTCTGTAAGGTCCGCGGTCATGAAAATTGGCCAATTTTTCAAGGTATTAATTTTATGTCTAAATCAAAGTAAATCAACTAAAAATACCTAAGAATAACATTAAAAGCCTTCGATTAGATAGGAAACATTGAAAATAGACGATAAAAGAAGATACTAGAATCCCCACATTCTGTAAGGTCCGCGGTCATGAAAATTGGCCAATTTTTCAAGGTATTAATTTTGTCTTTATTTTATGTCTAAATCAAAGAAAATCAGCTAAAAATACCTAAGAATAACATTAAAAGCCTTCGATTAGATAGGAAACATTGAAAATAGACGATAAAAGAAGATACTAGAATCCCCACATTCTGTAAGGTCCGCGGTCATGAAAATTGGCCAATTTTTCAAGGTATTAATTTTGTCTTTATTTTATGTCTAAATCAAAGTGAATCAACTAAAAATACCTAAGAATAACATTAAAAGCCTTCGATTAGATAGGAAACATTTAAAATAGACGATAAAAGAAGATACTAGAATCCCCACATTCTGTAAGGTCCGCGGTCATGAAAATTGGCCAATTTTTCAAGGTATTAATTTTATGTCTAAATCAAAGTAAATCAACTAAAAATACCTAAGAATAACATTAAAAGCCTTCGATTAGATAGGAAACATTGAAAATAGACGATAAAAGAAGATACTAGAATCCCCACATTCTGTAAGGTCCACGGTCATGAAAATTGGCCAATTTTTCAAGGTATTAATTTTGTCTTTATTTTATGTCTAAATCAAAGAAAATCAGCTAAAAATACCTAAGAATAACATTAAAAGCCTTCGATTAGATAGGAAACATTAAAAATAGACGATAAAAGAAGATACTAGAATCCCCACATTCTGTAAGGTCCGCGGTCATGAAAATTGGCCAATTTTTCAAGGTATTAATTTTGTCTTTATTTTATGTCTAAATCAAAGAAAATCAGCTAAAAATACCTAAGAATAACATTAAAAGCCTTCGATTTGATAGGAAACATTGAAAATAGACGATAAAAGAAGATACTAGAATCCCCACATTCTGTAATGTCCGCGGTCATGAAAATTGGCCAATTTTTACAGGGAAATTATTTTGTCTTTATTTTATGTCTAAATCAAAGTAAATCAACTAAAAATACCTAAGAATAACATTAAAAGCCTTCGATTAGATGGGAAACATTGAAAATAGACGATAAAAGAAGATACCAGAATCCGCACATTCTGTAAGGTCCGCGGTCATGAAAATTGGCCAATTTTTCAAGGTATTAATTTTGTCTTTGTTTTATGTCTAAATCAAAGTAAATCAACTAAAAATACCTAAGAACAACATTAAAAGCCTTCGATTAGATAGGAAACATTTAAAATAGACGATAAAAGAAGATACTAGAATCCCCACATTCTGTAAGGTCCGCGGTCATGAAAATTGGCCAATTTTTCAAGGTATTAATTTTATGTCTAAATCAAAGTAAATCAACTAAAAATACCTAAGAATAACATTAAAAGCCTTCGATTAGATAGGAAACATTGAAAATAGACGATAAAAGAAGATACTAGAATCCCCACATTCTGTAAGGTCCGCGGTCATGAAAATTGGCCAATTTTTCAAGGTATTAATTTTGTCTTTATTTTATGTCTAAATCAAAGAAAATCAGCTAAAAATACCTAAGAATAACATTAAAAGCCTTCGATTAGATAGGAAACATTGAAAATAGACGATAAAAGAAGATACTAGAATCCCCACATTCTGTAAGGTCCGCGGTCATGAAAATTGGCCAATTTTTCAAGGTATTAATTTTGTCTTTATTTTATGTCTAAATCAAAGTGAATCAACTAAAAATACCTAAGAATAACATTAAAAGCCTTCGATTAGATAGGAAACATTTAAAATAGACGATAAAAGAAGATACTAGAATCCCCACATTCTGTAAGGTCCGCGGTCATGAAAATTGGCCAATTTTTCAAGGTATTAATTTTATGTCTAAATCAAAGTAAATCAACTAAAAATACCTAAGAATAACATTAAAAGCCTTCGATTAGATAGGAAACATTGAAAATAGACGATAAAAGAAGATACTAGAATCCCCACATTCTGTAAGGTCCACGGTCATGAAAATTGGCCAATTTTTCAAGGTATTAATTTTGTCTTTATTTTATGTCTAAATCAAAGAAAATCAGCTAAAAATACCTAAGAATAACATTAAAAGCCTTCGATTAGATAGGAACCATTTAAAATAGACGATAAAAGAAGATACTAGAATCCCCACATTCTGTAAGGTCCGCGGTCATGAAAATTGGCCAATTTTTCAAGGTATTAATTTTGTCTTTATTTTATGTCTAAATAAAAGAAAATCAGCTAAAAATACCTAAGAATAACATTAAAAGCCTTCGATTAGATAGGAAACATTGAAAATAGACGATAACAGAAGATACCAGAATCCCCACATTCTGTAATGTCCGCGGTCATGAAAATTGGCCAATTTTTCAAGGTATTAATTTTGTCTTTATTTTATGTCTAAATCAAAGAAAATCAGCTAAAAATACCTAAGAATAACATTAAAAGCCTTCGATTTGATAGGAAACATTGAAAATAGACGATAAAAGAAGATACTAGAATCCCCACATTCTGTAAGGTCCGCGGTCATGAAAATTGGCCAATTTTTCAAGGTATTAATTTTGTCTTTATTTTATGTCTAAATCAAAGTAAATCAACTAAAAATACCTAAGAATAACATTAAAAGCCTTCGATTTGATAGGAAACATTGAAAATAGACGATAAAAGAAGATACTAGAATCCCCACATTCTGTAAGGTCCGCGGTCATGAAAATTGGCCAATTTTTCAAGGTATTAATTTTGTCTTTATTTTATGTCTAAATCAAAGTAAATCAGCTAAAAATACCTAAGAATAACATTAAAAGCCTTCGATTTGATAGGAAACATTGAAAATAGACGATAAAAGAAGATACTAGAATCCCCACATTCTGTAAGGTCCGCGGTCATGAAAATTGGCCAATTTTTCAAGGTATTAATTTTGTCTTTATTTTATGTCTAAATCAAAGAAAATCAGCTAAAAATACCTTAGAATAACATTTAAAGCCTTCGATTTGATAGGAAACATTGAAAATAGACGATAAAAGAAGATACTAGACTCCCTACATTCTGTAAGGTCCGCGGTCATGAAAATTGGCCAATTTTCCAAGGTATTAATTTTGTCTTTATTTTATGTCTAAATCAAAGTAAATCAACTAAAAATACCTAAGAATAACATTAAAAGCCTTCGATTAGATAGGAAACATTTAAAATAGACGATAAAAGAAGATACTAGAATCCCCACATTCTGTAAGGTCCGCGGTCATTAAAATTGGCCAATTTTTCAAGGTATTAATTTTGTCTTTATTTTATGTCTAAATCAAAGTAAATCAACTAAAAATACCTAAGAATAACATTAAAAGCCTTCGATTAGATAGGAAACATTGAAAATAGACGATAAAAGAAGATACTAGAATCCCCACATTCTGTAAGGTCCGCGGTCATGAAAATTGGCCAATTTTTCAAGGTATTAATTTTGTCTTTATTTTATGTCTAAATCAAAGAAAATCAGCTAAAAATACCTAAGAATAACATTAAAAGCCTTCGATTTGATAGGAAACATTGAAAATAGACGATAAAAGAAGATACTAGAATCCCCACATTCTGTAATGTCCGCGGTCATGAAAATTGGCCAATTTTTACAGGGAATTAATTTTGTCTTTATTTTATGTCTAAATCAAAGTAAATCAACTAAAAATACCTAAGAATAACATTAAAAGCCTTCGATTAGATAGGAAACATTGAAAATAGACGATGAAAGAAGATACCAGAATCCCCACATTCTGTAAGGTCCGCGGTCATGAAAATTGGCCAATTTTTCAAGGTATTAATTTTGTCTTTATTTTATGTCTAAATCAAAGAAAATCAGCTAAAAATACCTAAGAATAACATTAAAAGCCTTCGATTAGATAGGAAACATTGAAAATAGACGATAAAAGAAGATACTAGAATCCCCACATTCTGTAAGGTCCGCGGTCATGAAAATTGGCCAATTTTTCAAGGTATTAATTTTGTCTTTATTTTATGTCTAAATCAAAGTAAATCAACTAAAAATACCTAAGAATAACATTAAAAGCCTTCGATTAGATAGGAAACATTTAAAATAGACGATAAAAGAAGATACTAGAATCCCCACATTCTGTAAGGTCCGCGGTCATGAAAATTGGCCAATTTTTCAAGGTATTAATTTTATGTCTAAATCAAAGTAAATCAACTAAAAATACCTAAAAATAACATTAAAAGCCTTCGATTAGATAGGAAACATTGAAAATAGACGATAAAAGAAGATACTAGAATCCCCACATTCTGTAAGGTCCGCGGTCATGAAAATTGGCCAATTTTTCAAGGTATTAATTTTGTCTTTATTTTATGTCTAAATCAAAGAAAATCAGCTAAAAATACCTAAGAATAACATTAAAAGCCTTCGATTAGATAGGAAACATTGAAAATAGACGATAAAAGAAGATACTAGAATCCCCACATTCTGTAAGGTCCGCGGTCATGAAAATTGGCCAATTTTTCAAGGTATTAATTTTGTCTTTATTTTATGTCTAAATCAAAGAAAATCAGCTAAAAATACCTAAGAATAACATTAAAAGCCTTCGATTAGATAGGAAACATTGAAAATAGACGATAACAGAAGATACCAGAATCCCCACATTCTGTAATGTCCGCGGTCATGAAAATTGGCCAATTTTTCAAGGTATTAATTTTGTCTTTATTTTATGTCTAAATCAAAGTAAATCAGCTAAAAATACCTAAGAATAACATTAAAAGCCTTCGATTTGATAGGAAACATTGAAAATAGACGATAAAAGAAGATACTAGAATCCCCACATTCTGTAAGGTCCGCGGTCATGAAAATTGGCCAATTTTTCAAGGTATTAATTTTGTCTTTATTTTATGTCTAAATCAAAGAAAATCAGCTAAAAATACCTTAGAATAACATTTAAAGCCTTCGATTTGATAGGAAACATTGAAAATAGACGATAAAAGAAGATACTAGACTCCCCACATTCTGTAAGGTCCGCGGTCATGAAAATTGGCCAATTTTCCAAGGTATTAATTTTGTCTTTATTTTATGTCTAAATCAAAGTAAATCAACTAAAAATACCTAAGAATAACATTAAAAGCCTTCGATTAGATAGGAAACATTTAAAATAGACGATAAAAGAAGATACTAGAATCCCCACATTCTGTAAGGTCCGCGGTCATTAAAATTGGCCAATTTTTCAAGGTATTAATTTTGTCTTTATTTTATGTCTAAATCAAAGTAAATCAACTAAAAATACCTAAGAATAACATTAAAAGCCTTCGATTAGATAGGAAACATTGAAAATAGACGATAAAAGAAGATACTAGAATCCCCACATTCTGTAAGGTCCGCGGTCATGAAAATTGGCCAATTTTTCAAGGTATTAATTTTGTCTTTATTTTATGTCTAAATCAAAGAAAATCAGCTAAAAATACCTAAGAATAACATTAAAAGCCTTCGATTTGATAGGAAACATTGAAAATAGACGATAAAAGAAGATACTAGAATCCCCACATTCTGTAATGTCCGCGGTCATGAAAATTGGCCAATTTTTACAGGGAATTAATTTTGTCTTTATTTTATGTGTAAATCAAAGTAAATCAACTAAAAATACCTAAGAATAACATTAAAAGCCTTCGATTAGATAGGAAACATTGAAAATAGACGATAAAAGAAGATACCAGAATCCGCACATTCTGTAAGGTCCGCGGTCATGAAAATTGGCCAATTTTTCAAGGTATTAATTTTGTCTTTGTTTTATGTCTAAATCAAAGTAAATCAACTAAAAATACCTAAGAACAACATTAAAAGCCTTCGATTAGATAGGAAACATTTAAAATAGACGATAAAAGAAGATACTAGAATCCCCACATTCTGTAAGGTCCGCGGTCATGAAAATTGGCCAATTTTTCAAGGTATTAATTTTATGTCTAAATCAAAGTAAATCAACTAAAAATACCTAAGAATAACATTAAAAGCCTTCGATTAGATAGGAAACATTGAAAATAGACGATAAAAGAAGATACTAGAATCCCCACATTCTGTAAGGTCCGCGGTCATGAAAATTGGCCAATTTTTCAAGGTATTAATTTTGTCTTTATTTTATGTCTAAATCAAAGAAAATCAGCTAAAAATACCTAAGAATAACATTAAAAGCCTTCGATTAGATAGGAAACATTGAAAATAGACGATAAAAGAAGATACTAGAATCCCCACATTCTGTAAGGTCCGCGGTCATGAAAATTGGCCAATTTTTCAAGGTATTAATTTTGTCTTTATTTTATGTCTAAATCAAAGTGAATCAACTAAAAATACCTAAGAATAACATTAAAAGCCTTCGATTAGATAGGAAACATTTAAAATAGACGATAAAAGAAGATACTAGAATCCCCACATTCTGTAAGGTCCGCGGTCATGAAAATTGGCCAATTTTTCAAGGTATTAATTTTATGTCTAAATCAAAGTAAATCAACTAAAAATACCTAAGAATAACATTAAAAGCCTTCGATTAGATAGGAAACATTGAAATTAGACGATAAAAGAAGATACTAGAATCCCCACATTCTGTAAGGTCCACGGTCATGAAAATTGGCCAATTTTTCAAGGTATTAATTTTGTCTTTATTTTATGTCTAAATCAAAGAAAATCAGCTAAAAATACCTAAGAATAACATTAAAAGCCTTCGATTAGATAGGAAACATTGAAAATAGACGATAAAAGAAGATACTAGAATCCCCACATTCTGTAAGGTCCACGGTCATGAAAATTGGCCAATTTTTCAAGGTATTAATTTTGTCTTTATTTTATGTCTAAATCAAAGAAAATCAGCTAAAAATACCTAAGAACAACATTAAAAGCCTTCGATTTGATAGGAAACATTGAAAATAGACGATAAAAGAAGATACTAGAATCCCCACATTCTGTAATGTCCGCGGTCATGAAAATTGGCCAATTTTTACAGGGAAATTATTTTGTCTTTATTTTATGTCTAAATCAAAGTAAATCAACTAAAAATACCTAAGAATAACATTAAAAGCCTTCGATTAGATAGGAAACATTGAAAATAGACGATAAAAGAAGATACCAGAATCCGCACATTCTGTAAGGTCCGCGGTCATGAAAATTGGCCAATTTTTCAAGGTATTAATTTTGTCTTTGTTTTATGTCTAAATCAAAGTAAATCAACTAAAAATACCTAAGAACAACATTAAAAGCCTTCGATTAGATAGGAAACATTTAAAATAGACGATAAAAGAAGATACTAGAATCCCCACATTCTGTAAGGTCCGCGGTCATGAAAATTGGCCAATTTTTCAAGGTATTAATTTTATGTCTAAATCAAAGTAAATCAACTAAAAATACCTAAGAATAACATTAAAAGCCTTCGATTAGATAGGAAACATTGAAAATAGACGATAAAAGAAGATACTAGAATCCCCACATTCTGTAAGGTCCGCGGTCATGAAAATTGGCCAATTTTTCAAGGTATTAATTTTGTCTTTATTTTATGTCTAAATCAAAGAAAATCAGCTAAAAATACCTAAGAATAACATTAAAAGCCTTCGATTAGATAGGAAACATTTAAAATAGACGATAAAAGAAGATACTAGAATCCCCACATTCTGTAAGGTCCGCGGTCATGAAAATTGGCCAATTTTTCAAGGTATTAATTTTGTCTTTATTTTATGTCTAAATAAAAGAAAATCAGCTAAAAATACCTAAGAATAACATTAAAAGCCTTCGATTAGATAGGAAACATTGAAAATAGACGATAACAGAAGATACCAGAATCCCCACATTCTGTAATGTCCGCGGTCATGAAAATTGGCCAATTTTTCAAGGTATTAATTTTGTCTTTATTTTATGTCTAAATCAAAGAAAATCAGCTAAAAATACCTAAGAATAACATTAAAAGCCTTCGATTTGATAGGAAACATTGAAAATAGACGATAAAAGAAGATACTAGAATCCCCACATTCTGTAAGGTCCGCGGTCATGAAAATTGGCCAATTTTTCAAGGTATTAATTTTGTCTTTATTTTATGTCTAAATCAAAGTAAATCAACTAAAAATACCTAAGAATAACATTAAAAGCCTTCGATTCGATAGGAAACATTGAAAATAGACGATAAAAGAAGATACTAGAATCCCCACATTCTGTAAGGTCCGCGGTCATTAAAATTGGCCAATTTTTCAAGGTATTAATTTTGTCTTTATTTTATGTCTAAATCAAAGTAAATCAGCTAAAAATACCTAAGAATAACATTAAAAGCCTTCGATTTGATAGGAAACATTGAAAATAGACGATAAAAGAAGATACTAGAATCCCCACATTCTGTAAGGTCCGCGGTCATGAAAATTGGCCAATTTTTCAAGGTATTAATTTTGTCTTTATTTTATGTCTAAATCAAAGAAAATCAGCTAAAAATACCTTAGAATAACATTTAAAGCCTTCGATTTGATAGGAAACATTGAAAATAGACGATAAAAGAAGATACTAGACTCCCTACATTCTGTAAGGTCCGCGGTCATGAAAATTGGCCAATTTTCCAAGGTATTAATTTTGTCTTTATTTTATGTCTAAATCAAAGTAAATCAACTAAAAATACCTAAGAATAACATTAAAAGCCTTCGATTAGATAGGAAACATTTAAAATAGACGATAAAAGAAGATACTAGAATCCCCACATTCTGTAAGGTCCGCGGTCATTAAAATTGGCCAATTTTTCAAGGTATTAATTTTGTCTTTATTTTATGTCTAAATCAAAGTAAATCAACTAAAAATACCTAAGAATAACATTAAAAGCCTTCGATTAGATAGGAAACATTGAAAATAGACGATAAAAGAAGATACTAGAATCCCCACATTCTGTAAGGTCCGCGGTCATGAAAATTGGCCAATTTTTCAAGGTATTAATTTTGTCTTTATTTTATGTCTAAATCAAAGAAAATCAGCTAAAAATACCTAAGAATAACATTAAAAGCCTTCGATTTGATAGGAAACATTGAAAATAGACGATAAAAGAAGATACTAGAATCCCCACATTCTGTAATGTCCGCGGTCATGAAAATTGGCCAATTTTTACAGGGAATTAATTTTGTCTTTATTTTATGTCTAAATCAAAGTAAATCAACTAAAAATACCTAAGAATAACATTAAAAGCCTTCGATTAGATAGGAAACATTGAAAATAGACGATGAAAGAAGATACCAGAATCCCCACATTCTGTAAGGTCCGCGGTCATGAAAATTGGCCAATTTTTCAAGGTATTAATTTTGTCTTTATTTTATGTCTAAATCAAAGAAAATCAGCTAAAAATACCTAAGAATAACATTAAAAGCCTTCGATTAGATAGGAAACATTGAAAATAGACGATAAAAGAAGATACTAGAATCCCCACATTCTGTAAGGTCCGCGGTCATGAAAATTGGCCAATTTTTCAAGGTATTAATTTTGTCTTTATTTTATGTCTAAATCAAAGTAAATCAACTAAAAATACCTAAGAATAACATTAAAAGCCTTCGATTAGATAGGAAACATTTAAAATAGACGATAAAAGAAGATACTAGAATCCCCACATTCTGTAAGGTCCGCGGTCATGAAAATTGGCCAATTTTTCAAGGTATTAATTTTATGTCTTAATCAAAGTAAATCAACTAAAAATACCTAAGAATAACATTAAAAGCCTTCGATTAGATAGGAAACATTGAAAATAGACGATAAAAGAAGATACTAGAATCCCCACATTCTGTAAGGTCCGCGGTCATGAAAATTGGCCAATTTTTCAAGGTATTAATTTTATGTCTAAATCAAAGTAAATCAACTAAAAATACCTAAGAATAACATTAAAAGCCTTCGATTAGATAGGAAACATTGAAAATAGACGATAAAAGAAGATACTAGAATCCCCACATTCTGTAAGGTCCGCGGTCATGAAAATTGGCCAATTTTTCAAGGTATTAATTTTGTCTTTATTTTATGTCTAAATCAAAGAAAATCAGCTAAAAATACCTAAGAATAACATTAAAAGCCTTCGATTAGATAGGAAACATTGAAAATAGACGATAAAAGAAGATACTAGAATCCCCACATTCTGTAAGGTCCGCGGTCATGAAAATTGGCCAATTTTTCAAGGTATTAATTTTGTCTTTATTTTATGTCTAAATCAAAGTGAATCAACTAAAAATACCTAAGAATAACATTAAAAGCCTTCGATTAGATAGGAAACATTTAAAATAGACGATAAAAGAAGATACTAGAATCCCCACATTCTGTAAGGTCCGCGGTCATGAAAATTGGCCAATTTTTCAAGGTATTAATTTTATGTCTAAATCAAAGTAAATCAACTAAAAATACCTAAGAATAACATTAAAAGCCTTCGATTAGATAGGAAACATTGAAATTAGACGATAAAAGAAGATACTAGAATCCCCACATTCTGTAAGGTCCACGGTCATGAAAATTGGCCAATTTTTCAAGGTATTAATTTTGTCTTTATTTTATGTCTAAATCAAAGAAAATCAGCTAAAAATACCTAAGAATAACATTAAAAGCCTTCGATTAGATAGGAAACATTGAAAATAGACGATAAAAGAAGATACTAGAATCCCCACATTCTGTAAGGTCCACGGTCATGAAAATTGGCCAATTTTTCAAGGTATTAATTTTGTCTTTATTTTATGTCTAAATCAAAGAAAATCAGCTAAAAATACCTAAGAACAACATTAAAAGCCTTCGATTTGATAGGAAACATTGAAAATAGACGATAAAAGAAGATACTAGAATCCCCACATTCTGTAATGTCCGCGGTCATGAAAATTGGCCAATTTTTACAGGGAAATTATTTTGTCTTTATTTTATGTCTAAATCAAAGTAAATCAACTAAAAATACCTAAGAATAACATTAAAAGCCTTCGATTAGATAGGAAACATTGAAAATAGACGATAAAAGAAGATACCAGAATCCGCACATTCTGTAAGGTCCGCGGTCATGAAAATTGGCCAATTTTTCAAGGTATTAATTTTGTCTTTGTTTTATGTCTAAATCAAAGTAAATCAACTAAAAATACCTAAGAACAACATTAAAAGCCTTCGATTAGATAGGAAACATTTAAAATAGACGATAAAAGAAGATACTAGAATCCCCACATTCTGTAAGGTCCGCGGTCATGAAAATTGGCCAATTTTTCAAGGTATTAATTTTATGTCTAAATCAAAGTAAATCAACTAAAAATACCTAAGAATAACATTAAAAGCCTTCGATTAGATAGGAAACATTGAAAATAGACGATAAAAGAAGATACTAGAATCCCCACATTCTGTAAGGTCCGCGGTCATGAAAATTGGCCAATTTTTCAAGGTATTAATTTTGTCTTTATTTTATGTCTAAATCAAAGAAAATCAGCTAAAAATACCTAAGAATAACATTAAAAGCCTTCGATTAGATAGGAAACATTTAAAATAGACGATAAAAGAAGATACTAGAATCCCCACATTCTGTAAGGTCCGCGGTCATGAAAATTGGCCAATTTTTCAAGGTATTAATTTTGTCTTTATTTTATGTCTAAATAAAAGAAAATCAGCTAAAAATACCTAAGAATAACATTAAAAGCCTTCGATTAGATAGGAAACATTGAAAATAGACGATAACAGAAGATACCAGAATCCCCACATTCTGTAATGTCCGCGGTCATGAAAATTGGCCAATTTTTCAAGGTATTAATTTTGTCTTTATTTTATGTCTAAATCAAAGAAAATCAGCTAAAAATACCTAAGAATAACATTAAAAGCCTTCGATTTGATAGGAAACATTGAAAATAGACGATAAAAGAAGATACTAGAATCCCCACATTCTGTAAGGTCCGCGGTCATGAAAATTGGCCAATTTTTCAAGGTATTAATTTTGTCTTTATTTTATGTCTAAATCAAAGTAAATCAACTAAAAATACCTAAGAATAACATTAAAAGCCTTCGATTCGATAGGAAACATTGAAAATAGACGATAAAAGAAGATACTAGAATCCCCACATTCTGTAAGGTCCGCGGTCATTAAAATTGGCCAATTTTTCAAGGTATTAATTTTGTCTTTATTTTATGTCTAAATCAAAGTAAATCAGCTAAAAATACCTAAGAATAACATTAAAAGCCTTCGATTTGATAGGAAACATTGAAAATAGACGATAAAAGAAGATACTAGAATCCCCACATTCTGTAAGGTCCGCGGTCATGAAAATTGGCCAATTTTTCAAGGTATTAATTTTGTCTTTATTTTATGTCTAAATCAAAGAAAATCAGCTAAAAATACCTTAGAATAACATTTAAAGCCTTCGATTTGATAGGAAACATTGAAAATAGACGATAAAAGAAGATACTAGACTCCCTACATTCTGTAAGGTCCGCGGTCATGAAAATTGGCCAATTTTCCAAGGTATTAATTTTGTCTTTATTTTATGTCTAAATCAAAGTAAATCAACTAAAAATACCTAAGAATAACATTAAAAGCCTTCGATTAGATAGGAAACATTTAAAATAGACGATAAAAGAAGATACTAGAATCCCCACATTCTGTAAGGTCCGCGGTCATTAAAATTGGCCAATTTTTCAAGGTATTAATTTTGTCTTTATTTTATGTCTAAATCAAAGTAAATCAACTAAAAATACCTAAGAATAACATTAAAAGCCTTCGATTAGATAGGAAACATTGAAAATAGACGATAAAAGAAGATACTAGAATCCCCACATTCTGTAAGGTCCGCGGTCATGAAAATTGGCCAATTTTTCAAGGTATTAATTTTGTCTTTATTTTATGTCTAAATCAAAGAAAATCAGCTAAAAATACCTAAGAATAACATTAAAAGCCTTCGATTTGATAGGAAACATTGAAAATAGACGATAAAAGAAGATACTAGAATCCCCACATTCTGTAATGTCCGCGGTCATGAAAATTGGCCAATTTTTACAGGGAATTAATTTTGTCTTTATTTTATGTCTAAATCAAAGTAAATCAACTAAAAATACCTAAGAATAACATTAAAAGCCTTCGATTAGATAGGAAACATTGAAAATAGACGATGAAAGAAGATACCAGAATCCCCACATTCTGTAAGGTCCGCGGTCATGAAAATTGGCCAATTTTTCAAGGTATTAATTTTGTCTTTATTTTATGTCTAAATCAAAGAAAATCAGCTAAAAATACCTAAGAATAACATTAAAAGCCTTCGATTAGATAGGAAACATTGAAAATAGACGATAAAAGAAGATACTAGAATCCCCACATTCTGTAAGGTCCGCGGTCATGAAAATTGGCCAATTTTTCAAGGTATTAATTTTGTCTTTATTTTATGTCTAAATCAAAGTAAATCAACTAAAAATACCTAAGAATAACATTAAAAGCCTTCGATTAGATAGGAAACATTTAAAATAGACGATAAAAGAAGATACTAGAATCCCCACATTCTGTAAGGTCCGCGGTCATGAAAATTGGCCAATTTTTCAAGGTATTAATTTTATGTCTTAATCAAAGTAAATCAACTAAAAATACCTAAGAATAACATTAAAAGCCTTCGATTAGATAGGAAACATTGAAAATAGACGATAAAAGAAGATACTAGAATCCCCACATTCTGTAAGGTCCGCGGTCATGAAAATTGGCCAATTTTTCAAGGTATTAATTTTGTCTTTATTTTATGTCTAAATCAAAGAAAATCAGCTAAAAATACCTAAGAATAACATTAAAAGCCTTCGATTAGATAGGAAACATTGAAAATAGACGATAAAAGAAGATACTAGAATCCCCACATTCTGTAAGGTCCGCGGTCATGAAAATTGGCCAATTTTTCAAGGTATTAATTTTGTCTTTATTTTATGTCTAAATCAAAGAAAATCAGCTAAAAATACCTAAGAATAACATTAAAAGCCTTCGATTAGATAGGAAACATTGAAAATAGACGATAACAGAAGATACCAGAATCCCCACATTCTGTAATGTCCGCGGTCATGAAAATTGGCCAATTTTTCAAGGTATTAATTTTGTCTTTGTTTTATGTCTAAATCAAAGTAAATCAACTAAAAATACCTAAGAATAACATTAAAAGCCTTCGATTAGATAGGAAACATTGAAAATAGACGATAAAAGAAGATACTAGAATCCCCACATTCTGTAAGGTCCGCGGTCATGAAAATTGGCCAATTTTTCAAGGTATTAATTTTGTCTTTATTTTATGTCTAAATCAAAGTAAATCAACTAAAAATACCTAAGAATAACATTAAAAGCCTTCGATTAGATAGGAAACATTGAAAATAGACGATAAAAGAAGATACTAGAATCCCCACATTCTGTAAGGTCCGCGGTCATGAAAATTGGCCAATTTTTCAAGGTATTAATTTTATGTCTAAATCAAAGTAAATCAACTAAAAATACCTAAGAATAACATTAAAAGCCTTCGATTAGATAGGAAACATTGAAAATAGACGATAAAAGAAGATACTAGAATCCCCACATTCTGTAAGGTCCGCGGTCATGAAAATTGGCCAATTTTTCAAGGTATTAATTTTGTCTTTATTTTATGTCTAAATCAAAGAAAATCAGCTAAAAATACCTAAGAATAACATTAAAAGCCTTCGATTAGATAGGAAACATTGAAAATAGACGATAAAAGAAGATACTAGAATCCCCACATTCTGTAAGGTCCGCGGTCATGAAAATTGGCCAATTTTTCAAGGTATTAATTTTGTCTTTATTTTATGTCTAAATCAAAGAAAATCAGCTAAAAATACCTAAGAATAACATTAAAAGCCTTCGATTAGATAGGAAACATTGAAAATAGACGATAACAGAAGATACCAGAATCCCCACATTCTGTAATGTCCGCGGTCATGAAAATTGGCCAATTTTTCAAGGTATTAATTTTGTCTTTATTTTATGTCTAAATCAAAGAAAATCAGCTAAAAATACCTAAGAATAACATTAAAAGCCTTCGATTTGATAGGAAACATTGAAAATAGACGATAAAAGAAGATACTAGAATCCCCACATTCTGTAAGGTCCGCGGTCATGAAAATTGGCCAATTTTTCAAGGTATTAATTTTGTCTTTATTTTATGTCTAAATCAAAGTAAATCAACTAAAAATACCTAAGAATAACATTAAAAGCCTTCGATTTGATAGGAAACATTGAAAATAGACGATAAAAGAAGATACTAGAATCCCCACATTCTGTAAGGTCCGCGGTCATGAAAATTGGCCAATTTTTCAAGGTATTAATTTTGTCTTTATTTTATGTCTAAATCAAAGTAAATCAGCTAAAAATACCTAAGAATAACATTAAAAGCCTTCGATTTGATAGGAAACATTGAAAATAGACGATAAAAGAAGATACTAGAATCCCCACATTCTGTAAGGTCCGCGGTCATGAAAATTGGCCAATTTTTCAAGGTATTAATTTTGTCTTTATTTTATGTCTAAATCAAAGAAAATCAGCTAAAAATACCTAAGAATAACATTAAAAGCCTTCGATTTGATAGGAAACATTGAAAATAGACGATAAAAGAAGATACTAGAATCCCCACATTCTGTAAGGTCCGCGGTCATGAAAATTGGCCAATTTTTCAAGGTATTAATTTTGTCTTTATTTTATGTCTAAATCAAAGAAAATCAGCTAAAAATACCTAAGAATAACATTAAAAGCCTTCGATTAGATAGGAAACATTGAAAATAGACGATAAAAGAAGATACCAGAATCCCCACATTCTGTAAGGTCCGCGGTCATGAAAATTGGCCAATTTTTCAAGGTATTAATTTTGTCTTTATTTTATGTCTAAATCAAAGAAAATCAGCTAAAAATACCTAAGAATAACATTAAAAGCCTTCGATTAGATAGGAAACATTGAAAATAGACGATAAAAGAAGATACTAGAATCCCCACATTCTGTAAGGTCCGCGGTCATGAAAATTGGCCAATTTTTCAAGGTATTAATTTTGTCTTTATTTTATGTCTAAATCAAAGAAAATCAGCTAAAAATACCTAAGAATAACATTAAAAGCCTTCGATTTGATAGGAAACATTGAAAATAGACGATAAAAGAAGATACTAGAATCCCCACATTCTGTAAGGTCCGCGGTCATGAAAATTGGCCAATTTTTACAGGGAATTAATTTTGTCTTTATTTTATGTCTAAATCAAAGTAAATCAACTAAAAATACCTAAGAATAACATTAAAAGCCTTCGATTAGATAGGAAACATTGAAAATAGACGATGAAAGAAGATACCAGAATCCCCACATTCTGTAAGGTCCGCGGTCATGAAAATTGGCCAATTTTTCAAGGTATTAATTTTGTCTTTATTTTATGTCTAAATCAAAGAAAATCAGCTAAAAATACCTAAGAATAACATTAAAAGCCTTCGATTAGATAGGAAACATTGAAAATAGACGATAAAAGAAGATACCAGAATCCGCACATTCTGTAAGGTCCGCGGTCATGAAAATTGGCCAATTTTTCAAGGTATTAATTTTGTCTTTATTTTATGTCTAAATCAAAGTAAATCAACTAAAAATACCTAAGAATAACATTAAAAGCCTTCGATTAGATAGGAAACATTGAAAATAGACGATAAAAGAAGATACTAGAATCCCCACATTCTGTAAGGTCCGCGGTCATGAAAATTGGCCAATTTTTCAAGGTATTAATTTTGTCTTTATTTTATGTCTAAATCAAAGAAAATCAGCTAAAAATACCTAAGAATAACATTAAAAGCCTTCGATTTGATAGGAAACATTGAAAATAGACGATAAAAGAAGATACTAGAATCCCCACATTCTGTAATGTCCGCGGTCATGAAAATTGGCCAATTTTTACAGGGAATTAATTTTGTCTTTATTTTATGTCTAAATCAAAGTAAATCAACTAAAAATACATAAGAATAACATTAAAAGCCTTCGATTAGATAGGAAACATTGAAAATAGACGATGAAAGAAGATACCAGAATCCCCACATTCTGTAAGGTCCGCGGTCATGAAAATTGGCCAATTTTTCAAGGTATTAATTTTGTCTTTATTTTATGTCTAAATCAAAGAAAATCAGCTAAAAATACCTAAGAATAACATTAAAAGCCTTCGATTTGATAGGAAACATTGAAAATAGACGATAAAAGAAGATACCAGAATCCGCACATTCTGTAAGGTCCGCGGTCATGAAAATTGGCCAATTTTTCAAGGTATTAATTTTGTCTTTATTTTATGTCTAAATCAAAGAAAATCAGCCAAAAATACCTAAGAGTAACATTAAAAGCCTTCGATTAGATAGGAAACATTGAAAATAGACGATAAAAGAAGATACCAGAATCTCCACATTCTGTAAGGTCCGCGGTCATGAAAATTGGCCAATTTTTCAAGGTATTAATTTTGTCTTTATTTTATGTCTAAATCAAAGAAAATCAGCTAAAAATACCTTAGAATAACATTAAAAGCCTTCGATTTGATAGGAAACATTGAAAATAGACGATAAAAGAAGATACTAGAATCCCCACATTCTGTAAGGTCCGCGGTCATGAAAATTGGCCAATTTTTCAAGGTATTAATTTTGTCTTTATTTTATGTCTAAATCAAAGTAAATAAACTAAAAATACCTAAGAATAACATTAAAAGCCTTCGATTAGATAGGAAACATTGAAAATAGACGATAAAAGAAGATACTAGAATCCCCACATTCTGTAAGGTCCGCGGTCATGAAAATTGGCCAATTTTTCAAGGTATTAATTTTATGTCTAAATCAAAGTAAATCAACTAAAAATACCTAAGAATAACATTAAAAGCCTTCGATTAGATAGGAAACATTGAAAATAGACGATAAAAGAAGATACTAGAATCCCCACATTCTGTAAGGTCCGCGGTCATGAAAATTGGCCAATTTTTCAAGGTATTAATTTTGTCTTTATTTTATGTCTAAATCAAAGAAAATCAGCTAAAAATACCTAAGAATAACATTAAAAGCCTTCGATTAGATAGGAAACATTGAAAATAGACGATAAAAGAAGATACTAGAATCCCCACATTCTGTAAGGTCCGCGGTCATGAAAATTGGCCAATTTTTCAAGGTATTAATTTTGTCTTTATTTTATGTCTAAATCAAAGTAAATCAACTAAAAATACCTAAGAATAACATTAAAAGCCTTCGATTAGATAGGAAACATTTAAAATAGACGATAAAAGAAGATACTAGAATCCCCACATTCTGTAAGGTCCGCGGTCATGAAAATTGGCCAATTTTTCAAGGTATTAATTTTATGTCTAAATCAAAGTAAATCAACTAAAAATACCTAAGAATAACATTAAAAGCCTTCGATTAGATAGGAAACATTGAAAATAGACGATAAAAGAAGATACTAGAATCCCCACATTCTGTAAGGTCCGCGGTCATGAAAATTGGCCAATTTTTCAAGGTATTAATTTTGTCTTTATTTTATGTCTAAATCAAAGAAAATCAGCTAAAAATACCTAAGAATAACATTAAAAGCCTTCGATTAGATAGGAAACATTGAAAATAGACGATAAAAGAAGATACTAGAATCCCCACATTCTGTAAGGTCCGCGGTCATGAAAATTGGCCAATTTTTCAAGGTATTAATTTTGTCTTTATTTTATGTCTAAATCAAAGAAAATCAGCTAAAAATACCTAAGAATAACATTAAAAGCCTTCGATTAGATAGGAAACATTGAAAATAGACGATAACAGAAGATACCAGAATCCCCACATTCTGTAATGTCCGCGGTCATGAAAATTGGCCAATTTTTCAAGGTAATTATTTTGTCTTTATTTTATGTCTAAATCAAAGAAAATCAGCTAAAAATACCTAAGAATAACATTAAAAGCCTTCGATTTGATAGGAAACATTGAAAATAGACGATAAAAGAAGATACTAGAATCCCCACATTCTGTAAGGTCCGCGGTCATGAAAATTGGCCAATTTTTCAAGGTATTAATTTTGTCTTTATTTTATGTCTAAATCAAAGTAAATCAACTAAAAATACCTAAGAATAACATTAAAAGCCTTCGATTTGATAGGAAACATTGAAAATAGACGATAAAAGAAGATACTAGAATCCCCACATTCTGTAAGGTCCGCGGTCATGAAAATTGGCCAATTTTTCAAGGTATTAATTTTGTCTTTATTTTATGTCTAAATCAAAGTAAATCAGCTAAAAATACCTAAGAATAACATTAAAAGCCTTCGATTTGATAGGAAACATTGAAAATAGACGATAAAAGAAGATACTAGAATCCCCACATTCTGTAAGGTCCGCGGTCATGAAAATTGGCCAATTTTTCAAGGTATTAATTTTGTCTTTATTTTATGTCTAAATCAAAGAAAATCAGCTAAAAATACCTAAGAATAACATTAAAAGCCTTCGATTTGATAGGAAACATTGAAAATAGACGATAAAAGAAGATACTAGAATCCCCACATTCTGTAAGGTCCGCGGTCATGAAAATTGACCAATTTTTCAAGGTATTAATTTTGTCTTTATTTTATGTCTAAATCAAAGAAAATCAGCTAAAAATACCTAAGAATAACATTAAAAGCCTTCGATTAGATAGGAAACATTGAAAATAGACGATAAAAGAAGATACCAGAATCCCCACATTCTGTAAGGTCCGCGGTCATGAAAATTGGCCAATTTTTCAAGGTATTAATTTTGTCTTTATTTTATGTCTAAATCAAAGAAAATCAGCTAAAAATACCTAAGAATAACATTAAAAGCCTTCGATTAGATAGGAAACATTGAAAATAGACGATAAAAGAAGATACTAGAATCCCCACATTCTGTAAGGTCCGCGGTCATGAAAATTGGCCAATTTTTCAAGGTATTAATTTTGTCTTTATTTTATGTCTAAATCAAAGAAAATCAGCTAAAAATACCTAAGAATAACATTAAAAGCCTTCGATTTGATAGGAAACATTGAAAATAGACGATAAAAGAAGATACTAGAATCCCCACATTCTGTAAGGTCCGCGGTCATGAAAATTGGCCAATTTTTACAGGGAATTAATTTTGTCTTTATTTTATGTCTAAATCAAAGTAAATCAACTAAAAATACCTAAGAATAACATTAAAAGCCTTCGATTAGATAGGAAACATTGAAAATAGACGATGAAAGAAGATACCAGAATCCCCACATTCTGTAAGGTCCGCGGTCATGAAAATTGGCCAATTTTTCAAGGTATTAATTTTGTCTTTATTTTATGTCTAAATCAAAGAAAATCAGCTAAAAATACCTAAGAATAACATTAAAAGCCTTCGATTAGATAGGAAACATTGAAATAGACGATAAAAGAAGATACCAGATTCCGCACATTCTGTAAGGTCCGCGGTAATGAAAATTGGCCAATTTTTCAAGGTATTAATTTTGTCTTTATTTTATGTCTAAATCAAAGTAAATCAACTAAAAATACCTAAGAATAACATTAAAAGCCTTCGATTAGATAGGAAACATTGAAAATAGACGATAAAAGAAGATACTAGAATCCCCACATTCCGTAAGGTCCGCGGTCATGAAAATTGGCCAATTTTTCAAGGTATTAATTTTGTCTTTATTTTATGTCTAAATCAAAGAAAATCAGCTAAAAATACCTAAGAATAACATTAAAAGCCTTCGATTTGATAGGAAACATTGAAAATAGACGATAAAAGAAGATACTAGAATCCCCACATTCTGTAATGTCCGCGGTCATGAAAATTGGCCAATTTTTACAGGGAATTAATTTTGTCTTTATTTTATGTCTAAATCAAAGTAAATCAACTAAAAATACATAAGAATAACATTAAAAGCTTTCGATTAGATAGGAAACATTGAAAATAGACGATGAAAGAAGATACCAGAATCCCCACATTCTGTAAGGTCCGCGGTCATGAAAATTGGCCAATTTTTCAAGGTATTAATTTTGTCTTTATTTTATGTCTAAATCAAAGAAAATCAGCTAAAAATACCTAAGAATAACATTAAAAGCCTTCGATTAGATAGGAAACATTGAAAATAGACGATAAAAGAAGATACCAGAATCCGCACATTCTGTAAGGTCCGCGGTCATGAAAATTGGCCAATTTTTCAAGGTATTAATTTTGTCTTTATTTTATGTCTAAATCAAAGAAAATCAGCCAAAAATACCTAAGAGTAACATTAAAAGCCTTCGATTAGATAGGAAACATTGAAAATAGACGATAAAAGAAGATACCAGAATCTCCACATTCTGTAAGGTCCGCGGTCATGAAAATTAACCAATTTTCAAGGTATTAATTTTGTCTTTATTTTATGTCTAAATCAAAGAAAATCAGCTAAAAATACCTTAGAATAACATTAAAAGCCTTCGATTTGATAGGAAACATTGAAAATAGACGATAAAAGAAGATACTAGAATCCCCACATTCTGTAAGGTCCGCGGTCATGAAAATTGGCCAATTTTTCAAGGTATTAATTTTATGTCTAAATCAAAGTAAATCAACTAAAAATACCTAAGAATAACATTAAAAGCCTTCGATTAGATAGGAAACATTGAAAATAGACGATAAAAGAAGATACTAGAATCCCCACATTCTGTAAGGTCCGCGGTCATGAAAATTGGCCAATTTTTCAAGGTATTAATTTTGTCTTTATTTTATGTCTAAATCAAAGAAAATCAGCTAAAAATACCTAAGAATAACATTAAAAGCCTTCGATTAGATAGGAAACATTGAAAATAGACGATAAAAGAAGATACTAGAATCCCCACATTCTGTAAGGTCCGCGGTCATGAAAATTGGCCAATTTTCAAGGTATTAATTTTGTCTTTATTTTATGTCTAAATCAAAGTAAATCAACTAAAAATACCTAAGAATAACATTAAAAGCCTTCGATTAGATAGGAAACATTAAAAATAGACGATAAAAGAAGATACTAGAATCCCCACATTCTGTAAGGTCCGCGGTCATGAAAATTGGCCAATTTTTCAAGGTATTAATTTTATGTCTAAATCAAAGTAAATCAACTAAAAATACCTAAGAATAACATTAAAAGCCTTCGATTAGATAGGAAACATTGAAAATAGACGATAAAAGAAGATACTAGAATCCCCACATTCTGTAAGGTCCGCGGTCATGAAAATTGGCCAATTTTTCAAGGTATTAATTTTGTCTTTATTTTATGTCTAAATCAAAGAAAATCAGCTAAAAATACCTAAGAATAACATTAAAAGCCTTCGATTAGATAGGAAACATTGAAAATAGACGATAAAAGAAGATACTAGAATCCCCACATTCTGTAAGGTCCGCGGTCATGAAAATTGGCCAATTTTTCAAGGTATTAATTTTGTCTTTATTTTATGTCTAAATCAAAGAAAATCAGCTAAAAATACCTAAGAATAACATTAAAAGCCTTCGATTAGATAGGAAACATTGAAATAGACGATAACAGAAGATACCAGAATCCCCACATTCTGTAATGTCCGCGGTCATGAAATTGGCCAATTTTTCAAGGTATTAATTTTGTCTTTATTTTATGTCTAAATCAAAGAAAATCAGCTAAAAATACCTAAGAATAACATTAAAAGCCTTCGATTTGATAGGAAACATTGAAAATAGACGATAAAAGAAGATACTAGAATCCCCACATTCTGTAAGGTCCGCGGTCATGAAAATTGGCCAATTTTTCAAGGTATTAATTTTGTCTTTATTTTATGTCTAAATCAAAGTAAATCAACTAAAAATACCTAAGAATAACATTAAAAGCCTTCGATTTGATAGGAAACATTGAAAATAGACGATAAAAGAAGATACTAGAATCCCCACATTCTGTAAGGTCCGCGGTCATGAAAATTGGCCAATTTTTCAAGGTATTAATTTTGTCTTTATTTTATGTCTAAATCAAAGTAAATCAGCTAAAAATACCTAAGAATAACATTAAAAGCCTTCGATTTGATAGGAAACATTGAAAATAGACGATAAAAGAAGATACTAGAATCCCCACATTCTGTAAGGTCCGCGGTCATGAAAATTGGCCAATTTTTCAAGGTATTAATTTTGTCTTTATTTTATGTCTAAATCAAAGAAAATCAGCTAAAAATACCTAAGAATAACATTAAAAGCCTTCGATTTGATAGGAAACATTGAAAATAGACGATAAAAGAAGATACTAGAATCCCCACATTCTGTAAGGTCCGCGGTCATGAAAATTGGCCAATTTTTCAAGGTATTAATTTTGTCTTTATTTTATGTCTAAATCAAAGAAAATCAGCTAAAAATACCTAAGAATAACATTAAAAGCCTTCGATTAGATAGGAAACATTGAAAATAGACGATAAAAGAAGATACTAGAATCCCCACATTCTGTAAGGTCCGCGGTCATGAAAATTGGCCAATTTTTCAAGGTATTAATTTTGTCTTTATTTTATGTCTAAATCAAAGAAAATCAGCTAAAAATACCTAAGAATAACATTAAAAGCCTTCGATTAGATAGGAAACATTGAAAATAGACGATAAAAGAAGATACTAGAATCCCCACATTCTGTAAGGTCCGCGGTCATGAAAATTGGCCAATTTTTCAAGGTATTAATTTTGTCTTTATTTTATGTCTAAATCAAAGTAAATCAACTAAAAATACCTAAGAATAACATTAAAAGCCTTCGATTAGATAGGAAACATTAAAAATAGACGATAAAAGAAGATACTAGAATCCCCACATTCTGTAAGGTCCGCGGTCATGAAAATTGGCCAATTTTTCAAGGTATTAATTTTATGTCTAAATCAAAGTAAATCAACTAAAAATACCTAAGAATAACATTAAAAGCCTTCGATTAGATAGGAAACATTGAAAATAGACGATAAAAGAAGATACTAGAATCCCCACATTCTGTAAGGTCCGCGGTCATGAAAATTGGCCAATTTTTCAAGGTATTAATTTTGTCTTTATTTTATGTCTAAATCAAAGAAAATCAGCTAAAAATACCTAAGAATAACATTAAAGCCTTCGATTAGATAGGAAACATTGAAAATAGACGATAAAAGAAGATACTAGAATCCCCACATTCTGTAAGGTCCGCGGTCATGAAAATTGGCCAATTTTTCAAGGTATTAATTTTGTCTTTATTTTATGTCTAAATCAAAGAAAATCAGCTAAAAATACCTAAGAATAACATTAAAAGCCTTCGATTAGATAGGAAACATTGAAAATAGACGATAACAGAAGATACCAGAATCCCCACATTCTGTAATGTCCGCGGTCATGAAAATTGGCCAATTTTTCAAGGTATTAATTTTGTCTTTATTTTATGTCTAAATCAAAGAAAATCAGCTAAAAATACCTAAGAATAACATTAAAAGCCTTCGATTTGATAGGAAACATTGAAAATAGACGATAAAAGAAGATACTAGAATCCCCACATTCTGTAAGGTCCGCGGTCATGAAAATTGGCCAATTTTTCAAGGTATTAATTTTGTCTTTATTTTATGTCTAAATCAAAGTAAATCAGCTAAAAATACCTAAGAATAACATTACAAGCCTTCGATTTGATAGGAAACATTGAAAATAGACGATAAAAGAAGATACTAGAATCCCCACATTCTGTAAGGTCCGCGGTCATGAAAATTGGCCAATTTTTCAAGGTATTAATTTTGTCTTTATTTTATGTCTAAATCAAAGAAAATCAGCTAAAAATACCTAAGAATAACATTAAAAGCCTTCGATTTGATAGGAAACATTGAAAATAGACGATAAAAGAAGATACTAGAATCCCCACATTCTGTAAGGTCCGCGGTCATGAAAATTGGCCAATTTTTCAAGGTATTAATTTTGTCTTTATTTTATGTCTAAATCAAAGAAAATCAGCTAAAAATACCTAAGAATAACATTAAAAGCCTTCGATTAGATAGGAAACATTGAAAATAGACGATAAAAGAAGATACTAGAATCCCCACATTCTGTAAGGTCCGCGGTCATGAAAATTGGCCAATTTTTCAAGGTATTAATTTTGTCTTTATTTTATGTCTAAATCAAAGAAAATCAGCTAAAAATACCTAAGAATAACATTAAAAGCCTTCGATTAGATAGGAAACATTGAAAATAGACGATAAAAGAAGATACTAGAATCCCCACATTCTGTAAGGTCCGCGGTCATGAAAATTGGCCAATTTTTCAAGGTATTAATTTTGTCTTTATTTTATGTCTAAATCAAAGTAAATCAACTAAAAATACCTAAGAATACATTAAAAGCCTTCGATTAGATAGGAAACATTGAAAATAGACGATAAAAAGAAGATACTAGAATCCCCACATTCTGTAAGGTCCGCGGTCATGAAAATTGGCCAATTTTTCAAGGTATTAATTTTGTCTTTATTTTATGTCTAAATCAAAGTAAATCAACTAAAAATACCTAAGAATAACATTAAAAGCCTTCGATTAGATAGGAAACATTAAAAATAGACGATAAAAGAAGATACTAGAATCCCCACATTCTGTAAGGTCCGCGGTCATGAAAATTGGCCAATTTTTCAAGGTATTAATTTTATGTCTAAATCAAAGTAAATCAACTAAAAATACCTAAGAATAACATTAAAAGCCTTCGATTAGATAGGAAACATTGAAAATAGACGATAAAAGAAGATACTAGAATCCCCACATTCTGTAAGGTCCGCGGTCATGAAAATTGGCCAATTTTTCAAGGTATTAATTTTGTCTTTATTTTATGTCTAAATCAAAGAAAATCAGCTAAAAATACCTAAGAATAACATTAAAAGCCTTCGATTAGATA